>NC_092142.1:57716465-58026034 GCF_043159975.1 Macaca nemestrina
TACACGGTGAAACCCCATCTTTACTACAAACAAAAATAAGCCGATGTGGTGGTGCACACCTGTAATCCCAGCTACTGCGGAGAGAGAGGCTTGGAAATCACTTGAACCCGGGAGGCGGAGATTGCAGTCAGCTGAGATTATACCACTGCACTCCAGCCTGGGAAACAGACCAATACTGTCTCATTTAAAAAAAAAAAAAAAAAGAGGCTGGGCATGGTGGCTCATGCCTGTAAGCCCAGCACTCTGGGAGGCCAAGGTGGGTGGATCACCTGAGGTCAGGAGTTTGAGACCAGCCTGGCCAACATGGTGAAACCCCGTCTCTGCTAAAAACACAAAAAAATTTAGCCAGGCATTGTGGTGGATGCCTGTAATTCCAGCTACTCGGGAAGTTGAGGCAGGAGATTGTCCTGAACCCAGGAGGTGAAGGTTGCAGTGAGCCAAGATCACACCATTGCACTCCAGCCTGGGAAGCAAAGTGAAACTCCATCTCAAAAAAAAAGAAAAGAAAAAGAAAAAGAAAAGAAAGCTGGGCACAGTGGCTCACGCCTGTAATCCCAGCATCCCAGCACTTTGGGAGGCTGAGGCAGGTGGATCACAAGGTAAGGAGTTCAAGAGCAGCCTGGCCAAGATGGTGAAAACCCCATCTGTACTAAAAATACAAAAAAATTACCTGGGCATGGTAGTGGGTGCCTGTAAGCTACTCGGGAGGCTGAGGCGGAGAATTGCTTTAACCCGAGAGGTGGAGGTTGCAGTGAGTGGAGATCACGCCACTGCACTCTAGCCTGGGAGACAGAGCGAGACTCCGTCAAAAACAAAAAAAAGGCCGGGCGCGGTGGCTCAAGCCTGTAATCCCAGCACTTTGGGAGGCCGAGACGGGCGGATCACAAGGTCAGGAGATCGAGACCATCCTGGCTAACACGGTGAAACCCCGTCTCTACTAAAAACACAAAAAATTAGCCGGGCGAGGTGGCGGGCGCCTGTGGTCCCAGCTACTCGGGAGGCTGAGGCAGGAGAATGGCGGGAACCCGGGAGGCGGAGCTTGCAGTGAGCTGAGATCTGGCCACTGCACTCCAGCCTGGGCGACAGAGCGAGACTCCGTCTCAAAAAAAAAAAAAAAAAAAAAAAAGGGATTTTTACAACCTGTGGATATTTCAATTTTTTTAAAATGTGAAAAATAAAGGAACCAATAAAGAAAAAAAAGAGGAAGCAGACCAAAACAAGTCTGATCACATTTTATAATTTGTTTTAGAGATGCAAGTCACAGCATTTTATTCAAGTTAATCTGTTTCATTCAATAATCTACCATATTGTTCCCTGCACCACTATTACTGTCAGTATTCTTCTTCGGAGATGACCAGGTTTTTAAAAATCTGGCTTGAATTTCCATAATGCCTAACTCTATGATCAAAAAAATTTTGTGGCCGGGCGCGGTGGCTCAAGCCTGTAATCCCAGCACTTTGGGAGGCCGAGACGGGAGGATCACGAGGTCAGGAGATCGAGACTATCCTGGCTAACACGGTGAAACCCCATCTCTACTAAAAAATACAAAAAACTAGCCGGGCGAGGTGGCGGGCGCCTGTAGTCCCAGCTACTCGGGAGGCTGAGGCAGGAGAATGGCGTGAACCCGGGAGGCGGAGCTTGCAGTGAGCTGAGATCCGGCCACTGCACTCCAGCCTGGGCGACAGAGCGAGACTCCGTCTCAAAAAAAAAAAAAAAAAAAATTTGTTTTCCATCTCAAAAAAAAAAAAGAAAACTCCATCTCAATTTAAAGAAAAAAAAAATCCTTACCAAAAAGCAACCCCTTAATCACAAGACAGAGGGAAAGATTAAAATATATTTGCAGAAATTTATCTTCCCTAGAAACAATTCATAGTCCACAACCTCTCAGAGTTGTGCTTTACTTGGGGACTTTATTTTGGGGAGGGGGTTCTCATAAATGCTTGCTTAATAAAAATAACCTGCCCCACTGTATCATGGAAGGGAAATGAGGACTAGTCCCCAGAGAACAAGCAGGCCGTCCTCCAGGGAAGGGGTCCTAATGGCTCCTAGGGGTGACAGAGTCAGTGATCCTGCCTCTCCAACCAGTCACCAGTAATAAAGTATAACCAGGTGAACGGGAGAGGCCGTAACTAGCCAGATAACCCACGGGCCAGAATCTCTAAAACAGGAATGCTTTTGTGTTTGAGTAAGAAAGGTGGAAAGAGATACTTTTGAAGAAAGTTACGGAGAATAGAAAAGTATGAAAAGCATAAAGGTTTTTCACCACAGAATCCACAGAAAGGTATCAAAGGCAGTCTTGTACTTTTCTTTTGAGATGAAGGTACCCCAAATGGGTTGTGCAATTTTCACATAAAAACTGGAATGATGGCCGGGCGCGGTGGCTCAAGCCTGTAATCCCAGCACTTTGGGAGGCCGAGACGGGCGGATCACGAGGTCAGCAGATCGAGACCATCCTGGCTGACACGGTGAAACCCCATCTCTACTAAAAAATACGAAAACTTAGCCGGGCGAGGTGGCGGGCGCCTGTAGTCCCAGCTACTCGGGAGGCTGAGGCAGGAGAATGGCGTAAACCCGGGAGGTGGAGCTTGCAGTGAGCTGAGATCCGGCCACTGCACTCCAGCCTGGGCGACAGAGTGAGACTCCGTCTCAAAAAAAAAAAAAAAAAAAAAACTGGAATGATACTGAACAAGTGAAATTGAAATCAGTTTCCCTCCTTTGTTCAATGAACACTGATACAGCACCTGTGTGCAAGGCAGTGGGACAAGTGCTGAAGGGAAAAGTAAAGCTGTCTAAGATGTGGCCCTTAGCTGAAGGAGCAATCTAGCAGTGCCATCAGACCCCTGCACACTACAGAGCATGGTGTCAGGGGCCAAGTGGCGGGAAGGACCACTTCCAGCTGCAGCATCCAGGATGGCACTCTGCAGTCCTTCCCTCTAGGTTCTCAGCATGTGCTCCATGCCTGTGTCACCACTCAGCCTGCCACGTTCTGGGAACTTGCTCATCTTCCTTATCTTTCTCTATAGCATGAGAAATGTAAGTTTGAAAGGATAAAATCCTACCTCACAGGTACCTAATAAAAGTGTATGGAATTGATGTACGGTGGAAGTGTCACTTTATCTTGTTCCAGCAAGGTAGAAAAATAATTGGGAAAAGAGAGGTAAATAGTGGTGGTGAGGGCAAGGTATTCTCATCAGAAGGTGGGGGCAAAGGTATACATACTAAAAAGTCCATTTACGGCTGGGCGCGGTGGCTCACACCCGTAATTCAGCACTTTGGAAGGCCGAGGCAGGTGGATCACGAGGTCAGATCGAGACCATCCTGGCTAACACGGTGAAACCCCGTCTCTACTAAAAATACAAAAAAATTAGCCGGGTGTGGTGGCAGGCACCTGTAGTCCCAGCTACTTGGGAGGCTGAGGCAGGAGAATGGCATGAACCCAGGAGGCGGAGCTTGAAGTGAGCCAAGATCACACCACTGCACTCCAGCCTGGTCGACAAAGCGAGACTCCGTCCCAAAAAAAAAGAAAGTCAATTTAACATGTGGCTTACCCCAGAGGACACAAGGGTCCTGATAGTCAAGAACCATAAGAAGGTAACTGGAAGTCCTCTTGCCAAATAGGACTGAACTGCTAAAATCTTTTTCTATTTCTTTTTTAACAACTGGTCTATTCAAGCTCAACCAGGGCATTTAAAAAGAAAAAGATAAAAAAAAAGGACTAACTAGCTTAAATAGCTTTGAAGGACAATTTCTAGAAAGTACAAAGATTGGCCGGGCACGATGGCTCATGCCTGTAATCACAGCACTTTGGGAGGCCGAGGCGGGCAAATGGCCTGAGATCAGGAGTTCGAGACCAGTGTGGCCAACATGGTAAAACTCCCTCTCTACTAAAAATACAAAAAATTAGCTGGTTGTGGTGGCAGAAGCCTGTAATCCCAGCTACTCGGGAGGCTGAAATAGGAAGATTGCTCAAACCCAGGAGAACGAGGCTGCAGTGAGCACCACTGTACTCCAGCCTCAGCGACAGAGTAAAACTATCTCAAAAAAAAAAAAAAAAAAAAATAGAAAGATCACTGGATAAACACTTCACCACCCTCCCCAACACACAAAAAATGTTGAGAATAAATGTAAAAGCGTAAAGAAAACTTTCAGCTATCTTGAGGTTCGTTTTTGGCACTTTGATCTCTAAGCAATCAAACATGGAGAAACGCTATCTCAAAGAGGAAAGTCTGTAGGAACCATACAAGGACTCTCCCACATGACTCAGCCAGGCAAGCCAATACCTACTGCACGGGAGGGTGTGATGGTGGCCCACCAAGTACTGAGTGAAGGAGCCCAGGGGCCCAAGGCTCTGATAAAGGATACTCCAAGGCCAAAAGACAACTTATGTGAAGCAGTCCAGCCCCAGGACTGTGATCAGCAAGGGCAAGGGTCTGTCTGGACAGAAGTAGGTGGCAGCTGCACTGCTGGCTTCCGACTTCACTATCATGAAAAACCCAGACATGAAGTTGGTTGGGGACCATCCCCAACCCTGTTTAAGAAAAGCCTGGGAGCCAGGCGCAAGACCTCACGCCTATAATCCCAGCACCTTGGGAGGCCAAGGCGGGCAGATCACCTGAGGTCAGGAGTTTCAGATCAGCCTGGCCAACATGGTGACACCCCGTCTCTACTAAAAATATAAAAATCTGCCGGGCGTGGTGGCTCACACCTGTAATCCTAGCACTTTGGGAGGCCAAGGCAGGCAGATCACCTGAGGTCAGGAGTTCAAGACCAGCCTAGCCAACATGGTGAAACCTCACCTCTACTAAAATACAAAAATTAGCCAGGCGTGATGGTGCATGCCTATAATCCCAGCTACTCGGAAGGTTAAGACAGAAGAATCGCTTGAACTTGGGAGATGGTGGTTGCAGTGAGCTAAGATCGCACCACTGCACTCCTGGGAAGCTGAACAAGACTACGTCTCAAAAAAAAAAAAAAAAAAAAATTAGCTGGGTGTGGTGGCGGGCGCCTGTAGTCCCAGCTACTCAGGAGGCTGAGGCATGAGAATCGCTTGAACCCAGGAGGAGGAGGTTGCAGTAAGCCGAGATCACTTCGCTGCACTCCTGCCTGAGCGAAAGAGCTCAGGCTCCTCTGGGAGGCGGAGGTCGTGGTAAGCCGAAATTGCGCCACTGCACACTAGCCTGGGCAACTCTATCTCAAAAAAAAAAAAAGTAAAGAAAGGAAAACCCTAGCTAGCAGGTTTCTCTGGGCCCTGAGCACCAGCCCAAAGACAGGTCAGACCTATTTTATAATTTCCATGGAAAATAAAAAGCTGTGAAAAATCTTTTTTTTTTTTTTTTTTTTTGAGACGGAGTCTCGCTCTGTCGCCCAGGCTGGAGTGCAGTGGCCGGATCTCAGCTCACTGCAAGCTCCGCCTCCCGGGTTCACGCCATTCTCCTGCCTCAGCCTCCCGAGTAGCTGGGACTACAGGCGCCCGCCACCTCGCCCAGCTAGTTTTTTTGTAGTTTTAGTAGAGACGGGGTTTCACTGTGTTCACCAGGATGGTCTCGATCTCCTGACCTCGTGATCCACCCGTCTCGGCCTCCCAAAGTGCTGGGATTACAGGCTTGAGCCACCATGCCCGGCTGAAAAATCTTTTTTAAAAAAAACATTGGGCTGGGCGTGGTGGCTCATGCCTGTAATCCCAGAATAAGGCCGAGGCGGATCACTTGAGGTTGGGAGTTCGAGACCAGACTGACCAACACGGTGAAACCCCGTCTCTACTAAATACAGCCAGGCGTGGTGGCACATGCCTGTAATCCCAGCTACTCGGGAGGCTGAGGCAGGAGAACTGCTTGAAGCCGGGAGGCAGAGGATGCAGTGAGCCAAGATCATGCCACTGCACTCCAGCTTGGGTGACAGAGTAAGACTGTCTCCAAAAAAAAAAAAGACTGGGCTAAGAGCTGTTTTACAGATGATGACAGAAATCACTTGAAATAAGGGGCAAAAGTTTGTTACCTTTCATGCAACATGCCCACATAAATGTGTGGTTTTCTTTCCACTGTCTATTCATTCCTTCAATGGCATTTGTTTTCTGGCTAGTTTACTTACATGCTGTATTTCCTGCTGGCTGGCTCGGTAATTTTTCTTGGTTAAATTGTCCACCAGGTAGCTGATTTGAGACAAGGCCAGCGAGAGCGAGTCAAGATTCATTGCTGGTTGGGGCGGAAGCAGGCGGCCGAGCCCGGCGCAAAATCACCATTATTCCCCTTTAGTCACCTCAGAGGCAGGTTAATGCTTTCTTTGTAATTAGGCTATATCTGGTATCTGTATAATATCTTCAGTTCTTCTTTACCAGGAGTCTTACTCTGTTCTGAAACATGGCACCTGTTTAAAAAAAAACACACACACACAAATCCAGATTTTTTAAATTAAAGGAAAAAGGAGGTTGGTCCAAGTGCAGTGATGTTTACAACTAACTGATCACAACTAGTTGCAGATTTCTTTGTTCCTTGCCATTCCCACTGCTTCACTCGACTAGCCATAAAAAAAAATAATAATTGGAAGAGAATAGGGTTAAACTACCATCACCTCTGTGTTAGTACCTAAAATGTTACTAAGGACTTTAAAAAGACAATAAAGTAGCTCAACCACTGTTGATAAGAGATGCCAAGTTTCTCAATTAGGCAGGGCAGGTATAAAAATAAAATACGTGGCTGGGTGTGGTGGCTCATGTCTGTAATCCCAGCACTTTGCGAGGCCAAGGCGGACAGATCACAAGGGCAGGAGTTCGAGACTAGCCCGGCCAACATGGTGAAACCCGTCTCTCCTAAAAATACAAAAATCAGCCAGGTATGCTGGCGCATGCCTGTAATCCCAGCTACCCAGGAGGCTGAGGCAGGATTGCTTGAACCTGGGAGGCGGAGGGTGCAGTCAGCTGAGACTGCGCCATTGCACTTCAGCTTTGGGCGAGAGCAAGACTCCATCTGGGGGGAAAAAATATGCCTGTAATCCCAGCACTTTGGCAGGCCAAGGTGTGTGGATTGCCTGAGATCAGGAGTTTGTGACCAGTCTGGCCAACATGGTGAAACCCCGTCTCTACTAAGAATACAAAAAAATTTGGCCAGGCATGGTGGTGTGTGCCTGTAATCCCAGCTACTCAAGAGGCTGAGGCAGGGGAATTGCTTGAACCAGGGAGGTGGAGATTGCGGTGAGCCAAGATTATGCCACTGCACTCCAGCCTAGGTGAGAGAGCAGGACTCCGTGAAAATACTCAACCAAAGAGTTTCACTTTAGTAAGACAACTTGTAACACTTAAAATTTCTATTTTACCTATTTCAAAATAATTTCTACTACACCCTTTGGAAGCAGCAAGTGGAAACTTACTTGAAACTAAGGTTTGTGGAAAGAACATTCACCTCTCATTTTCAGACTCTCTTTCCATGGTATCTGCGACCTATTTATAAGACACTATGTATTCACTTTATTCTTTACGTTACTGCTTCAGAATCAGGTAGTTTGGTCTTATACCTTAGGTATTTGAATGGCTGTACAAGTAATGACTCCAGAAGCCAAATTGCGTCCTGCATTGTTGAAACTGTTCACTGGGAGAATTCAGAAAGGGAAGCCCAAAGTAGCAGTACAGCTAAAATGACAGGATGATTATCAGTTTAACTCCAGCCATCTACTGAATGACAACTATTCTCTATAAAAAGACAAATGTGGCTGTGCAGTGGCTCACACCAAAGTGTTTTAATCCCAACACTCTGGGAGGTTGAGGTGGGAGGTGGAAGGATTGCTTGAAGCCAGGAGTTTGAGAAAAGCCTGAACACCATAGTGAGAGCGCATCTCTATTTGTTGTTGTTGTTGTTTGAGACAGAGTTTCGCTCTTGTTGCCGAGGGTGGAGTTCAATGGCGCAGTCTCAGCTCACTGCAACCTCGGCCTCCTGGGTTCAACTGATCCTCCTGTCTCAGCCTCCCGAGTAGCTGGAATCACAGGCAACAGCCACCATGCCCAGCTAATTTTGTGTATTTTTAGTAAAGAAGGGGTTTCACCATGTTGGCCAGGCTGGTCTTGAACTCCTGACCTCATGCGATCCATCTGCTTCAGCCTTCCAAAACGCTGGGACTACAGGCATGAGTCATGGAGCCTGCATCCTGGCTAGTTTTTGTATTTTTAGTAGAGACAGGGTTTCGCCATGATGTCCAGGCTGGTCTTTAACTCCTGACCTCATGATCCGCCCTCCTCGGCCTCCCAAAGTGCTGGGATTACAGGTGTGAGCCACCGTGCCCAGCTACAACACCCATTTTTTAAGGAATTCACCAAGAACCACTGAAACACAAAAATCTCTGAAGGAAAGGAGCTGAGCTTATCCACAGCTTTGTGTTCTGAAGTCCACTTGCAGTTTCATTACAATCGAAACTCACCATGTAAGATGCAGTAAACTCAGGAAGATTAAAGCCCCTTTAAGAGGCCATTTAAAACCTTTATCTCTAACAGTTTCTTAATGTATAAAGGTTACATAGTTTTATCAAGACAAAGCAAAGGTAACAGTTTAATGTATAAAGGCTACATAGTTTTATCTAGACAAATCAAAGGTTCTACATATGCTACTGCTCCATACCCACCTAAAACAAACAAACAAACAAACAAACAAAAAGGCTTGTGCACTGTGGCTAACACCTGTAATCCCAGCACTTTGGGAGCCTGAGGCAAGAGGATCACTTGAGCCCAGGAGTTTGAGACCAGCCTGGGCAACATGGCGAGACCCTATTAAAAAAAAAAAAAAAAAAAAAAGAAGTGAAATACTTTTAACAATAAAAAGATGATGGATACACTTATTTTGTTCCTAATACGGCATTTCACTGGTCTCTCTAGTCTACTCTGATGACTTTTGGCTTCACAATATTGGAGTCCTTGAACTTTTCTTCTCTAGATTAACTTTCTTAGTAATCTACTTCAGTCTTTTTTTTTTTTTTTTTTTTTTTTTTAAAGACCGTTTCGCTCCTGTTGCCCTGGCTGGAGTGAAACGGCACAATCTCAGCTTTCGCTCTTGCCCAGGCTGGAGTGCAATGGTGCAATCTCAGCTCACTGCAACCTCCACCTCCCGGGTTCAAACAATTCTCCTGCCTCAGCCTCCTGAGTAGCTGGGATTACTGGCATGCGCCACCACGACTGGCTAATTGTGTTTTTTTTTTTTTTTTAGTAGAGACGGGGTTTCTCCATGATGGTCAGGCTGGTCTCGAACTCCCGACCTCAGGTGATCCGCCCATCTCGGCCTCCCAAAGTGTTGGGATTATAGGCGTGAGCCACCGCATCCGGCCTACTGCAGTCTTATGGCTTAAAAAATCATCTATAGGCCGGGCGTGGTGGCGCAAGCCTATAATCCCAGCTACTCGGGAGGCTGAGACAGGAGAACTGCCTGAACCTGGGAGGCGGAGGTTGCAGTAAGCCGAGATCATGCCACCGCACTCCAGCCTGGTCAACAGAGCAAGACTGTCTCCAAAAAAAAAAAAAAAAAATCTATAAATTAGCCAGATGTGATGGTGCACATCTATAATCCCAGCTACCCAGGAGGTTGAGGCAGGAGAATCACTTAAACCTAGGAGGTGGAGGCTGTAGTGAGCCGAGACTGTGCCACTGCACTCCAGCCTGGGCAACAGAGCGAGACTCTGTCTCAAAAAATAAAATAAAAGAATACATTAAAAAAAATTTTTTAAGAAAAAATCATCTATATCGATAACTCAAAAGTTCTATCTTCAGCCCAAACCTCTCTCATAGTGTCCAAATTTGTATAATATAATCTCTACTTCACATCTCAAACATATCGTGTTCAAAAAAAAGCTCCTTGTCTTCCCCCCACTTAATGATGTCACACCCTGCAAAGCACTCTCCATCTCAGTTGGTGCTAATTTCACCCTTAACTTACTCAGGTCAAAATCTTAAGAGTCCTCCTACTCCCTATAGCCAATCTGACAGGAAATTCTTTTGGCTCTGCCTATAAAATACAACCAGAATCCAACCATTGCTCACAATATCCAAGCTATGATAAAGACCATCAATCTCTCACCTGGATTACTATGACAGCCCTCTAACTTGGTCTCCCTGCTACACTTGCTTCCTATGGTCTATTCTCAACACAATGTCCTGAGAAAAATAATTTTCAAACAAAAAACTCAAAATCGGCCAGGCGCAGTGGCTCACGCTTGTGATCCCAGCACTTTGGAAGGCTGAGGCGGGCAGATCACGAGGTCAGGAGATCAAGACCATCCTGGCTAACACGGTGAAACCCCGTCTCTACTGAAAATACAAAAAATTAGCCGGGCATGGTGGCGGGTGCCTGTAGTCCCAGCTACTTGGGAGGTTGAGGCAGAATGGTGTGAACCTGGGAAGTGGAGTTTGCAGTGAGCCAAGAGAGCGCCACTGCACTCCAGCCTGGGTGACAGAGTGAAACTCCGTCCCAAAACAAAAAACAAAAAACAAAAAACTCAAAACCCAGGCATGGTGGCTCACACTTGAAGTCCTAGCTACTTGTGATGCTGAGGCAGGACTGCTTGAACGCAGGAGTTCAACACTGCAGTTAGCTATGATCACATCACGTGCATTCCAGCCTGGGATAACATACCTAGACCCTACCTCTACAATTTAAAAGTGTATGTGTGGCCGGGCGCGGTGGCTCACGCCTGTAATCCCAGCACTTTGGGAGGCCGAGGCGGGCGGATCACAAGGTCAGGAGATCGAGACCATGGTGAAACCCCGTCTCTACTAAAAATAGAAAAAAATTAGCCGGGCGCAGTGGCGGGCGCCTGTAGTCCCAGCTACTCGGGAGGCTGAGGCAGGAGAATGGCGTGAACCCGGGAGGCGGAGCTTGCAGTGAGCCGAGATTGCGCCACTGCACTCCAGCCTGGGCGACAGAGCAAGACTCCGTCTCAAAAAAAAAAAAAAAAAAGTGTATGTGTGTGTGTCTAGAACTCAGATGTGTCACCCTGTCCTCAAAACCCTCCACTGACTCAAAGAATGGAAAGAAGCCGAAGTCTTTAAAATGTCCAATGAATAAACAGTGGTTAGGTTAACCACTGTTAATGTTAACCTAACCACTGTTACTCTTCTGGCTTCCTCTTATACTCTTCTTCCCCTACTCAGTTCTGTCTGGCCACAGTGGCCTCCTCCTTGTTGCTTCTCAGGTACACTCTCACCTTAATGCCTCTGCACCAAACTGATACGTCAGTCTGGAATGCCCTTCTTGTGGATAGCAATATGGCTAACTACCTCTCTTTAAGTCTTTACTCAAACATCACCTTCTCATTGAAGACCACTCTGACTATCCTATGCAAAATTGTAATCCCCACACCCCTGCCCCATGCATTTTTCCACATATCAACTAACATGTATCATATTTATATTTTTCTTGTGTCCTCATATTAGGATATAAGTTACATACAACGATAGTAATTATTTACTCTGTGCCAATTTATTATACATACTTCATGTCCCATAGTAAGAACTCACTAAATATTTGTTCAATGAATAAGATATAAATTGAAGCTTAGGATTTTTTAACCTGTATTTTAACTCTACCAAAAAAACACGAAAATCCACTGAAATACTGCTAGTCATATACAACAATTACATGAGAATAGACAATAAGTGATTTAGCCTTAGTAGCATATACTACTACAAAGGTGTAAACAGCCTTCCAATAAACCTCTAGCATTATGTGTATACAGAGTTAGGTCACATGTCATTATTTATAGGCCATTTTTAAATACTGTAACAAAAAGCTATAGTCACTTTCCAACAAGTTCATCACAAAAATATTTATTTAGAGAGTTAATTATTTTAAGATCATTAAAATTGAGATTCCAAGATATTCATTCACTATAAGGGATCTGTAGTGCAGGATCATTCTATTTGTGTACTATTGGCTCTTTACATGCCAGGGACTCAGATAGTTTTAATGATTAACTTCATATCCAGGCCAAAGCCTTAAAAAAAAACACTCCAAAAGGCCGGGCGTGGTGGCTCATGCCTGTAATCCCAGCACTTTGGAAGGCCAAGGAGGGCGAATGACCTGAGGTCAGGAGTTGGAGACCAGCCTGACTAACATGGAGAAACCCCATCTCTGCTTAAAAAAAAAAAAAAAACACAAAATTAGCCACGCGTGGTGGCATATGCCTGTAATCCCAGCATCCCAGCTACTTGGGAGGCTTGAACGGCAGAAGAATCGCTTGAACCCCGGAGGTGGAGGTTGCGGTGGGCCAAGATCGCGCCATTGCACTCCAGCCTGGGCAACAAGAGCGAAACTCCATCTCAAAAAAACACCACCACCACCACCACTCCAAAAATGGCTACCATTTCAACAAATCTCCTAATCTTCATCATTAAAAACACATATTGCTGGGTGTGGTGGCTCACACCTACAATCCCAGCACTTTGGGAGGCTGAGGCGGGTGGATCACCTGAGGTCAGGAGTTCGAGACCAGCCTGGCCAACATGGTGAAACCCCATCTCTACTAAAAATACAAAAATTGGCCGAGTGTGGTGGTGCGCACTTGTAATCCCAGCTACTCAGGAGGCTGAGGCAGGAGAATCCCTTGAACGAACCCGGGAGGCGGAGGCTAAAGTGAGCCGAGATCACGCCACCACTGCACTCCAGCCTAGACAACAAAGCAAGACTGTCTCAAAAAAAAATAAAATAAGGCCGGGCGCGGTGGCTCAAGCCTGTAATCCCAGCACTTTGGGAGGCCGAGACGGGCGGATCACGAGGTCAGGAGTTCGAGAACATCCTGGCTAACATGGTGAAACCCCGTCTCTACTAAAAAATACAAAAAACTAGCCGGGCGAGGTGGCGGGCGCCTGTAGTCCCGGCTACTCGGGAGGCTGAGGCAGGAGAATGGCGTAAAAACCCGGGAGGCAGAGCTTGCAGTGAGCTGAGATCCGGCCACTGCACTCCAGCCTGGGCGACACAGCGAGACTCCGTCTCAAAAAAAAAATAAATAAATAAATAAATTAATAAAATAAAATAAAATAAAAACACATATATACATCCTTCCAAAACTCCAGAGGACTTGTCATTATCATGCCACTGATATTTCAACATGGGAAACAACTATAATTCTAAGGAAAATAAGGTAACAGCAGCAATCGTACAATAAAAATGCTAAATCCTTTCCAAGCAATAAATTATCTATTTTTCTTTTAAGACAGGGTCTCTGTCACCCAGGCTGGAGGGCAGTGGCACAATCACGGCTTACCGCAGCCTCCCTGGCTCAGGTGATCCTCCCACCTCAGCTTCCTGAGTAGGCAGGACTACAAGCGCCTGCCACCACACGGCTAATTTTCGTATTTTTTGTAGAGATGGGGTTTTGCCATGTTTCGCAGGCTGGTCTTAAACTCTGGGGCTCAGCGATCCCTCTGCCTAGGCCTCCCAAAGTGCTAGGATTACAGGCATGAGCCACCGCACCCAGTCAAATTACCTTGTTTCCTTAAGTCTTCTCACAGCACTTCTCAATTAAACAATG
Source organism: Macaca nemestrina (assembly GCF_043159975.1). Taxonomy (NCBI): domain Eukaryota; kingdom Metazoa; phylum Chordata; class Mammalia; order Primates; family Cercopithecidae; genus Macaca; species Macaca nemestrina. The sequence continues at coordinate 57,729,963 of NC_092142.1, forward strand.
TACAGTGCAAATAAAAGGTCACTGACATTTGACAATAATATACTACAAGTCAACTGCTACCTGAACAATGATATCAAAAAATTTACCAACTATATGCTTACGATAATATAAAGTAACCAAGCACGGTGGTTCAACACCTGTAATCCTAGCACTTTGGGAGGCCAAGGCAGGAGGATCACTTGAGCTCAAGAGTTCAAGACATGTCTGAGCAACATAGTGAGACAGTGTCTCTATAATTAAAATATAAGAAATAAAAAGTAAAATAATAGCTGGGTGAGATGGCACACACTGGTTACTCCCTGCTACTCAGAAAGCTCAAGCAAAAAGATTGCCTGAGCCCAGGAGTTTGAGGCCAGTCTGGGCAATACAGTGAGACCCCATCCCTTAAAAAACAAAAAATAAGTAAAACAGCAACTGAGGGGAACAAAGATTGTACAAGGCCATTCTCAGTACTTTTCCTAATACTAAAATACTATAAATCACCCAAATATAAATGAGTGTAAAGATTATCTTCAGGCCAGGTGCACTGGCTCATGCCTGTAATCCCACCACTTAGGGAGGCTGAGACGGGAAGATCACCTGAGGTCAGGAGTTCAAGATCAGCCTGGCCAACATGGCAAAACCCTGTCTCTACTAAACACACAAAAATTAGCCAGGCGTGGTGACAGGCACCTGTAATCCCAGCTACCAGAGAGGCTGAGGCAGGGAGAATCGCTTGAACATGGGAGGCGGAGGTTGCAGTGAGCTGAGTTCACGCCATTGCACTCTAGCCTGGACAACAGAGCAAGACACAGTCTCAAAAAAAAAAAAAAAGATTATCTTCATACATGCAATGGGACACCCACCCACATGCTTAATGTCCAATTCAAATATAGTTTTACCATACATAAACCACTACCTACTGCAGAGCTGGGGGGAAAAAGGATTATAAAATGGCATTCACATTTTCACTAGAGAACACTATACAATATTACTAATTGTCTATTGAACATTCAAGCTAAAAAGAACCAAGAGCAGCTGTGGTACATAGTTTGCTAAATGTCAACAAAAAAGTATACTCATGACACTAAGTCGCTAAGTGAAAAGCTGCAGAACTCTTAAATAGCATGATCCCAAATAAGGTCTCGATTAACAGTAGTTACATAGAAGCTTTCACTTAAAATCCCACTAAAAAAAGGTCCAGAAATCTACACACCTCCAAAAGTATAACACATGGATGGTATTATTTACTGTAGCAGTATCTGTCAGAGCATGAAAGATGGCTGGCGAGGACTAGGTGACTGGTGAATAAACATCCTGGACAGTGTATATAGTCATGTGTCTTTGTTTAAGCACTTGTATAAACACTAACTTTTGTTTGTATACATGCACACATATATATAGTTGCCTTTTTGTGAAAATAATAAACTACAAGCCTATGAAAATGGCTATCTGAGCTGGGCAAGGTGGCTCACGGCTGCAATCCCAGCACTTCAGGAGGCCAAGGCAGGCAATCGCCATTTCTGCATGGCCAACATGCAGAAATCCCATCACTACTAAAAATACAAAATTAGCTAGGCGTGGTGGCACATGCCTGTAATCCCAGCTACTTAGGAGACTGAGGCAGGAGAATCGCTTGAACCCAGGGGGTGGAGGTTGCAGTGAGTGGAGATCATGCCATTGTACTCCAGCCTGGGGAACAAGAGCGAAACTCCGTCTCAAAGAGGAAAGAGGAAAGAAGAAAGAGGAAGGGAAAGGAAAGGAAAGGAGAAAGGAAAGGAAAGCAAAGCAAAGGGGCTATCTAAAAGGGAATGGGTGAGAAAAAAGGAGAAGAGACAGAAGTCAGAACAAAAATTCACTGATTATATCTTTTATTTTTGGTTTTGATTTATTTCTGAGCCATGTAAATATATTGCATGATTGAAAATTTTAAGAAAAGGCCAGGCGCGGTGGCTCACGCCTATAATCCCAGCACTTTGGGAGGGTGAGGTTGGAGGATTACCTGAAGCCAGGAGTTCAAGACCAACCTGGCCAACATGGTGAAACCCTGTCTCTACTAAAAAATACAAAAAAATTAGCCAGGTGTGGTAGCAGGCGCCTGTAGTCCCAGCTACTCGGGAGGCTAAGGCATGAGAATCGCTTGAACCCGGGCAACGGAGGTTGCAATGAGCCGAGATTATGCCATTTCACTCCAGCCAGGGTGACAGAGAGACTGTCTCAATTTAAAAAAGAAAAAGAGAATTTAAAGAAAAATAAACTAAAACAAATAAACCTGAGTATCCAATCTGTATTACAAAACACAGTGAACCAGGCACGGTGGCTCACAATGTAATCCCAGTACCATGGGAGACCAAAGCAGGCAGATAACTTGAGGTCATGAATTCAAGACCACCCTGGCCAACATGGTGAAACCCTGCCTCTACTAAAAATACAAAAAATTAGCCGGGCATAGTGTCACGTGCCTATAATACCAGCTACTCGGGAGGCTGAAAATTATTGAGCCTGGGAGGTTGAGGTTGCAGTGAGCCAAGATCGCATCACTGCACTCCAGTCTGGGTGATGCAGTGAGACTCTGTCTCAAAAAACAGTAAAATAAAATAAGAACTAAAAATAGAACTATCATTTGATCCAGCAATCCCACTACTGGGTATCTGTCCAGAGGAAAATAAGTTATTATACAAAAAAGATACTTGCACACACGTTTATAGCAGCACAATTCGCAACTGCAAAACATGGAACCAATCCAAATGCCCATCCATCAACGAGTGGATAAACAAACTGTGGTATACATATACACACACAACGAAGTAGTACTCAGCCATAAAAAGGAATGAATTAAAGGCATTCGCAGCGACCTGGATGAGACTGGAGACTATTATTCTAAGCGAAGTAACTCAGGAATGGAAAACCAAACATCATATGTTCTCACTTGTAAGTTGGAGCTAAGCTATGAGGATGCAAAAGCATAAGAATGACACAATAGACCTTGGGGATTCAGGGGGAAAGTGTGGGAAGGGGATGAGGAATAAAAGACTACAAAGTGGGTACAGTATACACTGCTCAGGTGATGGGTTCACCAAATTCTCACAAATCACCACTAAAGAACTTACTCGCCGGGTGCAGTGGCTCACGCCTGTAATCCCAGCACTTGAGGAGGCCAAAGCAGGTGGATCACGAGGTCAGGAGTTCGAGACCAGCCTGACCAACATGGTGACAAACTCCATCTCTACTAAAAACACAAAAATTAGTCAGGTGTGGTGGCACACACCTATAATCCCAGCTACTTGGGAGGCTGAGGCAGGAGAATCGCTTGAACCTGGGACGGGGAGGTTGCAGTGAGCCAAGATCTTGCCACTGCATTCCAGCCTGGGTGACAGAGAGAGACTCTGTCTCCAAAAAAAACAAAAAAAAAAACAAAAAAAAACTTACTCATGTAACCCATACCACCTGTCCCCCAATAACCTATGGAAATAAAAATTTTGGAGGGGTGGGACAGAGTTTCGAGCTTGTCACCCAGGCTGAAGTGCAATGGCGTGATCATGGCTCATGCAGCCTTGCTCTCTTAGGCTCAAGTGATCCTCCCACCTTAGCCTCCCAAGTAGCTGGGACTACAGGTACATGCCACCATGCCTGGCTACTTATTTTATTTTTTTGCAGACACGGGGTCTCACTTTGTCGCCCAGGCTGGTCTGGAACTCCTGAACTCAAGTAATCCTCCTACCTCAGCCACCCAAAGTGTTGGGATTATAGGCATGAACTATTTGGCCAGAAAACATTTTTAACTGGAAAACTGTACTATTCCCATTCCTTCTTTTATCATGAAGGAATATCCTTCTGGGATCACTTAGGGTGAGATATATATATATACAAAAATATATAAAAAATATATATATATTATAATACATTAACATATTACTAATAAACATACAAATACATCATTATCTACTAAAGTGAGCATTCCTAACAACTCAAACATTTGAGCCCTACCTATACACCATGTACTCACTTTAGGTATTATAGAATACACGAAAGAAAACATTGACCAACAGGAGATCGAGACCACGGTGAAACCCCGTCTCTACTAAAAATACAAAAAATTAGCCGGGCACGGTTGTGGGCGCCTGTAGTCCCAGCTACTCGGGAGGCTGAGGCAGGAGAATGGCGTGAACCCGGGAGGCGGAGCTTGCAGTGAGCCGAGATCGCGCCACTGCACTCCAGCCTGGGCTGGGCGACAGAGCGAGACTCCGTCTCAAAAAAAAAAAAAAAAAAAAAAAAAAAAAGAAAACATTGACCAAGAGTCTTAATGTAATAAATACTGACTTTACTATAATGCTATTCAACTAAGGCAGCTATGTATAAGAACTGGAAAGGGGGAGAGAGGGCAATATTTAAAATGCTGATTCCTGGTTGGGCAAGGTGGGCAAGGAGGCTCACGCCTGTAATTCCAACACTTCAGGAGGCTGAGACAGGTGAATCACTTTAAGTCAGGAGTTCAAGACCGGCCTTGCCAACATGGCAAAACCCCATCTCTACTAAAAATACAAAAAACTAGCCAGGCATGGTGGTACACACCTGTAATCCCAGGTACCCAGGAGGTGGGGGGTTGCAGTGAGATGAGATCGCACCAATGCACTCCAGCCTGGGCGACAGAGCAAGACTCTGCCTCAATAAAGAAATAAATAGGCGAGGCGTGGTGGCTCATGCCTGCAATCACACCACTTTGGGAGGACGAGGTAGGTGGATCACTTGAGGTCAGGAGATTGAGATCATCCTTGCTAACATGGTGAAATTCTGTCTCTGCTGAAAATATGAAAAATTAGCCAGGCATGGTGGCAGGCGCCTGTTATCCCAGCTACTTGGGAGGCTGAGGCAGGAGAATCGCTTAAACCCGGGAGGCGGAGGTTGCAGTGAGCCAAGATCGCACCACTGCACTCCAGCCTGTGCAACAGAGCGAGACTCGGTCTCTAAATAAATAAATAAAATGCTGACTCCTAAGCACCACCCAAGACCAAGAGAGTCAACACTGCTGGAGAAAGGGAGTACAGGCTGTTTTAAACTCCCCAGTCAGGCTGAGCATGATGACTCACGCCTGTAATCCTACCGCTTTGGGAGGCCAAGGTGGGTGAATTGCCTGAGCTCAGGAGTTTGAGATCAGCCTGGGCAATACAGTGAAACCCAGTCTCTACTAAAATACAAAAAGTTAGCAGGGCGTGACAGCGTACACCTGTAGTCCCAGCTACTAGGGAGGCTGAGGCAGGAGAACTGCTTGAACCCGGGAGGCAGAGGTTACACTGAGCCAAGATCACACCACCGTACTCCAGCCTGGGCGACAGAGCGAGACTCCATCTCCAAAAATAAATAAATAAAATAAATAAACTCCCCAGTCAATTCCTGAGAACCACTGACCTAAGGAGCAGTGTCAGGTTCTTCCTTGCTAACAGGTTTTAGAAATATTTAAGAAGCCGGGCGTGGTGGCTCACACCTGTAATCTCAGCACTTTGGGAGGCCAAGGCGGGCAGATCAGAAGGTCAGGAGATTGAGACCATGGTGAAACCCTGTCTCTACTAAAAATACAAAAAATTAGCCAGGCACAGTGGTAGGCACCTGTAGTCCCAGCTACTCGGGAGGCTGAGGCAGGAGAAATGTATGAACCTGGGAGGTGGAGCTTGCAGTTAGCCGAGATCACACCACCATACTCTAGCCTAGGTAACAGAGGAGCCTCCATCTCGGGGGAAAAAAAAAAAAAAAGAAACATTTAAGAAAAGGATACTGTAGTTTGATGCAATCTCTTCTTTGGGGACAAGGAATGCCCCTCACACCTCCTTTTTCTCCCCTTAACTCCCTCCAACTGAACCAAAGACATCTATTTGTTTGTTTTTTCCTTTAACAGAGGTGGTCTTGCTCTGTTATCCAGGCTGGAGTCTAGTGGTGTGACCACACCTCACTGCCAACCTCAAACTTCTAGACTCAAGTGATCCTCCCGCCTGAACCTCCCAAGTAGCCGGACCTACAAGAACATGCCACCATGCCACGCTGCAAAGACATCGATCTAAAGGCAGTTTGGTTTCCCACAGCACTGATGCCAGCAATGTTCTACTACCTACCTTGCTCTACATTTAAATATCAGGCACTTTAAAAAGACAAGTAGGCAAGACCCAAGGCTGCCAACTTCCAATACTAATAAAAAATACAGAATACTTACACCAACTAAGTTTGACCTTGAAAATTCGTGACTTCCAAAGAAGCATTCTGACCTAAAATAGGTCAATCTGAGCCTTGTCTTTTTTTCACTCTCCTTCTGCAATTATGAAAATGTTCTACATCGGACAGGCGCGGTAGCTCACGCCTGTAATCCCAGCACCTTGGGAAGCCAAGGAGGATGAATCACCTGAGGTCACGAGTTCAAGACCAGCCTGGCCAATATGGCGAAACCCCATCTCTACTAAAAGTACAAAAATTGGCCAGGCGTGGTGGCACGCACCTGTAATCCCAGCTACTCAGGAGGCTAAGGCAGGAGAATAGCTTGAACCCAGGAGGTGGAGGTTGCAGTGAGCCGAGATCGTGCCACTGCACTCCAGACCAGGCGACAAGAGCAAAACTTCTATGGAAGGCTGATTATACACTTACTGATATTAACTACTTCTCCAAGAGGCAAAGATTCTAGATTTATGAGGCAGTTCCAAAAGGTTGGTTCACTTATTAAAATCTTAGTTATAACTACTGTGTACATAATAGGATAACTTATGCAAGTATAATAAATACTAAGTAGAATTGGTCTAAGCACTTTACGTGTTTATTTAATCCTCACAACTCAAGGGTGATATTACCCAAACTTTACAGATAAAGAATAGTTTAACTTTCAGATAATAAGTAGTATAATTTTGAAGATATTGAGCAGTAGAGGTTAAGTTTTTTGTTTGTTTTTGTTTTTGAGACTCGCTGTGTTGCCCAGGCTGGAGTGCAGTGGCATGATCTTGGCTCACTGCAACCTTCCCCTCCCAGGTTCCCACGATTCTCCTGCCTCAGCCTCCTAAGTAACTGGGATTACAGGCGCGCACCAACATGCCCGGCTAATTTTTTTTTTATTTTCAGTAGAGATGGGGTTTCACCATGTTGGCCACGCTGGTCTTGAACTCCTGACCTCATGATCTGCCCACCTCAGGCTCCCAAAGTGCTGGGACTGCAGGCTTGAGCCACCACATCTGGCCTAGAGCTAAGTTTAAAAAAAAAAACCAGCAAAAATCCTCGTATTATAGTTTCAAAATCAATTTGTACAAGTCTAAATAATTGTTTTAATACCAATTCCTGCTATCAGTAAGCATCTCCACCCTCACAGAAGAGCTTTCAGCCCCTAAACCATCTGTATTATACTTCTGCACTGAATACTTAGGAGTCACCTTTTAATTCATTACTTTTTCTCCAGGCAACCAGAGACCAACTCTTTAAAAACTATCAACTGAAAGCCTAAATATACATCAAAAGGGCGCTGATTAAGTAAATCATAAAATGGCATACTATGTAATAACTAAAAAAGGGACCCAGCCGGGCACGGTGGCTCACGCCTGTAATCCCAGCACTTTGGGAGGCCGAGGTGGGTGGATCACGAGGTCAGGCGATCGAGACCATCCTGGCTAATGCGGTGAAACCCCATCTCTACTAAAAATACAAAAAAAATTAGCCGGGCCTGGTGGCAGGCGCCTGTAGTCCCAGCTACTCAGGAGGCTGAGGCAGAACAATGGCCTGAACCCAGGAGGCAGAGCTTGTAGTGAGCCCAGATTGCAGCACTGCACTCCAGCCTGGGCGAAAAAGCGAGACTCTGTATCAAAAAAAAAAAAAAAAAAAAAAAAAAAAAGAGAGACCCATAAATAATAGAAATTATCTATTGAGGGGGAAAAAAACGGTCACATAACAGTGGTCTATTTAGATTATGTTCTTATATACACAAAGTATCTAATAACTTTTGAAAAGTTACATAAAATAGTTGAGAAAGGAATTGAATTTTTTTTTCCAAAGTAGAAAATTAACTCTCAAAACCAAAAAATATTACACCAGAAGCTTTGCATATTCCAAGACTCTCTATGCAAAATCCCAACCTATGGAAGCCATTCACCTCACTCACTGTAGAAAAGAGGTAACACAGGCCGGGCGCGGTGGCTCAAGCCTGTAATCCCAGCACTTTGGGAGGCCGAGACGGGCGGATCACGAGGTCAGATCGAGACCATCCTGGCTAATATGGTGAAACCCCGTCTCTACTAAAAATACAAAAAACTAGCCGGGCGAGGTGGTGGGCGCCTGTAGTCCCAGCTACTCGGGAGGCTGAGGCAGGAGAATGGTGTAAACCCGGGAGGCGGAGCTTGCAGTGAGCTGAGATCCGGCCACTGCACTCCAGCCTGGGCGACAAAGCGAGACTCCGTCTCAAAAAAAAAAAAAAAAAAGAAAGAAAGAAAAGAGGTAACACAGATGGCCTGAGCCTGCTGTCCTTAGAAAGGCTTGCATAGTTGGCCCTTGACTGGTCTCTGATAACTTTCAGAAGAGTTCCCAGTGGCCTGAGCTGGGCTCACTGTGGCCTCTACCTGCCAGGCTCAAGTGATCTCCTGCCTCAGCTTCCAGAGTAGCTGGGACCACAGGCGTAAGCCACTACATCTGACTAATTTTTTGTATTTTTACTAGAGACAGGGTTTCACCATGTTGGCCTGGCTGGCCTTGAACGCCTGGCCTCAAATGATCTGCCTGCCACGGTCTCCTAAAGTGCTGGTCAGCCACAGCAGCGGGACTGTATCCTTTGCTATTAAAAAAAAAAAAATCATGGCCCTGGGCTGTCTGTCCTCCTAGTGAATTACCAAACCTGCAGGTGGACTTGGGGACTGCTCCCAACACTCTCGCCCAGCTAGTGGCAGAGATGAAATATCTTCTGGAGGTAAATGGGACCCAAATTGTGGATTTCCTGTCTAGCACATGGAGAATCCATTTAAGAATGTTGAATCTTATCACAAAAATGATCTGGGAAGCTATTTCTATTGGTTTGGGTCTGTTTTAGTTAACAAGGTGATGCAGAGATGGACTAGATGCTCACCAAACTGTTTCCTCTTCCTGGCTAAAAAATTAGAATACATTTCTCAGCTTCTCTTGTATTGGTTTGGCTGCAAGACTTAGTTCCTAACCCACAAAGTATACACCAAATACGGTATGTGGCACTTTCAGACCTAGCTCATAAAACCTCACTCATGATTCTCTCATTTTTCACTATCTGCTCGATGAATAAGCCCCAAGACCTAGAGGAGGAGGATGTCACAATATGACAGATGAAGGCAGAGTTCTTGAGTTATTGCACAGGATCCTCAATGAAACATCCTCAATGAAATTTGCACAAACATCCTCAATGAAAATTATTTGAGAAAGAAATACATTTTTACTCTGTTAAGCCGCCGTTATCCTGGATATGTTTTAGGCCTGTTTTGCCTAATAACAGACAAAATGGTCAAATGAACATTTTTTAGAAGTTACTCTTGATGATGAGAAATACCAAGAAAGGAAAGATAAGGTCACAGGAAAGCCATGAACATGGAAGGAAAAGAGAAGCTAATGTACTCAAGAAACAGCAGGCCAGACACAGTAGCTCACATCTCTAATCCCAGCGCTTTGGGAGGCCAAGAAGGGAGGACGGCTTGGGGCCAGGAGTTCAAGACCAGCCTAGGCAACATAGAATAACCCCATCTCTACTTTTTTTTTTTTTTTTTAATTAGCAGGGTGCAGTGGCAAATGCCTGTAGCCCTAGCTACTAAAGAGGCTAAAGGGGGAGGACTGTTTGAGCCCAAGTGTCCGAGCTTGCAGTGAGCTATGATCAGGCCACTGTCCTCCAGCCTGGATGACAGAGCAAGACACTGACTACCAAAAAAATAAAAAATAAGAAATTGCAAGGACTCTTGTTTTTTTTGTTTGTTTTTTTTAGAGTCTCGCTCTGTTGCCCAGGCTGGAGTGCAGTGGCATGATGTCAGCTCACTGCAACCTCGCCTCCTGTGTTCAAGCAATTCTCTGCCTCAGCCTCCCAAGTAACTGGGATTATAGGCACCTGCCACCACTCCCGGCTAATTTTTTTTTTTTTTTTTTTTTTTTTGAGACGGAGTCTCGCTCTGTCGCCCAGGCTGGAGTGCAGTGGCCGCATCTCAGCTCACTGCAAGCTCCGCCTCCCGGGTCTACGCCATTCTCCTGCCTCAGCCTCCCGAGTAGCTGGGACTACAGGCGCCCGCCACCTCACCCGGCTAGTTTTTTGTATTTTTTAGTAGAGACGGGGTTTCTCCGTATTAGCCAGGCTGGTCTCGATCTCCTGACCTTGTGATCCGCCCGTCTCGGCCTCCCAAAGTGCTGGGATTACAGGCTTGAGCCACCGCGCCCGGCCACTCCCGGCTAATTTTTATATTTTTAGTGGAGACAGGGTTTCAACATCTTGGCCAGGTTGGTCTTGAACTCCTGACCTAGTGATCTGCCCGCCTCGGCCTCCCAAAGTACTGGGATTACAGGCGTGACCAACCGCGCCTAGCCGAGTTTTGCATTTTCATAGTGAGGCAATGAAAAATTCAAATCTTGTTTCCAGTCCTCTAAAAAATTGCTGGGGAAAAAACCTTATTTGCTTTGGTCACAACTAAGAAAACTCTATCCAAATAAAAGGTTGGGGGTAAAGATCGATCTCCCTAATCAATTCAAGGAATTGCCAAGATGTAAATAGTTAACTCTGTAGACTACTAGAGTTAGTCATGATATTCTAAAATCCAATGCACAAATGAAACTAAAATCCTGACCTACATAATGAACCACCAATGATAGATCTATCTTTTCCTCTCAAATGTTACTTGCTCATTCAAGCAGTACGAAAAAAAGAAAAACCAAAGAGTATTGATTTCCAAGAATGCTATATTCTATCAATTTACCCACTGTAATAAATGAAGCACTATTCAATTACAGTTCAACTGTATGTATGCACTGGGGAAAGGGAGACTCCTTACTCACTATGAGACAGAAAACTTAAAAAGGCAGTGTAGGGTGCACATAAGTGAAACTGGACAAGGATGGCAAAAAATCAATTTTGCTTAAGGAAATTAGGGACTTATAGATAGTACATCTGAGTTTGGACTAGAATGATACAGTTTTGGTAGAGATGACATTCCAGATGTAAAAAGACAAAGAGGCTGGGTGCGGTGGCTCACACCTGTAATCCCAACACTTTGGGAGGCCGAGGTAGGCAGATGACCTGAGGTCAGGGGTTCAGGACCAGCCTGGTCAAGATGATGAAACCAAAAATTAGCCAGGTGTGGCATGGCAGGCGCCTGTTATCCCAGCTACTCGGCAGGGGATAAGGCAGAAGAATCATTTGAACCCGGAAGGAGGTGGTTGTATGGCAGTGAACCAAGATCACAACACTACATTCCAGCCTGGGTGACGCAGCAAAGACTTCGTCTCATTTAAAGAAAAAAAAAAAAAAGGACAAAGATTTTTTGGGGACCACTGCTTAACAGTCTTTTCGCTATAACACAACACAGTAGTACCACAGGGAAGGAGGAATCAACACTTATAACTTCAGGTATTAGAATGACTTCTGAACAAAGAAAGGATATTTTCTTTTCTTTTTTTTTTTTTTTGAGACGGAGTCTCGCTCTGTCACCCAGGCTGGAGTGCAGTGGCCGGATCTCAGCTCACTGCAAGCTCCGCCTCCCGGGTTCACGCCATTCTCCTGCCTCAGCCTCCCGAGTAGCTGGGACTACAGGCGCCCGCCACCTTGCCCGGCTAGTTTTTTGTATTTTTTAGTAGAGACGGGGTTTCACCGTGTTAACCAGGATGGTCTCAATCTCCCGACCTCGTGATCCGCCCGTCTCGGCCTCCCAAAGTGCTGGGATTACAGGCTTGAGCCACCGCGCCCGGCCAGGATATTTTCAAAGTAATAATTTAGGTGGAATCTTGGCAGAAATATAAAAAATTAACTGCATTCCTAGAATCTTTTACAATCAGACTATCCACATATTATTTTTGAAATAAACCCAAAAACCAATGATAAAGAAACTACAACGGAGATTAGTTAGAAAGTTATTTCAAAAAAGACAAAAGAGCCTGAAACTAGACAAAAGGTTAACTTTTTTTTTTTGAGACAGAGTCTGTCACCCAGGCTGGAGTGCAATAATAACGGCCCACTGCAGCCTCGACCCCCCCAGGCTCAGGTGATCCTCCCACCTCAGGTTTTGTATTTTTAGAAGAGATGGGGTTTCCCATCTCTAGGGTGGTTTGTCCAGGGTGGTCTGAAACTCCTGGGCTTAAGTGATTTGTACACCTCTGCCTCCCAAAAGTGTTAGTATTGCAGGTGTGAGCCACTGCGCTGGCCCAGCTAACTATTCTTTGTTTTTGTTTTTGTTTTTTTTTTTAAGACAGTTTCGCTCTTGTTGCCCTGGCTGGAGTGCAATGGCGCAATCTCAGCTCACTGCAACCTCCATCTCCCGAGTTCAAGCAATTCTCCTGCCTCAGCCTCCCAAGTAGCTGGGACAACAGGCACGCACCACCATGCCCGGCTAATTTTTTGTATTTAGTAGAGATGGGGTTTCACCATGTTGGTCAGGCTCATCTCGAACTCCTGACCTCAGGTGATCCACCCGTCTTGGCCTCCCAAAGTGCTGGGATTACAGGCGTGAGCCACTGCGCCCAGCCTGGTTTTTTTTTTTTTTTTTTTTGAGACAGAGTTTTGCTGTTGTTGCCTAGGCTGGAGTGCAATGGCTCGATCTCGGCTCATCACAACCTCTACCTCCCAGGGTCAAGCGATTCTCCTGCCTCAGCCTCCTGAGTAGCTGGGATTACAGGCATGCGCCACCACGCCCAGCTAATTTTGTATTTTTAGTAGAGACGGGGTTTCTCCATGTTGGTCAGGCTGGTCTCAAAATACTGACCTCAGGTGATCTGCCCGCCTCAGCCTCCCAAAGTGTTAGGATTACAGGTGTGAGCCACCACGCCTGGCAACTATTCGTTAGCAAAACCAGGCCCTATATTTTGTCCAAATCCAGCCTATACAACACCAAGAGTGAATTCCAATGTAAACTAGAGACTTTGGATGATAATGATGTATCAGTGTAGGTTCATCAATTATAAGAAATGTATCACTCTAGTGGGGGGGGGGTGTTGATAATGGGGAAGGCAAAGCATGTATTGGGACAGGAGATAATATGGGAAACCTCCGTACTTTCTGATCATTTTTACTGTGAACCCAAAACTGCTCTATAAAATAAAATAATCCAATTAAGAAAAAAAACCCAAAACCTAGACGCTATAAATCTAAGGGAGCAAATGTTTAATTATCTGACTGGGAAACCGCCGAGTTCTGAATATAAAGCTTAAGAATATTAGAGGCTGGGCCGGGCGCGGTGGCTCAAGCCTGTAATCCCAGCACTTTGGGAGGCCGAGACGGGCGGATCACGAGGTCAGGAGATCGAGACCATCCTGGCTGACACAGTGAAACCCCGTCTCTACTAAAAAATACAAAAAAACTAGCCGGGCGAGGTGGCGGGCGCCTGTAGTCCCAGCTACTCGGGAGGCTGAGGCAGGAGAATGGCGTGAACCCGGGAGGCGGAGCTTGCAGTGAGCCAAGATCACGCCACTGCACTCCAGCCTGGGCGGCAGAGCGAGACTCTGTCTCAAAAAAAAAAAAAAAAGAATATTAGAGGCTGGGCGCGGTGGCTCACGCCTGTAATCCCAGCACTTTGGGAGGCCAAGGCAGGCGGATCATCTAAGGTCAGGAGTTCGAGACCAGGCTGACCAATATGGCGAAACCATGTCTCTACCAAAAATACAAAAATTAGCTGGGTGTAGTGGTGGGCACCCATAATCCCACCTACTCAGAAGGCTGAGGCAAAAGAATCGCTTGAACCTGGGAGCAGGAGGTTGCAGTGAGCCGAGATCGTGCCACTGCACTCCAGCCTGGGGAATAGAGCAAGACTCTGCCTCCAAAAAAAGAAAAGAAAAGAAAAGAAAATACTTTAATCCCACTTTTATATTTCAAATAATTAGTTCAACATTACTGTAATATTGTGAGATATACATTTGGTCTTCATCCCATTTCCTGCCATACAACTTCTAAGATCCTTAGAATGGTAAATTTCTTTTTGTATGCTGAGTTGACTGATAGCTTGGCAACTTCTAGGTAGTTTTTGCATGGGTGCTGGTCACCTGAAAGACCAAGGCAAGATTAGAGGGTTAGGACTTTTAGCCCCACCTCCTCCAAACTCCAGGGAGGGGAAACGTGCTGAAGATTAAGGTGACCACCAAAGGCCAATGATTTAATCAACTGTGCCTATGTAATGAAGCCTCCATAAAAGTCCATAAATGACTGGGTTCAGAGAGCTTCCAGATAGTTGAGGCATAGTGTAGCCAGGGGAGGGCATGGAAGTTCCACAGCTCTTACTTCTCCTATGCACCTCCTCATCCATATCCTTTATAATAAACCCAAACCTACGTGTTGGCCAGGTACAGTGCTGGCTCACGTCTGTAATCCTAGCACTTTGGGAGGCTGAGGTGGGTCAATCACTTGAGGTCAAGAATTCGAGACCAGCCTGGCAAACATGATGAAACCCCGTCTCTATCAAAAATATAAAAAATTAGCCAGGTGTGGTGGCGCATGCCCATAATCCCAGCTACTTGGGAGGCCGAGGCAGGAGAATTGCTTGAACCAGAGTGGCAGAGGTTGCAGTGAGCCTAGATCGTGCCACTGCACTCCAGCCTGGGTGACAGAGCCAAGACTCCGGCTCAAAAAAAAAAAAAACCTAAGTATTTCCCAGAGTTCTAAATTATATAAGCCACTCTAGCAAGTTAATTGAACAAAAGAAGGAGTACTTAGGAACTCAATTTACAGTCAGTTGGTCAGAAACACAGGTAAAACAACCTGGGGCTTGAGATTAGCATTGGAAGTGGGGGACTGTCTATGGGACTTGAGCCTTCAACCTGTGGAATCTGATGCTCTCTTCAGGTACACCATGTCAGAATCATACTGAATTAGAGGATACCCATGTGGTGTCCATTGCTGAATAGCTTGTTTGATGTGCAGGGGAAAACCCCACGCATCTGGTGTTGTGAGAATATACTGGAAGAAAAAGTTTATATCTATATTCTCAGAATCAACAAAAAATTATCCTACACGGTTGAACATCGTATTCAACATTTTAGGAATTTCCCTGTAACAACTGTAACACAATTAAGCAACAGGTATCCTGGAGGTTAATGCTGTGTTTTCCAGAATTAAAGACATAAATGCATTTCTTAAATATATGCACTACATTCCTTTAAATCACTGCCAGGTGTGGTGGCTAATGCCTGTAATCCCAGCACTTTGGGAGGCCGAGGTGAGTGGATCACAATGTCAGGAGTTTGAGACCAGCCTGACCAATGTGGTGAACCACATCTCTACCAAAAATACAAAAATTACCGGGCCATGGCAAGGCACGGTGGCTCAAGCCTGTAATCCCAGCACTTTGGGAGGCCGAGACAGGCGGATCATGAGGTCAGGAGATCGAGACCATCCTGGCTAACACAGTGAAACCCCGTCTCTACTAAAAAATGCAAAAAACTAGCTGGGCGAGGTGGCGGGCGCCTGTAGTCCCAGCTACTCGGGAGGCTGAGGCAGGAGAATGGCGCAAACCCGGGAGGCGGAGCTTGCAGTGAGCTGAGATCCAGCCACTGCACTCCAGCCTGGGCGACAGAGCAAGACTCCGTCTCAAAAAAAAAAAAAAAAAAAAAAAAATTACCTGGCCGTGATGGCACACGCCTATAATCCCAGCTACTCAGGAGGCTGAGGGAGGAGAATCACTTGAACCCGGGAGGCAGAGGTTGCAGTGAGCCAAGATCACACCACTGCAGTCCAGCCTGGGCAACAGACCGAGACTCCACATTAACACACAAACAAACAAAAAACTCAACAAAGGGCTTCATATTAAGTCTACACCTCTAATTACTGCCTTCTCAAACTATGCTTTCCAGTGAACAATGCTTTATTTGGTTTGCTACATTCTTGCAAATTTGAGTGAAAAGTACACTTAAAAAAAAAAAAGTATCATAGGCCAGCATGGTGGCTCACATCTGTAATCACAGCACTCTGGGAGGTCTTGGTGGACATATCGCTTGAGGCCAGGAGTTTCAGACTCGCCTGGAAAACACGGTGAAACCTCATCTCTAACAAAAAAAATACAAAAATTAGGCCAGGCACGGTGGCTCACACCTGTAATCCCAGAATTTTGGGAAGCTGAGGCAAGTAGGTCACTTGAGGTCAGGAGTTCAAGATCAGACCAGCCAACATGGTAAAACCCCATCTCTACTAAAACTACAGGCCAGTGCAGTGGCTCACGCCTGTAATCCCAGCACTTTGGGAGGCTGAGGCAGGTGGATCACCTGAGGTCAGGAGTTTGAGACCACCCTGACTAACATGGTGAAACCCTGTCTCTACTAAATACAAAAAATTAGCCGGGCACGGTGGCGTGCGCCTGTAATCCCAGCTACTCGGGAGGCTGAGGCAGGAGAATTGCTTGAATCCAGGAGCCAGAGGTTGCATTGAGCAGAAATCACACCACTGAACTCCAGCCTGGGCAACAAGAGCAAAACCCTGTTTTAAAAAAACATATATATATAATTAGTCAGGCATGATGGCGCACACCTGTAATCCCAGCTACTTGGGAAGCTGAGGCAGAAGTTGCAGCAAGCCAAGACCGCACCACTGCACTCCAGCCTGGGGGAGAAGAGCAAAACACTATCTCAAAAAAAAAAGAAAAAAATTTTTGACACATGTAGTAGCATGCACCTGTAGTCCCAGCTACTCAGGGGCTGAGGTGGGAGAATCACCTGAGACCAGAATACCAAGGCTGCAGTGGGCAGTGATTGTGCCGCTGCACTCCAGCGTAGGCATTGAAGTGAAATCCTGTCTCAGAAAAAAAAAAAAAACTATTGTATACACTGGGGGGCAGGTTTTGAGCCCCTTTTAACTTTCAAAGATTCATCTTTAAAATTGTGAGCAAACAGAAAAGGAATTGCTAGATTCTTCTATATATAGAGTCACTCAATGGGATGCCATTTTGAAACTTCACAGCAGGAAGTTTAGTTTGGTCAGAGGGTCATTAAAGAAATGTCTCAGTTAATATATACGGCTTGAAAGTCTTTTTTTTAATAAAAGTATATACCAAGTTCATGCTGGGCGCTATGGCTCACGCCTGTAATCCCAGCACTTTGGGGGACCAAGGCAGGTGGATCCCGAGGTCAGGAGTTCGAGATCAGCCTGGCCAACACGTTGAAACCTCTTCTCTACTAAAAATACAAAAACTAGCTGGCCGTGGTGATGGGTGCCTGTAATCCAGCTACTCAGGAGGCCAAAACAGGAGAATTGCTTGAACCTGGGAGGTGAGGGTTGCAATGAACAAAGATCCCACATTGCACTCCAGCCTGGACAACAGAGCGAGACTGCGTCTCAAAAAAAAAAAAAAAAAGATATACCAAGTTCATAAAATACAGCATTTCAAAATGGCAGACTACTCTTTTTGTTAATCTGGGACAAAATATTCATAATAAATATTTTGCAAAAACTTAATTTTTTTAAATTTAATTTTCTTTTTTGTAAAGAAAGGGTCTCACTATATTGCCCAGGCTGGTCTCTAACTCCTAGTCTCAAGCATCCTCCTCCCTCATCCTCCCAAAAAGCTAGGATACAGGCTTGAGCCACTTGCCTGGGCCAAAAAAATTAGTCTCAAAATATGACAGCATTCAATCAGAATTATTGTGGACAAATTCCACTCTCTGGCATTGGGTATCGAAGACCTGTTACTTCATAGAAAGAAATAATTAAGTTCATAAATTTAAACTGGTTAAAAAGAAAGCTTCTTGGTTGGGCGCAGTGGCTCGTATCTGTAATCCCAGCACTTTGGGAGGGTGAGGCGGGCGGTTCACGAGGTTAAGAGTTCGAGACCATCCTGGCCAACATGGTGAAACCCCATCTCTATTAAAATACAAAAATCAGCTGGGCATGGTGGCGGGCGCCAGTAGTCCCAGCTACTCAGGGGGCCAAGTCAGGAGAATTGCTTGAACCCTGGAGGCAGAGGTTGCAGTGAACCGAGATTGCGCACCACTGCACTCCAGCCTAGCGACAGAGCGAGGCTCCATCTTAAAAAAAAAGTTTATCATAAACAGATCAGAATCTATCCAAAAACATACTCAGAAAAAGTAAAATGCAACATAATTTGAAATCAGACTTTAAAGCATGTTTTGAGAAGATGGCAAGCATTTCCATTTGTTTTCATAGTTTTTTTTAATGACTTGACTCCAAATAAGGATGTCTTATTACTTAGCTTGACAACATTTATATATATTTTTTTTTTTTTTTTTTTTTTTTTTTTTGAGACGGAGTCTCGCTCTGTCGCCCAGGCTGGAGTGCAGTGGCCAGATCTCAGCTCACTGCAAGCTCCGCCTCCCGGGTTCCCGCCATTCTCCTGCCTCAGCCTCCCGAGTAGCTGGGACCACAGGCGCCGCCACCTCGCCCGGCTAATTTTTTGTGTTTTTAGTAGAGACGGGGTTTCGCCGTGTTAGCCAGGATGGTCTCGATCTCCTGACCTTGTGATCCGCCTGTCTCGGCCTCCCAAAGTGCTGGGATTACAGGCTTGAGCCACCGCGCCCGGCCAACAACATTTATATTAAAGAGACTAGGATCTAAACCCCCAGGAGAAATTTAGAAACCAGAAAAAAAGAAAATGAACCCAGGGTGGTAAGCTGGGAACCAAAAAGAACGTATTTCAATTCTTTTCCACCATAATGCCACAAAACTGTACCTTAAAACTTCTAAGATTACAATCTTAGGTAAGAAAAGGAAAAATTTTCAGTTACAAATAGACATGTCTTTGTGCCTTGATTCTAGACTTTTTTTTTTTTTTTTTTTGAGACAAAGTCTCCCTGTCCCCCAGGCTGGAGTGCAGTGGCTCTGTCTCGGCTCACTGCAACCTCCACCTCCCGGGTTCAAGCGATTCTCCCGCCTCAGCCTCCCAAGTAGCTGGGATTACAGGCACCTGCCACCACACCCGACTAATTTTTGTATTTCTAGTAGAGACGAGGTTTCACCATGTTGGCCAGGCTGGTCTCGAACTCCTGACCTCTGGTGATTCACCCACCTCGGCCTCCATAAGTACTGGGACTACAGGCGTGAACCATCGCACCCAGTCGATTCTAGACTTGTTTCCACTATGACTTGGGGGACTCACACTTGTTGAAAAGGGATCAACTGCCCAAACTAGTTTTATCAACATGCTACCATTTCACTGAAAACACAGCTAGTCACCTAAAACCATGTATCATCAATGCACGTTCTCCTTAGACAAGGTAACAATTTGCAGTGTCCTAAGACATAATTATTTAAACTGTTACCACGTCTTCTTAATAGCTAAAATACTCTGCTGCCAATCTCTAAAAGGGTAGGAATGCCAACCTGGACCACAGACCACTTAAGTATTAAACCCACGTACCCATACAAAAAAATTGTTCTTAATCTGTTTCATCTTCTTCCTAATATTTCACTTGCCCTCCTTCTTTGTTTTAATACATATATTCCCTATTCCTATCAAGGAGGCTGTCATAAGGAAAACTTTCGGCATTTTTTCAAACAGTATAATTATATTCACTCAATTATTGACTTTAAAAAAAACCCAAGTAGTCACAGGCGATCGAATTGTAGAGAAATCGGCAGGGTAGGTTAAGCATTGTTGCTCAGTTTTCAGGAAGAAAACAGACCTTAATTGATTAGAGTCCTAAGAAATGGGACATTTGATTGAAGTAACTTCATGGGAAAAGTTTGTCATAAAGTTTATTTTAAATACAACATTTTCAAACACACAGATGTCAAGCATTCTTTTTTAATCTACAAAGCTTACTCCTCGTGGAGTTAGTATCGGTGAGCCCTCTTGGGTAAATTCTGCAGAGGAGGTGGTACTGAAAAAGTATTATTTGTGTTTGGCCTTAAGTACCTCTACAAGATCTGCAGTGGATCTCATCAGCCTTGAGGCCTACAAGTGTTCAGCTCACTAGCAGGACACTTGTCCTGGGTGAGCAGGGCCGCCACTACTGCAGACACCGGACCGAGTAGGTGGGGGCCGACTTCAAAGAAAGTGTGAGCGCCCAGGCGCGCGAGTGGAACAAAACCTGTAGCAAGTAATAAGGAAGTGCTCGCTCCCGCCCGCCCTTCCCATCCGGGGACACCCGAAACCTGGGGGGCTTTGACAACGTGCTGGGGGCGTCAGAGGGGGAGAGTGGCAGCTCCGAGTACACGGAGAAGAACTGGAAACGTGCAAAAACTCCAAACACGGTGCCCCTCGCCCGAAGCGCTAGGCCTCGGGAGCCGATGCCCACTGCAACCATCCGGGAGCAGAGACAGACAGAGGAGTTGAGGAGCTCGTGGAGGTCTCAGGAGGGTGCAACCCGCGCGAAGCCAGGCCCAGCGACACGAACTGCCGCCACTGCCGCCCCCTGAGCCTCCAGGCCCGGGACAGAGACCACCCCGGGTCTCACCCCGAGCTCTGCTCTCCGCTCCCTGGAGCCTTCTGGCTGGCCTCTAATTTTCAGAGCGCGAAGCCTCCGAGAGCCGTGCGGAGAAGAGTCCGCCCTCTCCCGCCTCGTCCCAATTCCCCGTCCCGGCTGCCTCTCACTCCCTGGAGCTCCGGGAAACGCTTCCAGTGGCCCCAGGTCCACCCCTATTCCTCTTCCCACCGAAACTCGCGTTCCCAAGCTGTCACCGCCACCCTACCGTAGCCCCTGACGCCAGCCCGCCTCACCTCAGGCGGCTCCGGCAGCGCTGGACACAGGAAACTCCTGGGTCCCCGACTCCGGCTCTCCTCGACCCCCTCTTCGGTTAACTCCGCTTGTTTCTCTACAAAATGGCGCCGGAGGTCGCGCGCTCACGTCGCGGCCTTTCCCCTCCCCGTTCCCATTTCATCATTCGCTGCCCGCCCGAGGAGGGATGGCCCCAGTGCCAGCCAATGGCCGCGCCCCGCCTGTGGCTCCTAGCCAATCACCGACAGGTGCCCGCGGATTTAAACCAATCACACTCTATCACTTGCAGAAGTCGAGGGAGAAACCAGGCTCCTGCTAGCAACTACCAATCCGGACTCTTACTTCGCGGACTTTGGCCAATTGCCGCTCACCAGGCCCAGGGCACCAGAGTCAGAGCCCTCGCGCCTGCGCTCGAGGCGAGGGCCAATAAGGAGACGCTAGTAACTTCGATTTGGGGCTTCACGTACTTCCCACCTGCCCTCGAGGGCTGCAACCAGTGGGGCTTGGCATTGCCTTTGAGGAACAATAAATTATGGAAGGGGTCCATAACTCCTCGCCACCCTGCGCGGGAACTACTTTGAGTTACAGTGAAACAGCCTTCCTCCACTTTCCTTCCTCTTTCGAAATGTCACGATCCAGCAGACTTCGGGGATTCCCAACCGAAACATTCCCCTCCCCTAGTGTCCCTTTGGCGGGGAACGCCAGCCAGAAAGCAAGCCAGGTTGCGACTAGAGTTGGGGCGCTTTGCATCCTGGGATGTGTAGTCGCGCTCCCCTACCCCGTTCCCATCTCAGAAGTAATGCGACTTCTTCCGTCACTGGCTGCGACCTAGAAGGAGCAGTGCATGCTGGGGGATGTAGTCACCCAGGTGGCCACCTTGTCCTCGCTTGCTTCGCGTTGGTCAAGGGAACTTTGTTTTAGTTCTGCCTATTGAAGAAAGGACACCTTCCAGAGACGCCTTCCAGAGACGTAGGAGACGCAAGTTCTCTTACTGGCTTAAGTCCTAGAAGCCTTCTAAGAAAGGATACCCATGTCCTTCGCTCTCAAGAGAAAAAGCATAGAGACATATTTTGCTTTGGTTTGTTTCTTATCTATGATAGTTGGTAAGATTTTATACTCACCTGTACCCCAAAGAGAAAGGATTGGGAAGGAAGTGTTGACTGGTTAGCTGTATTACCTTTTGAAATTAAGTCCGGGCACGGTGGCTCACGCTTGTAATCCCAGCACTTTGGGAGGCTGAAGCGGGTGGATCACGAGGTCAGGAGATCGAGACCATCCTGGCTAACAACGGTGAAACCCCATCTCTACTAAAATGCAAAAAAAAAAAATAGCCGGGCGTGGTGGCTCAGGCCTGTAATCCCAGCTACTTAGGAGGCGAGGCAGGAGAATCGCTTGAACCCGGGAGGCGTGGCTTGCAATGAGCAGAGATCGCGCCACTGCACTCCAGCCTGAGCAACAGAACGAGACTCTATCTCAAAAAAAAAAAAAAAAAAAAAAAAAAGGCCAAGCGCGGTGGCTCGCGCCTGTAATCCCAGCACTTTGGGAGGCCGAGACGGGCGGAACATGAGGTCAGGAGATCGATACCATCCCGGCTAACACGGTGAAACCCCGTCTCTACTAAAAATACAGAAAAATTAGCCGGGCGTAGTGGCGGGCGCCTGTAGTCCCAGCTACTCGGGAGGCTGAGGCAGGAGGATGGTGTGAACCCTGGAGGGGGAGGTTGCAGTGAGCCGAGATTGTGCCACTGCACTTCAGCCTGGGCGACTGAGCGAGACTCCATCTCCAGAAAAAAAAGAAAGAAAGAAAGAAAAAGAAATTCAGACCTATCCCTCTGCTCACCCCTGTCCTCAGGCTAGGCTCAGTAGGTGGTCTCCTGGCCATCTGTCTCATATTACCTCTGGTGCCCAAAAAAAGACTTCAAAAAAATTATGGTAAGAAACACATGAAATTTACCATCTTAATCATTTTTAAGTGTAGAATACGGTAGTATTAACTATATGCATATTGTTGTACAACAGATCTCTAGAACTTTTTCATCTTGCAGAACTGAAACTGTATCTGTTGTTTAACACCTTCCATTTCCCCCTCCCCCTAGTCCCTGGCAATCACCATTCTTCTTTATGTTTCTGAGTTTGATTACTTTAGATACCTCATATAAGTGAAATCATGCAGTATTTGTTTTTTTGTGACTGGCCTATTTAACTGAACATAATGTCCTAAAAATACATCTTTTCTTTTCTTTTTTTTTTTTTTTTTTTGAGATGGAGTTTTGCTCTAGTTGCCCAGGCTGGAATGCATGGTGCAATCTCAGCTCACTGCAACCTCCGCCTCCCTGGTTCAAGTGAGACTCTGCCTTAGCCTCCCAAGTAGCTGAGATTGCAGGCACGTGCCACCACACCCAGCTAGTTTTTGTACTTTTAGTAGAGACGGGGTTTCACCATCTTGGTCAGGCTGGTCTTGAACTCCTGACCTCAGGTAATCCACCTCAGCCTCCCAAAGTGCTGGGATTACAGGCATGAGCCACCAAGCCCAGCCTAAAAATACTTTTCGACATGTACCTTTCCTTAGTTGGAGGCCAGGTCTTTCAGCATACATTTACTGAGTCCCTCGTGTTTTCAAGCAACCGTGCAAGAGCCAGAACTGTGCAAGAGCCAGGGACCCCACCTATAGTAAGAAAAAGGATCGCTTCAGTCTTGTTCATAGCTGTATTCTCAGCACCTAGCATTGTGCCTGGCACATGGTAGGCATATGTGCAAATAACCCTTGCAGGGTACTAAAGGGAGAAATCGACTTACAACATTGTATTCTTAGAAGTAAAAGGTCCCAGGCCGGGCGCGGTGGCTCAAGCCTGTAATCCCAGCACTTTGGGAGGCCGAGGCGGGCGGATCACAAGGTCAGGAGATCGAGACCACAGTGAAACCCCGTCTCTACTAAAAATACAAAAAATTAGCCGGGCGCGGTGGCGGGCGCCTGTAGTCCCAGCTACTCAGGAGGCTGAGGCAGGAGAATGGCGGGAACCCGGGAGGCGGAGCTTGCAGTGAGCCGAGATCGCGCCACTGCACTCCAGCCTGGGCAACAGCGTGAGACTCCGTCTCAAAAAAAAAAAAAAAAAAAAAAAAAAAGAAGAAGTAAAAGGTCCCCTAAACAGAACAAGGACGAGGAATAAGGCCCTTCCCTGCCCTGTTGCTAGTAAAAGTTGCCAAAACCCCTATGTATAGCAGCATTTTGGCCGAGTTTATCAAAAGTGAAAACGCCAACCCCACTGACCCAATAATTCCATGTCTAAGAATTTACTCCACAGATGAACATTGCAAATGTGTGTAGAATGCATACACATACACATGGAAGCATTGTTTATGGGGACCCAAAAGATTGGAAACAATAATAAACTGATTACTAAAATGTATGGTACTTTGGGCCAGACCCCGTCTCTACTAAAAATACAAAAATTAGCCAGGTGTGGTGGCAGGCACCCGTAATCCCAGCTAGTCGGGAGCTGTGGCAAGAGAATCGCTTGAACCCGAGAGACAGAAGCTGCAATGAGCCGAGATCGCACCACTACACTCAAGTCTGGGTGACAGAGTGAGACTGTGACTCAAAAATAAATAAATAAATATCGTACTTTTTTATGGAATATTATGAATTTTTTTTTTTAACTGAGTGTCACTCAGGCTGGAGTACAGTGGCGCCATCTTGGCTCACTGCAAGCTCCGCCTCCCAGGTTCACGCGGTTCTCCTGCCTCAGCCTCCTGCCTCAGCCTCCCAAGTACCTGGGACTACAGGCGCCTGCCACCATGCCCAGCTAATTTTTGTATTTTTAGTACAGACTGGGTTTCACCTTGTTAGCCAGAGTGGTATCGATCTCCTGACCTCGTGATCCACCCACCTCAGCCTCCCAAAGTGCTGGGATTACAGGCATGAGCCATCGCACCCGGCTTTTTTGTTTTTGTTTTTGTTTAAATGAGGTAAGTCGGCTGGGCACTGTGGCTCACACTTGTAATCCCAGCACTTTGGGAGACCGAAGCGGGTGGATCGCCTGAGGTCCGGAGTTTGAGATCAGCCTGGCCAGCATGGTGAAACCACATCTCTAATAAAAATACAAAAATTAGCCAGGCGTGGTGGCGGGCACCTATAATCCCAGCTACTCAGGAAGCTGAGGCAGGAGAATCACTTGAACCTGGGAGGCGGAGGTTGCAGTGAGCCAAGATTGTGCCATTGCACTCCAGCCTAGGCAACAGAGCAAGATTCAAAAAAATAATAATTAAAAAATGAGGTAAGTCTGTATTTGCTTATATGGAATGGTTCTAAGATTTATTGCTAAATTAGAAAGTTAGATGCAGGAAAGAAAAAATATATAATCATTATGTTATCATTTGTGTGGAAGAAAATAACTGTCTATATTTCTATATAACTAAATGCATCAAAACATTTGAAAAGATATACTCCTCCCCCCACCCCAACTAACACTAATGGTTGTCTGTAGGGATAGAAGTGGGAATGAGGAACGGTAAAAGGAAACTGTGCTTTTTATTCTATAGATGACTGTACTTTTTTTTTTTTTTCTTTTCTTTTTTTGCCTAGGCTGGAGTGCAATGGCATGGTCTTGACTCACTGCAACCTCTGCCTCCCAGGTACAAGGGATTCTCCTGCTTCAGCCTCCCAATCAGCTGGGATTACAGGCACCTGCCACCATGCCCAGCTAATTTTTTGTATTTTTAGTAGAGACAGGGTTTCAGCATGTTGGCCAGGCTGGTCTGGAATGCCTGACCTTAGGTGATCCACCCACCTCAGACTCCCAAAGTGCTGAGATTACAGGCGTGAGCCACTGCACCTGGCCACTATTTGAACTT
The DNA here is from genome assembly GCF_043159975.1 of Macaca nemestrina. Classification (NCBI taxonomy): domain Eukaryota; kingdom Metazoa; phylum Chordata; class Mammalia; order Primates; family Cercopithecidae; genus Macaca; species Macaca nemestrina. The sequence continues at coordinate 57,755,603 of NC_092142.1, forward strand.
TTTACAAAGAGTATGTATTTATGTTTTATTTGTATAATTTTAAATACTTTTTTAAATGAATTAAAAACTTTTTTTTGTAGAGATGGGATCTCACTCAGTCTGGTCTCCAACTCCTGGCCTCAAGTGATTCCCCACACGTAGGCCTCCCAAAGGGCTGGGGTTGCAGGTTTGAACCACCACACCCCACTTTAAGATTTTTTTTTTTTTTTTTTTTTTTTTGAGAGGGAGTCTCACTCTGTCACCCAGGCTGGAGTGCAGTGGTGCAATCTCAGCTCACTGCAAGCTCTGCTTCACAGGTTCACACCATTCTCCTGCCTCAGCCTCCTGAGTAGCTGGGACTACAGGCGCCCGCCACCACACCTGGCTAATTTTTTGTATTTTTAGTAGAGACGGGGTTTCACCATGTTAGCCAGCATGGTCTCGATCTCCTGACCTCATGATCCACCCGCCTCAGCCTCCCAAAGTGCTGGGATTACAGGCATGCGCCACTGTGCCCAGCCAAAATTTTTTTTTTTTTTTTTTTTTTTTTGAGACGGAGTCTCGCTCTGTCGCCCAGGCTGGAGTGCAGTGGCCGGATCTCAGCTCACTGCAAGCTCCGCCTCCCGGGTTCACGCCATTCTCCTGCCTCAGCCTCCGAAGTAGCTGGGACTACAGGCGCCCGCCACCGCGCCCGGCTAGTTTTTTGTATTTTTTAGTAGAGACGGGGTTTCACCGTGTTAGCCAGGATGGTCTCGATTTCCTGACCTCGTGATCCGCCCGTCTCGGCCTCCCAAAGTGCTGGGATTACAGGCTTGAGCCACCGCGCCCGGCCAAAAATTTTTTTTTTTTAAGAGACAGAAGGTGAGGCCGGGCGCGGTGGCTCGAGCCTGTAATCCCAGCACTTTGGGAGGCCGAGGAGGGAGGATCACAAGGTCAGGAGATCAAGACCATCCTGGCTAACACGGTGAAACCCCGTCTCTACTAAATAAAAAAAAAAAAGGCCGGGCGCGGTGGCTCACGCCTGTAATCCCAGCACTTTGGGAGGCCGAGGCGGGCGGATCACAAGGTCAGGAGATCGAGACCACGGTGAAACCCCGTCTCTACTAAAAATACAAAAAATTAGCCGGGCGCGGTTGTGGGCGCCTGTAGTCCCAGCTACTCGGGAGGCTGAGGCAGGAGAATGGCGGGAACCCGGGAGGCGGAGCTTGCAGTGAGCCGAGATCGCGCCACTGCACTCCAGCCTGGGCGACAGAGCGAGACTCCGTCTCAAAAAAAAAAAAAAAAAGAAAGAAACAGGATATTTTAGCTAGCCGTTAATTACTTTCCTGGCCTCTTTCCTTCATCTTCTTCCAGTCTTTCACTTCTCCCCAAGTAACTGCATCCCAGGCTCTGGAAGAATTTACAAAACTCTCGCCGGGTGTGGTGGTTCATGCCTATAATCCCAGCACTTTGAGAGGCCAGGGTGGGCCGATCATGAGGTCAAGAGATCGAGACCATCCTGGTCAACATGGTGAAACCCCGTCTCCACTAAAATACAAAAACTTAGCCGGACATGGTGGCGCATGCCTGTGGTCCCAGCTACTCGGGAGGCTGAGGGGGGGGGGGGGGGGGGGGGAGTTGCTTGAAGCCAGAAGGCAGTTGCAGTGAGCCAAGATCACGCCACTGCACTCCAGCCTGGCTAGAGAGGAGACTCTGGTTTTAGGAAACTTTTCATTGTTTCCCAAAATAGCCCAGAGAGAGAAATGTAAATGCTGAAAACAAAAGTCTTGTTTAATTAGGTTAGGGAGGGGAACAAAAAATACTTAGAAGACAAAGAATTTTGAGGCTTTGAGATCTGTGCAAATTATATTATAGTATGTTTCAAAGTGCTTGGAAGAAAGGTGAATGGAAATACAAGGCCTTTGGGCATAGTGGCTTACGCCTGTAATCCCAGCACTTTGGGAGGCCAAGGTGGGAGGACTACTTGAGCCCAGGAGTTAAAGACCAGCCTGGGAAACACAGCAAGACTCTAATTCTACAAAAAAGAAAAAGAAAAATTCGCCAGGCATGGTGCTGCATACCTGTAGTTGCAGCTACTTAGGAGGCTGAGGTGGGAGGATCCCCTGAGGCCAGAAGGTCAAGGCTGCAGTGAGCCATGATTGTACCAGTACACTCCAGTCTCGGCAACAGACTGATACCTTGTCTCAAAAAATAAAGAAATACATAAAAAAGAATGCAAGAAATACAAGGCCTTATTATTTCATGTTCCTGTTTTTCAGTCTCATTTTTCAGGTTAGTCAGTAACTTCAATTTACAGTAGTTTTAACTACCTTAGGATTCTCTCTCTTATCCAGAGCTACCCATTGACAGCCTAACTCTAAATCCAGCCCATTACCACTGCCTTGCCTCAATCCCTCTGATTCCCTGGGCGCTGAAGCTTTAGTAGGACATTTGTAGCTCTGGGAGCTACAAATGTCCAGGGAGGCACACTGCAAAAAGCCCACTGAGAAATTCAGAAACCTGCAGCCATAAAAAGGAAATGAGACCATGTCCTTTGCAGGGACATGGGTGAAACTGGAAGCCATCATCCTCAGCAAACTAACACAGGAACAGAAAACTGAACACCATATGTTCTCACTCATAAGCAGGAGTTGAACAATGAGAACACATGGGCACAGGGAGGGGAACATGACACATGGGGGCCAGTCAGAGGGTGAGGGGCAAGGAGAAGGAGAGCATTAGGACAAATAGCTAATATAAGCAGGGCTTAAAACCGAGATGATGGGTTGATAGGTGCAGCAAACCACCATGGCACATATATACCTGTGTAACAAACCTACACATTTTGCACTTGTATCCCAGAACTTAAAGTACAATAAAAAATATAATATATATATATATTTTAAAAAGTAAAAGCCTGGCTGGGCATGGAGTAGGAGTTACAGAGGAAGAGTGGAGGGGAGGGTTACATTCTAGCAAAGAGCTAGGCCTTCCAGAGATGATACAGCATCTTTGGGCATCTGTGAGGAGCTAAAAGACCAGGAAGGTTGGAACCCAGAGTGGTAGCCAGAAGCCCATCTAGGGCTGCTGTGGTCAGCCCTTTATCCTAAGAGCTCTGGGAAGCCTTTGAAGGGTTGGGTGGAGCAGCGGACAGGCTTATATTTGCATTTTTTTTAAGGTCACATTGGCTGTGAAGTGGAGGAAGGGCTGGGAAACTAACCAGGAAGCTGATCTTAGAGTCCAGGGGAGATAGTGCAGTGGGAATGGGGAGAACTGGGACCACAACAGATATGGGAAGTGAAATTGTCGGACTTTGGTAATTGATAGAGTGTGAAAGGTAAGAGAAAATAAATGAAGGGGCTGGGCACGGTGGCTCATGCCTGTAATCCCAGCATTTTGGGAGGCTGAGGTGGGCAGATCAGCTGAGGTCAGGAGTTTGAGACTAGCCTGGCCAACATGATGAAACCCTAACTCTACAAAAATACAAAAATTAAGCAGGCGTGGTGGCGCGTACCTGTAGTCCCAGCTACTAGAGAGGCTGAGGCGGGAGGATCGCTTGAATCCGGGAGGTGGAGGTTGCAGTGACCCGAGATCGCGCCCCTGCACACTACACTCCAGCGTGGGCGACAGAGCAAGACTGTCTCAAAAAAAAAAAAAAAAAATTGTCTGCTACTAGGTGCCTTTCTCCCTATGAGACTAGGAGACTGGGGAAGTTTGGGAGAAGAGATGGTGAGTTTAGTGCAGGTGTTGAAGGTAGTTATGATTCAACCCAAGTGGAGATGTCCTGTGACCTCCAAGGAGCTAACACTCGGGAAGACTCTGGAAACAGAGCATGCAGTTACTGACAGGCCCAGGCTGGTAGAGCTGCCGCCCAGTGGGAGCTTGCAGAGAGCAGAAGCCAGGACCTGAAAAGAATCCTGCTGGAGCTCAAGGTTAAGTGTGGAAGAGCCTCCCGCAAAGAAGGCGTGAAAGAGCAGCCCAGCCCAAGAGGCCTGAGGGCTACTGGAGGCCAAGAGAACTGAGAGGCTCAGTGTCTTTGAGCAGTCAAGCAAGGAGGGAATTGACAAGGTCCTTGGGCTGTGTGACAGCTCAGCTTGGCCATGGTGACCTTAGCGAGAGTCCTTTCTGTGGAATGAGGGGAGACCAAAGCCAGATGGAAGTGGCCTGTGAGTCTGGGAAAGGGGAGGAGAGCTATAGCTGGAGGAGAGGGTTCTATTTTTGTTTTTTAGATGATGAGATTGGCACACATTTAAATGCTAATGAAGCTCTTTTGGAAAGTTATCTCTTGTCTGTGATCTGGGTGGAGCCCAGCTTTAGATAGTTGAAAGGACAAGATCTCCTTTTGGATACCCATGAAAAGGAAGAAATGCTTGAACTTTGATCATCTTCCCAGCTCTCCTCCACTTGATTCTTCCCTGAGGCAGAAGGCTTCCAGGATGGCTGCCTTTAGGAGCAGCACTAGGACTCTTCCCCAGGCTGCCGACTTCTGGAAGAATGAAGGACTACTCCACCTCCACCCCCAATCCCCACCAAACCCCCCCAACTAGAATCCACTCTTCCCCTCCCCTGGGGCAGAGGGTCTCCACAAACCTCTCCCCAGTCAGATGACTTGGCGTTTGTCACATGGGGCACGGAGGTTGTGCTGCAGCAGCTTCCGGTAGAAAGGGGACATGTCCGCATAGTACTGCAGGGAGAAGCAGCTGAGGATGGCTGTGTCTACTCTGGGTCTTAGGGAAACTGAGAACTGGGATTCCCGGGGGCCCTGGTCAACCCCGCCTCCCAACCAGCACAAAGTTGCTGCTAGACATGGGCACACTCACACTCCTCCCAGGATCACAACTCTCACCCACACCCTCTTCCTGGACCCTGGGACTCCCCCGACCTTCACCCCTGAATCCTCTCCAACTGCCACATAGCACTCTCCCTTCTTAACCCAAAACTATCTGAGACAGGTCTCAATCAGTTTAGAAAGTTTATTTTGCCAAGGTTAACCCATGACACAGCCTCAGGAGATCCTGACAACACGTGTCCAAGGTGGCTGGGGCGCAGCTTGGTTTCATACATTTTAGGGAGACATAAGGCATCAATCAGTATGTGTAAGATGTACTTTGGTTCCATCTGGAAAGGTTGCGACAGCTCAAAGTGGGGGCTTCTGCATCAGGGTCATCTGTAGATAAGAGACAAAAGGTTGCATTTCTTTGAGTCTCAGATTAGCATTTTACTAAACATACAATTTACATGTGAGAGGGGGGTAGAGGAATGGTCACTTATGCCTTAGTCCAGCTCAGTGAATCTGCATTTTTACATAAACAATAGGGGAGAGGGGGCAATCAGATATGGATTTGTCCCAGGTGAGCAGAGGGATGACTTTGAATTCTGTCCTTTGTCCCTCACCTGTGAAGATAAGCTATCAATTTACATTGCCAGGGTGAAATTCAACAGGGTAAGGACCTTGAGGCCCACAAGGAATTTTTGTGTTGGTGCACATCTGTAGTCCCAGCTACTCAGGAGGCTGAGGTGGGAGGATGACTTGAGCCTAGGCAGTCGAGGCTGCAGTGGACATATCTTTGTAGCTATCTTATTGAGGAATAGAATGGAAGGCAGGTTTGCCTGACACAGTTCCCAGCTTGACTTTTCCCTTTGGTTTAGTGATTTGAGGATTTTGAGATTTTATTTTCCTTTCACACCCTCACTTATTTCTTCTTTCAACAAATAACTGAGTGCTTACGTGCCCTAGCTCTCCCTCAAGAAAGCCCCTTAATCCTTTGAGGCCACAGCCCAGCTGTCATGCCTCTACCATTGGCTGACCAGATCTTAGACTCAACTGCATGGTTTCCAGGCAGGGAGGGAGTCAGGAAAACAGAGAGCATTTCAGCCACATCCCTGACATCCATATGGCAGTGGTATTAATGCATTCGGGTACCCCAGGGATGGGACCATTAGGAGACTGGAGGAAGAGAGTGCAGTAGGGGTTTATAGAATTCAAAGCCAGAGACACATTATCCCTCCATCCCATTGTTCCATGACCAGGCCCCCCAGACTTGGTGAATCCCATGAAGATGCTCTTTTGGAATCCTGCAAACGTTTTCCAAGTTCTATACCCCTGCTCTGTTTCTGTACTTTTGAAATTGCCTTTGCAAAGATTGTGACAGTGAGAAAAGTCTCACATGGCTGACTCCATCTTGCTTCTAGCCTCACAGGCTGGCTCTCTTCCATTCATTCCTGGGCATAGGCCAAGCTAATCATGGGAGGAATTTAGTTGATAGTTTAATTTAAAAAAAAAATGGAGATGGGGTCTCAGCTGGGTGTGGTGGTTCACGCCTATAATCCCAGCACTTTGGGAGGCTGAGGTGGGCGGGTCACCTGAGGTCAGGAGTTTGAGAACAGCCTATCCAACATGGTGAAACCCTGGCTCTACTAAAAATACAAAAATTAGCTGGGTGTAAGTGGCACATGTCTGTAATCCCAGATACTCGGGAGACTGAGGCAAGAGGATCACTTGAACCAGGGAGGCAGAGGCTGCAGTGAGCCAAGATTGCGCCACTGCACTCCAGCCTGGGCAATGGAGCAAGACTCTGATTCAAAATAAATAAATAAATAAATAAATAAATAAATAAATAAATAAATAAAATAAATAGAAATAAAGAGATGAGGTCTCACTATGTTGACTAGGCTGGTCTCGAACTCCTGGCCTCAAGCGATCCTCCCATCTTGGCCTCGCAAAATGTTAGGATTACAGGCATGAGCCACCATGCCCTGATATTAATAGTTTAATTTGAAAGCAAGGATGATAATAGTCCTCCTTTAAAACTAACCTCCTCTAGGCTGGGCATGGTGGCTCACACCTGTAATCCCAGCACTTTGGGAGGCTGAGGCAGGTGGATCGCCTGAGGTCAGGAGTTTGAGACCAGCTTGGCCAACATGGTGAAACCCCGTCTCTACTAAAAATACAAAAATGAGCTGGGCATGACGGTAGATGCCTGTAATCTAAGCTACTTGGGAGCCAGGGGTTGCAGTGAGCAGAGATCACGCAACTGCACTCCAACCTGGGTGACAGAGTGAAACTCCATCTCAAAAAAAAAAGAAAGAAAAGAAAGAAACTTTTTAAATAAAAAATTAGCAATATGTGGTGGTGCACACCTCTAGTCCCAGCTACTTGGGAGGCTGAGGTAGGAAGATGGTTTGAGGCAGTGAGCTGTGATTATGCCATTGCACTTCAGCCTAGACGACAGAGCAGAACTTTGTCTCAAAAAAAACAAAAAACAAAAAACACACACAAAAAAACACAAAAAGCAAAAAAGGACTAATGAAAGTCCACAAGATTAGGAGTATGGGACGGGCCCGAGTTCTGCTAAATGTAGGCATAGTTTCTATAATCCCTTATGCTCAGCAGTCATGTGGCCAGAGGCCACAGGATTTGTGACTTCCTCTTGCTCCTATAGATAACATTACTTGTGAAATTTAAGATTTGTCTTTTGAGATTTCTTTTTTCTTGAGACGGAGTCTCCCTCTGTCGCCCAGGCTAGAGTGCAGTGGTGCGATCTTGGCTCACTGCAACCTCCACCTCCCAGGTTCAAGAGATTCTCCTGCCTCAGCCTCCTGAGTAGCTGGGATTACAAGAGTGTGCCACCATGCCCGGCTAGTTTTTGTATTTTTAGTAGAGACAGGGTTTCACCATGTTGGTCAGGCTGGTCTCAAACTCCTGACCTCGTGATCCGACCACCTCGGCCTCCCAAAGTGCTGGGATTACAGGCATGAGACATCGTTCTTGGCCCAGATTTTTTTTTCCCCAGATTTTTTGGCAACTGGCTGATCCTGCCCCAACCTGTGACTCATGCCTCAACCAGTCCTGTGGCCCCACCTGGAGGCAGACTCAGTACAGGAGGCCCATTTTCTACACTTCTGTGCTATCTCCAACTGATTCCCTGCCCCCTGCCCACCAACTTGTTCATAAAAAGCCCAGCCTCTGACTTCTCAGAGACACTGATTTGAGTAATAACTCCAACTACTGCACGACCAGCCTTGAGTTAATAAAACTCTCTCCTGCAATATCACAGTCTCAGTGAACTGATTTTGTTTGTGCAACAGGCAGGAAGAACCCATGATGAAGCAATTACACCTTTGCTCATGCCATTCCCATATAGACCAAGTCTTTCTTCCTCTCTAAGTCTCAGAATCTTTCTGTAAAACAGAGGAATTGGCTAGGATGATCGCTAAGTCATTTCCACTTGGAACTGTTCTGAGTCACAGTAGCCCCTGGTCCACACTGTACTCCAAATGAGGGTTCTCAGAGAGAGTAACCCAGGAAAAGTGAGGTGGAAAGAGGAGAGGCAGTAAGGCCCTCTGCATGCCTTCCTTTCTGCCTCCATTGCCATCCAATATTCCTAAGAGGTAGGGCCCAGGGTGTACCTGCCTTGGATAGGGGACCCTGGGGAAGTGCTGCCTGTCCTTCATTTCCACCACCTGAGCATCCCACCACCTTGATCCCTTTCAGGTTCAAGACTGTGCTGTCTCCAGTCCAAGACTGCCTCAGCACGGAAAACTGGCCCCAAGGATGCTTCCAGGGAGGCCAGAATGAGGTACCTTGAGTACTACAGTCTGGGCTCAGGAGTCAGACTTCTAATTAGCTGAGCATAGTAGTGTATGCCTGTAGTCCCAGCTACTCGGTAGGCTGGGGCAGAAGGATCCTTTGAGCCCACGAGTTTTGAGGCTGCAGTGAACTATGATGGCACCACTGCAGTCCAACCTGGGCAACAGAGTGAGATCCTGTCTCTAAAAAAAAGTAAAAATAAGGCCGGGCGCGGTGGCTCAAGCCTGTAATCCCAGCACTTTGGGAGGCCGAGGCGGGCGGATCACAAGGTCAGGAGATCGAGACCACAGTGAAACCCCGTCTCTACTAAAAATACAAAAAAAAAAAAAAAAAATTAGCCGGGCGCGGTGGCGGGCCCCTGTAGTCCCAGCTACTCGGGAGGCTGAGGCAGGAGAATGGCGGGAACCCGGGAGGCGGAGCTTGCAGTGAGCCGAGATCGCGCCACTGCACTCCAGCCCTGGGCGACAGAACGAGACTCCGTCTCAAAAAAAAAAAAAAAAAAAAAAGTAAAAATTAAAAAAAAGAGGCTGTGTGCAGCATGCAGTGGGTCATGCCTGTGATCCCAGCACCCAGCATTTTTGGAGGCTGAGGCAGGAAGATTGCTTGAGCTCAGGAATTCCAGACCAGCCTGGGCACCAGAGCGATACTTCGTCTCAAAACAACGACAGCAACAAAATCTTCCTCTACACTAGACATTGGGTATTTTACATACTTTATCTCATTTAACCCTCATGAAGATCCTCTACCCTATGGCTATGTACTGCTGTCATCCCATTTCACAGATGAAGGCACTGAAGCTCAGAGAGGCGGTGTCGTAGTGCATGGTTACCTAGGGTAAAGCTGGAATATGAACCTCAGGAGTCTGACTCCTTTATTATTTATTAATTTATTTTGAATTTTGCTTTTTTAAAGTTGGGGTCTTGCTATGGATCAGGCTGGTCTGGAATTCCTGAGCTTAAGCAATCTTCCTGCCTCAGCCTCCAAAAATGCTGGGTGCTGGGCCAAGATCGTGCCACTGCACTCCAGCCTGGGAGACACAGTGAGACTATGTCTGAAAAAAATAAATAAATAAAATAATAAATAAATAAATAAATAAATAAAGGCTGCTGCAAGAGGAAAAAGACTATAGGAGAACAAGGATGGAATCAGGAATCTCCAAATTAGAGGTAGATTGTAATGGTCCAGGCAAGAGACGATGGTGGACCGGACTAGTTGTAAAGGTAGAGAGAAGCATTATCTATAATAATTATCTCCAGATTATAGGATGCAGCCTCCACCATCCCACATCCCACCTCACCAACCACTTACCCAGGTGACCACATTGAACTGGTATCTTCGGAACAGGTTGCTCATGACAGTGGTGTAATGCCCCTGATGCCTTCCACCAGGGTGAGTAGAGGTGGTAAATGTTGAGGCCAATGCCCTGAATCATGCCATAAGCTTCTAGGACCTGCAGAGAAGAATCAGTCCAGAGTCTTTCTGGGGTTGAGGGTGAAATACAACTTGCTATACTTCCTGGCCAACACCAATTGACATCAAGGTCCTAATCCCTCTGACATCCCACATGATAGAAGCTACCAGCAGAGCATATGGGACCTGAGCTTGTGCCCTGTGGCTTCCTAGAGGGAAGGGCAGTCTTGGAGCTGACTCCAGGAGACACACCCATGCCATACCACAGGGAGCTGGGAGAAGCTGCAGCCCTTTCCCACCCAGGAGAGAGCTACTAAGTATCAACTAGCATCACCAAGGCAGTGGGCTGGATTACGCTGTAGGGGCCAGGGCTCACAATTTTTCTTTTTCTTCTTTTTTTAGAGACAGGGTCTCACTCTGTTGCCCAGGCTGCAGTACAGTTGCACAGTCATAGCTTACTGCCACCTCAAACTCCTGGGCTCAATCGATCCTCCTGCCTCAGCCTCCCAAGCAGCTAGGACTACAGACATGGGCCAACTTGCCCAGCCAATTAAAAAAAAATTTTTTAGAGATAGGATCTTGCTATGTTGCCCAGGCTGGTCTCAAATCCTGGGTTCAAGCGATCTTCCTGCCTCAGCCTCCCAAAGTGCTGGGATTATAGGAACAGGCCAATGTGCCTGGCCCCATGATTTTATTTAATTGGCCTATTTAGGTAGAGCCAAAGACTCTATGGTCCTATCATCTCCCCCATTGTCAGTCTTAATAGGGGTAAAACTATCTCCACTTGGGCATACACAGCAGAAAGTTTGCAAGGCTGCATGGCAACCAAACTTCTTGGCAGAAATCTGACTGTGCCCAGTAAACACTCCTCAAATGCTAATTCTATTTGAAAACCAAATTTTGGTGGCCTGTAATAACTCCCCATGCACAATAATCCTTTGTCAAGGGTCAAATGGAAATCGAAGGCACTTGGAATATTCAGATTCCAGCAACGGATAATCAGAACTTGAGGGCCCAGCAGCAGGCAGGGAGCACAGATGAAATCACTGCTCTAGGGCAGTCTTCTCTAAATTGTCACCGTTCCTTGTGAGACCTCCTGCTGCTTTATATTTTTTAATTTTTGTTTTTGTTTTTGTTTTTGAGACAGTCTTGCTCTGTTGCCCAGGCTGGAGTGCAATGGCACAATCTTGGCTCACTGCAACCTCTGCCTCTGGGGTTCAAGCAATTTTCTTGCCTTAGCCTTCGAAGTAGCTGGGATTACAGGCGCATACCACCAAGTCCGGCTAATTTTTGTATTTTCAGTAGAGACGGAGTTTTGCCATGTTGACCAGGCTGGTCTTGAATTCCTGGCCTCAGGTGATCCACCTGCCTCAGCCTCCCAAAGTGCTGGAATTACAGGCATGAGCCACTGTGCCAGCCTATTTATTTTTAAATTTACTATTTTTTTTTTTTTTTGAGACAGAGTCTGCCTCTGTTGCCCAGTCTGGAGTGCAGTGGCGTGATCTCTGCTCACTGCAACCTCTGCCTCCCAGATCCCGGTTCAAGCAATTCTCCTGTAGTCTCCAGAGTAGCTGGGATTACAGGCACGTGCCACCACGCCCAGCAAGTTTTGTTTTTTTTTTTTTTTTTTTGTATTTTTAGTAGAGACAGGGTTTCACCATGTTGGCCAGGCTGGTCTTGAACTCCTGACCTCATTATCTGCCCGCCTTGGCCTCCCACAGTGCTGGGATTACAGGTGTGAGCCACTGCGTCCGGCCTATATTTAATTTTTTTATAGAGACAGAGCCTCACTATGTTGACCAGGTAGTCTGGTCCCACCTCGGCTTCCCAAAGTGTTGGGATTACAGGCATGAGCCACCATGCCTGGCCAGTAAAACAATATTTTATTTTATTTTATTTTATTTTATTTTATTTTATTTACGGATTTTTGCTCTTGTTGCCCAGGCTGGAGTGCAATGGCGTGATCTCGGCTCACTGTAACCTCTGCCTCCTTGGTTCAAGCAATTATTCTGCCTTAGCCTCCTGAGTAGCTGGGATTACAGGCACATGCCACCACGCCCAACTAATTTTTGTATTATTAGTAGAGAAGGGGTTGCAACATGTTGACCAGGCTGGTCTTGAACTCCTGACCTCAGGTGATCCACCCGCCTTGGCCTCTCAAAGTGCTGGTATTACAGGCATGAGCCACCATGCCCAGCCCAGGAATTTTTTTTTTTTTTTCTTTTGAGATGGAGTTTCACTCTTGTTGTCCAGGCTGGAGTGCAATGGTGCAATCTTGGCTCACCACAACCTCTGCCTCCTGGGTTCAAGCAATTCTCCTGCCTCAGCCTCCCGAGTAGCTGGGATTACAGGTGTGTGCCACCACACAAGGCTAATTTTGTATTTTTAGTAGAGACAGGGTTTTACCATGTTGTCCAGGCTGGTTTTGAACTCCTGACCTCAGGTGATCCGCCCGCCTTGGCCTCACAAAGTGCTGGAATTACAGGCGTGAGTCACTGGGCCTGGCCTAGGAGCACAATTTTTTTTTTTTTGTTCTTGTTTTTTTTTTTTTTTTTTTTTTTTGAGACAGAGTCTCACTCTGTCACCCAGGCTGGAGTGCAGGGGTACAATCTCGGCTCACTGCAAGCTCCGCCTCCCAGGTTCCCGCTATTCTCCTGCCTCAGCCTCCCGAGTAGCTGGGACTACAGGCATCCGCCACCATGCCCGGCTAATTTTTTTGTATTTTTAGTAGAGACGGGGTTTCACCCTGTTAGCCAGGATGGTCTCGATCTCCTGACCTTGTGATCTGCCTGCCTCTGTCTCCCAAAGTGCTGGGATTACAGGCGTGAGCCACGGCACCTGGCTGGAACACGATTTTTTAAAACAACACTGTGGGCCCAACCAATCTGCCTGCTTCACAGGGTTGCTGTATGGTGCAAAGGAGGAAATGTCACGCTTTGTAAACTGTGAATTGGAAGAGTGTGTGTGTATGTGTGTGTGTGTTTGTGCATGCGTGTGTGCGCGTGTGTGTACAGCACTATGCACTGGGGTTCTAAGCTCCTCTTTTTGCTCTTCTGACACCTGAGCAGGAAAGAGACCTCCTGGCCAGGTACAATAGCTCATGCCTGTAGTTCTAGCACTTTCGGAGGCCAAAGTGGGAGGATTGCTTGAGCCCAGCAGTTCCAGACCAGCCTGGGCAGCATAGCAGAGAGACCCTGTCTCAGTTTAATTTTTTTTTTTTTTTTTTTGAGATGGAGTTTCGCTCTTGTTGCCCAGGCTAGAGTGCAATGGTGCGATCTTGGCTTACCGCAACCTCCGCCTCACAGGTTCAAGGAATTCTCCCGCCTCAGCCTCCCGAGAAGCTGGGATTACAGGCATGTGCCTCCATACCTGGCTAATTTTGTATTTTTAGTAGAGATGGGGTTTCTCCATGTTGGCTAGGCTGGTCTTGAACTCCCGACCTCAGGTAACCCACCCGCCTCAGTCCCCCAAAGTGCTGAGATGACAGGCGTGAGCCACTGCTCCCGGCCGAGACACCCTCATTCTAACCTTCCTCTGATTCTGAGGAGAGGAGGTGACTCACCGCTTTCAGGCAGTGGTTCTCTGTGTTGCTGAAGTTGCAGGTGCCCTCAGAGCAGCAGTAGATGTGAGGAATGGCCAGAGGCTGTGGACAGAGGTCTGGAAAGTCGGACAGTGACAGCAGGGGGCCACTGGACCCACCTCCATTCCCATGGAAGTCACCCCATTTCCTGCCATTTCTAAATTGGTCTGCATGGTGGCATCACCTGTCTCTGACTTAAGGATGGCAGAGAGCCACCTGCCTCACAAGTAGGTGTACCACAAGGTGCCAAAGATAAGGACTGGAAGGAGACAAAACTTACTCTTTGCCAATGAGGCCATTGTAACCAAATTCCGTCAGTGTAATTGGCCTAAAACCAGGAGGGACAAGTAAATGCCTCTACTTGATCATGACAGTGATAATGACACACCTTGACTGAGCACTCGCTGTCTGCCAGACCCTGCCTTGAGTCCTTCATTTTAATTGTCTTTTTTATTTACCATAACCCTGTGAAGCAGGTACTACTCTGTGCATTCCCATTTTTTTTTTTTTTTTGAGACAGAGTCTCACTCCACTGCCTAAGCTGGAGTGCAGTGGCGCGATCTCGGTTCACTGCAACCTCAGCCTCCCAGGTTTAAGCGATTCTCCTGTCTCAGCGTCCCAAGTAGCTGGGATTACAGACATGGGTCACCACGACTGGCTAAGTTTTGTATTTTTACTAGAGACAGGGTTTCACCGTGTTGGCAGGCTGGTCTCGAGCTCCCGGCCTCAGGTGATCCACTCGCCTTGGCCTCCCAAATTCCTGGGATTACATGCATGAACCACCGTGCCCGGCCTGTGCATTCCCATTTTGCAGACAAGGAAATTGAGGCAAAGGGACGGTAAAGAGCTTGCTCAAGGCCACAGTCAGTCAGAGGCAGTGCCAGGATTCAAACCCAGATTGGTGTGATGTCCAGATCTACACTTGTAGCCACTTGGCTACATTGCCTCCTGCAGGGTTAACACAGAGCCACACTCAGAACCTCAGAGCAGCTGACACCTTTCAGATTGCAGTAGAGGGGGATGAGGATCAAGGTCAGAGATCAGTCACTATCCTCTGAATATATCCCCACTCTTCCCATTGATCTCTATCTCCCATGTTCTCATTCTAGTCCATGTGTCTCTGTCATCTCTGCCTGGACCACAGCACGCCCTGATTGGTCTCCATCTTTGTACTCTGCCCTGCTCCTCCATAAACTATCCTTCTGCTAAAATCCTTCTAATAGCTCCCTATATAATCTTTACATGGCTTACAAGGCCCCCACCTACCACAAGAGCCTCTTTCTTACTGTCCATCCCCAACACTGAGGTGGGTCTCATTCGGTCACCCAGGCTGGAGGGCAATGGTGCGATCACTCAGCCTTGACCTCCTCAGGCTCAGGTAATCCTCCCCTTCAGCCTCCCGAGTAGCTTGGACTACAAGTGTGCACCACCACACCTGGCTAATTTTTTAATTTTTTTTTATTTTTTGAGATGGAGTCTCACTCTATCACCAAACTGGAGTGCAGTGGCGGGATCTTGGCTCAGTGCAACCTCCGACTCCCTGGTTCAAGCAATTCTGCTGCCTCATCCTCCCGAGTAGCTGATATTACAGCCACGTGCCACCACGCCCAGCTAATTTTTGTATTTTTAGTAGAGATGGGCTTTCACCATGTTGGCCAGGATGATCTCCATCTCCCGACCTCATAATCCACCTTGACCTCCCAAAGTGCTGGGATTACAGGCGTGAGCCACCGCGCTCAGCCAATTTGTTTGTTTGTTTGTTTGTTTTTGTTTTTTGTTTTTCTTGACAGAGTTTTGCTCTGTCGCCCAGGCTGGAGTGCAGTGTTGTGATCTTGGCTCACTGCAACCTCCACCCGCCCCGGGTTCAAGTGATTCTCCTGCCTCACCCTGTTTAGTAACTGGGATTATAGGTGCCCGCCACCACGCCTGGCTAATTTTTAGTAAAGATGGGATTTCACCATGTTGGTGAGGCTGGTCTCAAACTCCTGACCTCAGGTGATTCACCTGCCTCGGCCTCCCAAAGTGGTAGGATTACAGGCATGAGCCACCACGCCCGGCTAACTTTTTGTATTTTTAGTAGAGACGGACTCTCACTTTGTTGCCCAGTCTGGTCTCTAACTCCTGGGCTCAAGCAATTTGCCCGCCGTGGCCTCCCAAAGTACTGGGATTACAGGCATGAGCCACCATGCCCAGACACACTCCTTTTCTCTCCTCCTGGACCAATCTTCTCTAGCTGTTCCTCATCCTTCAACTCACCTGTTTCCTTCTCAGGAAGGCTTCCAAGGATGCTAAGGAGGCCCTTCACTGCAGTTAGTGTTCTAAACGACCTTTTTGTATGTGTGTGTTTGTGTTCACTGCCTATTTCCTCCCACCTAGAAGGCAGAGATTATGTCTGTCTTGGTCACTGCCATATTCCCAGTGCCACATCAGTTCCTGGCACAGATGGGGTGCTCAATACATATTTATAGGATCGAGGAAGCCTTGAAGCAAAGGATAAGGAACTCAAGGTTTTGCTGGTGTTAATTCCTGCTCAGCTGAGGCTTGAGGCTTACTTTGAAATTGATGGAAAACAGACCCTTGACAATTTGCACACTCAGGGAGAGCACATACACACCCCTGTCACATTTTCCAAAAACAGCAGTCATGGCTGGCAAAAGTGGAGAACTTTCCAAAGAAGCTCGCCAGTGCCTGGTGGTTGTCGGCAGCCACCTGAACAGAAAGGAAGCAGACTCCCAGCAGCTGGTCATGATGGGAAAGATTCTCAAACAGGCTTCCCTGCTCCAGGCAAGGGATGAGACAGGTCATCTACTCATCTGCATATTTCACTGGTCTCAGTAGAGTTGATCATGACAGCCTGGGCTTCATACCCTTCAAAAGCTTCCTATTATCTTTAACCCTGCTGGGGCTTGAACGACCCTCCATAATTGGACCCTACAGAGCTCCTCAGTTCCTGCCTCTTAAACATCATGCCCCAGCCTTTGCTGTATCAACTTCTTTTTTTTTTTTTTTTTTTTTTGAGACAGAGTCTCGCTCTGTCACCCAGGCTGGAGTGCAGTGGCACAATCTTGGCTCACTGCAACCTCTGCCTCCCAGGTTCAAGCAATTCTCCTGCCTTAGCCTCCCGAGTAGCTGGGACTACAGGTGCCTGCCACCAGCCTGGGCAACAAGAGCGAAACTCCGTCTCAAAAAAAAAGAAAATCAACAACCCAAACCTGACTACCCAGCAGAGCACCCTGGCAGGATGCATTTGATAGAGTGGTGTATTCCGTGTTCTGGTGGCCACACCTGCAGTGCACACGCCCTGGGCCAGCCCAGATGCTGAGGACGTTCCAGCACTGAGCTCACTTAATTCACCCGAGAAACCTGTCCGATGTTTATTTTTGTTTTCACCATGTAGATGTAGAAATTCGGACTCAGAGAGGTAAAGTGTCTTTCCTGAGGCTTCTTATGCAATGCTTTTAGAGCTCACTGATCAAATGATAATGCATGGGAAGTGTTATACACAGTGCTAAGTGCATACATAGTAAATGCTTGAGAAAGGTAAGTTATGTAAGATCCTACTGACTGGAAATGGTAAAACCAGGATTCATATTCAGACGTATCCAATTCCAACTCTGCTCTATTTCAATTATCAAGACTGTCCCAGGGCCCAAGACCTGTTCAGTTAAACCTCAGTTAATTTGAACTCAGCTATCCAGAGCTCACAATTAGTTTGATTTTCCCCCCCCTGGGGTTTCAATCCTTAGGACAAAAAAAAAAAGCAAATCCTCAAGACACAAACTAGGATTCAGTACAAGCTCTGGCTTGTACTGAAGTGAAGGTCCCTAAGGAGCTCTAATCAACCTAGAACCCGGAAGTAAGGGCTGGAAGCAAGGCATTCAAACTAGAATTAGTCTATAGGCAAGGCATTCAAACTAGAATTAGTCTATAGGCAAGGCATTCAAACTAGAATTAGTCTATAGGCTGGGCGTGGTAGCTCAAGCCTGTAATCCCAGCACTTTGGGAGGCTCAGATCACTTGAGGGCAGGAGTTCGAGACCAGCCTGGCCAACATGGTGAAACCCCGTCTTTACTAAAAATACAAAAATTAGCCAGACATGGTGATGTGTGCCTGTAATCTCAGCTACTTGGGAGGCTGAGGCACAATAATTGCTTGGACCCATGAGGCGGAGGTTGCAGTGAGTCAAGATCACACACTGCATTCCCCAGCCTGGGAGACAAAGCAAGACTTTGTCTCAAAATAAAAACAAACACAAACTAGAATTAGTCTATGAAGGCAACTTCTCAGGAACATTCTGTGGTTAGTACTCACTCTGGCCCGTTGCCTGCACCCTCTCGGTTCTCAAGGCTAGACAGGGGTGACACGTCATAGGTACTTAAAAACAACTTTTGCAGGAAAGGAAGCTCTTTACCAGACCTTAAATCAGCCAAAAAAGATTCGGTTTTATTCATGAGGTTTGCTCAAGAAGAAAGGATTTATTTCTTTTTGTAGAGATGGGTCTCACTGTGTTGTCCAGATAGGCCTCAAACTCCTGGGCTCAAGGGATCCTCCCGCCTCAGCTTCCTAAGTAGCTAGGACTACAGGTGCATTCCACCACACTTGGCTAGAAGAAAGGATTTCTAACACATGTTAAGATTATTTATTTGAAACATCAAGGAATATACAGGTTAGAAGACTAAACCCATATCAATCAGGAATTCAGTTACATACAATGGTCATTAGGTTCTGGTTGTTTGAGGTCCAGCTGTATTAGCGCAGAACTCGGAAGCCTCCTTTATACTAATACTCATGGTGCCAGCTTCCTTTATACCAATATCTTGGGTGTGGTTGAAGAGAAGGTAGAGTCAGCTTCTCCCTGGGCTTCTGTTAATTGAGCAGCCAGACAAGTAAGGAAGATGCTGGGATTCGTGAACTGCTAAAATTTATGGTGAAGCTGAGAGGCTGCATCTGTCTCACCTCACTCCCTGCACAGCCCTTGGCTAGTTTTCCTGGTCAGTCCCATTCCCTTTGTCAGCCTGAGCTTCTGAGCAGAGGCTGATCGGACAGCTGGCTCTGATGCAGACCTCTGCTCAGTTACTGGCATTTCAGTGCCCCAGGGTGAACGCTAGGGTGCAGGGAAGCAAAGGGTGGGCTGGAATTGGCTGATTTGGTTCAAGGTCAATTGTAGTTCTTTAAAATCCAGATGTTCCCTGGGGGCAGGCAGGACACATACAGGAGAAAAGCTGCCAGGTTGGAACCGTAGTGAACTTGAGGGCAGGGGTCCATCCAACTCTAGCTCATGGTTTCCAAGCAGGAATGAGGACCAGGGTTGCCGGAAATTCCAATTTCTCAGAGAAGCCAGACATTAAGATACTTTATTTTTATTTTTGTTTTTTTTGAAACAGTCTTGCTCTGTTGCCCAGGCTGGAGCACAGTGGCGTGATCTCGGCTCACTGCAACCTCTGCCTCCCAGGCTCAAGAAATGCTTGTGCCTCAGCCTCTCGAGTAGCTGGAATTACAGGCACACGTCACTATGTCTGGCTAATTTTTGTATTTTTAGTAGAGATGGGGTTTCACCATGTTGGCCAGGCTGGTCTTGAACTCCTAGCCTCAAATGATCCACTTGCCTTGGCCTCCCAAAGTGCTGGGATTACAGGCATGAGCCATTGCACCCGGCCCAGCTTTGTTTTTTTTTTTTTTTTTGGTGGGGGGGGTTATGGAGTTTCACTCTTGTGCCCAGGCTGGAGTGCAGTGGCACGATCTTGGCTCACTGCAACTTCCACTCCCATGTTCAAGTGATTCTCCTGCTTCAGCCTCCCGAGTAACTGGGATTACAGGCACATGCCACTGTGCCTGGCTAATTTTGTATTTTTAGTAGAGATGGGGTTTCACCATGTTGGCCAGGCTAGTCTTGAACTCCTGACCTCAGGTGATCCACCCGCCTTGGCCTCCCAAAGTGCTGGGATTACAGTCATGAGCCACCCCGCCCAGCCCCAGCTCTTAGTTTTTAAATGTTTCTTCTTCTTCTCCCCTTTCCCTACCTTCCTCTTCCTCCTCTTCTTTCTTTCTCCCTTCTTTCTTTTTTCTTAGTCTTTCTTCTCTTCCAGTTTATTTTTTCCCCCCGAAATATCAGCACACAACAGCTTCTATTTACAACCTCTGGGGAGGAGAAGGCTGAGGACAATTTAATCAGCCAGAGCTGGAAGGAATCACAGAATCTCACCATCTCACAAATGAGGGACCAGTGCAGAGGGGCCTGCCCAAGGTCAGGCAGTGGTCAGTGCTGGAGCCAGCACTGGAAGCCAGGGCCCAGGCTCCATCCAAAAGGAGGATTTCAGTCCCTGAGGCTGAATTAGAGGGTAGAGATTTGCAGCAGAGAGATTGGAATTAGTTGTAAAGAACTTCCCGGCAGCGAAGATGAGGGAACTGGGAGGCAGCGGGAAAAGCCGTGCTCTCCCTCGGGCGGGGCTGGTGCTTTATTTCATGGAGATTGCACCAGTCCCGCAGACTTGGTCACTTGTCTGGTCTGCTGTCTGTCTTCCCATCTGCTGTGTGAAGCATCTACCTCAGTTCTGAGGGTGTGCCTTGTACACACTGAGCGTTTGCTTTGGGGGATCTTGCCCTTTTACTATTTTTACAGTTTGCCCCTGTTTGGCCCTGTTCCCAGTGCAAAGAGCCCTGATGGTAGCTACAGAAAGCGAGTGCCTTTGTTCTATGGTGAATGGCTGTGTCTCAACTCAGAAGATGAAAGGAAATAATCATTTGTCTACAAATGCTGGGAGCTGGGGTCCTCACAGAATGCAATGTCTTCCTCTCACCTTAGCTTCTTTGGTGGCAGAGGGCCTCTAAGCTAAGATTCCATTCCAGGTAGGTCCCGCCACTGTCTGTCCTGGCAGCTCCTGCTTGAGTCCTTTTCCCATGACCACAGCCCTACCTGTGGGGAGAGAGCTGGGGGAACAGAGGAGGAGTAGATTCTGCAGACTCTACCCATGGGCAGCCAGCTGCTGTTTTGCGCTTTTTCTGAAATAGGTCACTGCTGAGTCTGTTGTTTTGAGGAAAAAGGACAGAGAAGGATCTCAGGGCTTCCTCCTCATATCCACATCTTTCCATTCCCTGGAATGAGCATCAAGAACATAGGCGGAGACAGAGACTCAGCCAGCTAAACATTAACCATTAGACTAGGAGGCTGGAGGCCTGGCTTCCAGGCTGCCATTAACTGCTGGTGACCTTGATAAGTCACCTTCCCTCACGGGGCCTCAGTTTTCTTTCTTTTTTTTTTTTTTTTTGAGACGGAGTCTCGCTCTGTCACCCAGGCTGGAGTACAGTGGCCGGATCTCAGCTCACTGCAAGCTCTGTCTCCCAGGTTTTTTTTGTTTTGTTTTGTTTTGTTTTTTTTTTGAGACAGAGTCTCGCTCTGTCACCCAGGCTGGAGTGCAGTGGCCAGATCTCAGCTCACTGCAAGCTCCGCCTCCCGGGTTCCCGCCATTCTCCTGCCTCAGCCTCCTGAGTAGCTGGGACTACAGGCGCCCGCCACCGCGCCCGGCTAATTTTTTGTATTTTTAGTAGAGACGGGGTTTCACTGTGGTCTCGATCTCCTGACCTTGTGATCCGCCCGCCTCGGCCTCCCAAAGTGCTGGGATTACAGGCTTGAGCCACCGCGCCCGGCCTGGATAAATAAAATTTCTATCCCCATCAAAAAAAGAAAAGGTTGAGATTTATTTATTTATTTTTTCCTGAGACGGAGTCTGCCACCCAGACTGGAGTGCAATGGTGCGATCTCGATTCACTGCAACCTCCTCCTCCCAGGTTCAAGCCATTCTCCTGCCTCAGTCTCCTGAATAGCTAGGATTACAGGCATGTACCACCACACCTGGATAATTTTTTACATTTTTCTTAGAGACGGGGTTTCACCATGTTGGCCAGGCTGGTCTCCAACTCCTGACCTCAAGTGATCTGCCTGCCTCAGTCTCCCAAAGTGTTGAAATTACAGGTGTGAGCCACAGCACCTGGCCATAATCAAAACTCTTGAATCAAAGCTAGGACTAGGTTGGGTGTGATGGCTTATGCCTGTAATCCCAGCACTTTGGGAGGCCGAGGCAGGTGGATCACTTGAGATCAGGAGTTCGAGACCAGCTTGGCTAACATGGTGAAACTCCATCTCTAATAAAAATACAAAAAATAGATATAGTGGTGCATGCCTGTAATCCCAGCTGCTTGGGAGGCTAAGGCAGGAGAATCCCTTGAACCAGGGAGGCAGTGATTGCAGTGAGCCAAGAAGGTGCCACCCGCACTCCAGCCTGGGCAACAGAGAAAGACTCTGTCTCAAAAAAAAAAAAAAAAGGTCCTGGCATGGTGGCTCACGCCTGTAATTCCAGCACTTTGGGAGGCTGAGGCGGGTGAATCACGAATTCAGGAGTTCGAGACCAGTCTGGCCAACATGGTTAAACCCCATCTCTAGTAAAAATACAAAAATTAGCCAGATGTGGTGGTGCACCTATTAATCCCAGCTACTCGGGAGGTTGAGACAGAACAGCTTGAGACAGGAGAACAGCTTGAACAAGGGAGGCAGAGGTTTCAGTGAGCCGAGATTGTGCCACTGTACTCCAGCCTCGGGGACAGAGCAAGACTCCGTCTTGGGGCAGGGTGGGGGGAGTGGGGCGGGGGCGATAAATAAAGAAAGATACATGGATGAATGGATGAAGGACAGATGGATACATGGATGGATGCATGGATACATATGTGCATGAACTGGCTGAATGGAATGCAGGGTGACCTGGGAAGAGAAAAGTCGAGAGCTGGCCATAGGATCACTAACCCAAAGCACAGCCCATGGAGTCTAAAAACAGGAATGCTGAAAGGTTGGAGAAGCTCCTGGCTTTCAGAGGAGGAGACTGCAGAACTTCCTCCTGGCTCAGAGGTCATTCATGAGGGAGCTAGGAAGGAGTTCAGAGTCCTCTGGCGCTCCTTATCTGTTTATTGACAGAGTGTAATTCCATGTTCCTTCTTCGCCCTTGTATCACCTTTTTTTTTTTTTTTTTTTTTTAAGACTGGTCTCACTCTGGTCACCCAGGCTGGAGTGCAATGGTGCAATCTTGGCCTGCTGCAGCCTTGACTTCCCAAGATCAGGTGATCTTCCCACCTCAGACTCCCAAGTAGCTGGGACTACAGGCATGTGGCACCATACCCAGCTCATTGTTTGTATTTTTAATAGAGATGAGGTTTCGCCATGTTTCCCAGATTGGTCTTGAACTCTTGGGCTCAAGTGACTCACCTACCTTGGCTTCCCAAAATGCTGGGATTACAGGTGTGAGCCACTGTGCCTGGCCCTCTTGTATCATCTTAATCATTTTATTTTAAACAAATGAATCCCGTTCCCTGTCTCCCATAATAAAATGGGGTTTATTGAGGATGAGGCTATGACTTTTTTTTTTTTTTTTTTGAGATGGAGTCTTGCTCTGTCACCCAGGCTGGAGTGCAATGGTGCAATCTCAGGTCACTGCAACCTCCACTTCCTGGGTTCAAACGACTCTCATGCCTTGGCTTCCCGAGTAGCTGGGATTACAGACGTGTGCCACCATGCCCAGCTAATTTTTGTATTTTTAGTAGAAATGGGGTTTCACCATGTTGCCTGGACTGGTCTTGAACTCCTGGCCTCAAGTGATCCACCCACCTAGGCCTCCCAAAGTGCTAGGATTACAGGCGTGAGCCACTGCACCCTACCCCATTCTCATTTTTGACCAACAACCAAAGCCCAAGGGATGTCATTCGGTTTTAGCTGGTGGCTGGGAATCAGGTTCCTGGTCCAACCACTGACCCTCCAGGAGATGGAACTAGTCACATTCCCAGCAAGACCCTCTTTCTCCACGTTGGGCCTTCAGAAGAGACCCCATTGAGTGTGAAGGGTGTAGCTATAGTTAGTGGGATGTCAGTGAAAGGACACACGACCCAGGTCCTCTTTTCCAGGAACTAGGGAAGCTGGCTATTTAGACTGATGTGAGGTGAATCCTCTTATGTGAAGAATTCCATCCTGATTTACTTAAGGTACTCTTTGACGCCAAATGTAACCTTTTAAAAGAATAACGACAGTCAATGGTTATTTATTTTTTCATTTATTTCTTCAATATCCCTCATTACGGGCAAGGTACTTTTTACAAATTCCATATAATTCTTGCAAAAACCCTTTGATCCCAGTATTTGTGTATATTTTCCAGATTATGTGCTAGATAAAATGGCCACAAGTTCTTTGTCACTTCTCTCTTGAAGAGATGGGGTCTAGTTCCTCTCCACTAGAATCTTTTTGGGCCCTGTGACTCATTTGCCTGAGAGAATGCTACAAAAGTGGCATTCTGGGACTCCTGTAGCTGAAGATGCTTCTCTCCGGGTCTCTTGAAATGCTCACTGTTGGGCCTGGCGTGGTGGCTCACACCTATAATCCTAGCACTTTGGGAGACTGAAGTGGGCAGATTGCTTTGCACTCAGGAATTCAAGATCAGCCTGGGCAACATGGCGAGACCCCATCAAGAAAATACAAAAGACCCCTACAAAAAAATACAAACAATTAGCTGGGTGTGGTGGCATGCCCCTGTAGTCCCAGCTACTCGGGAGGCTGAGGTGGGAGGATCAGGGAAGCAGAGGTTGCAGTGAGCCGAGATCACAGCACTGTTGGGACTCTCCCAAGAATGCAGCCACCACATTATGAGAAGTTGAAGCCGCATGGAGAGATCATGTGCAGATGCTCCATGTAACAGCTCAGGCGAGTTCCCAGCCAGCAGCCAGCAAGTGAGTACGCCATCTTGGACACCGTGCCCCAAGCAAGCCTCCACATGGCTGCAGCCCTAGCTCTAACTAACACTACACAGAAAAGAAGAACCACCCAGCTGATCCTGGTCAACCCACAGAACTGTTACAGAAAGTAAACTTTTGTTTAAAGCCTCTGAGTTTTGGGGTGGCTTATTATGCAACAATAGAGAACTGGAGAGACGAGAAAGCTAAACATCAGATGATATTATTCCCGTTTTTGCAGCTGATGAAATTACGATCCAGGGAAGTTAAACAACTTCCTTGAGGTCACATAGCTAAGGAGCCAATGGAGAAATTAGTTGGGAGTCAGACTTTGAGTTTTTGGTCTCCAAAGCCCAAGCTTTTATGCATTCTGCTCAGCGGGCTTTTCTCCATATCTAACTCCCACACCAAGTGCTTACAAGTATGTGGGACATTGGGATGGGGATGTCTGTTTTTTTTTTCTTTGAAATGGAGTCTCACTCTGTTGCCAGGCTGGAGTGCAGTGGCGTGATCTCAGCTCACTGCAACCTCTGCCTCCCAGTTTCGAGCAATTCTCCTGCCTCAGCCTCCCGAGTAGCTGAGACTACAGGCATGCACCATCACGCCCAGCTAATTTTTGTATTTTTAGCAGAGATGGGGTTTTACCATGTTGGCCAGGATGGTCTCGATCTCTTGATCTCGTGATCTGCCCGCCTCGGCCTCCCAAAGTGCTGGAATTACAGGCATGAGACACTGCGCCCGGCAATTTGTATTATTTTCAACCACCCACCTGCTAGCCCCAAGCCTCACCCTAGCCTTCCATGTGCCTGAGCAGGGCCACCTGCATTGGATTGTGACATCAGTGAGATATGAATGTTTATGGTGTTGAGCCACTGAGATTTTAGGTTTTATCTGTAGCATCTCTTAACTAATGCATCTTTTTTTTTTTTCTTTGAGACAGAGTCTTGCTCTCTCACCCAGACTGGAGTGCAGTGGGGCGATCTTGACTCACTGCAACCTCTGCCTCCCAGGTTCAAGCGATTCTCGTGCCTCAGCCTCCTGAGTAGCTGGGACTATAGGTGTGTACCACCATGCTGGGCTAATTTTTTTTTTTTTTTTTTTGAGATGGAATCTTACATTCAACCAGGCTGGAGTGCAGTGGCACCATCTTGACTCACTGCAACCTCTGCCTCCCAGGTTCAAGTTATTCTCCTGCCTCAGCCTCCCGAGTAGCTGAGACTACAGGTGCATACCACCAGGCCCGGCTAATTTATTTTGTATTTTTAGTAGAGACGGTGTTCTGCCATGTTGGCCAGGCACTCCTGACCTCAGGATCCACCCACCTTGGCCTCCCAAAGTGCTGGGATTACAGGCGTAAGCCACCATTACTGGCCTAATTTTTGTATTTTTAGTAGAGACAGGTTTCGTCATGCCGGCCAGGCTGGTCTCGATCTTCTGGCCTCAAGTGATCTGCCCACCTCTGCCTCTCAAAGTGCTGGGGTTAAAGGTGTGAGCCACTGCACCCAGCCCAATTTATTTTTCTTTTTTTTTTGAGACGGAGTCTCACTCTATCGCCCAGGCTGGAGTGCAGTGGCGCGACCTCGGCTCACTGCAACCTCTGCCTTCCGGGTTCAAGCGATTCTCCTGCCTCAGCCTCCTGAGTAGCTGGGACTATAGGCCTGTGCCACCATGCCCAGCTAAGTTTTTGTAGTTTTAGTAGAGATGGGGTTTCAGCATGATGGCCAGGATGGTCTTGATCTATTGACCTTGTGATCCAGCCGCCTCGGCCTCCCAGAGTGCTGGGATTACAGGCATGAGCCACCGTGCCGGGCCCCCAATTTTGTTTTTAATGGGGTAAGGATCAAATAGATGAATCTTGTGTTTGTTTCCCCCAGGAAACTTGACAAGTTTGGAGGACAGGGCATCTACCTTCTTCCTGTCTGCAAAGTCTCTGGCCTTCCTCCACATCTACTGATATTTTCTTTCTTTTTTTTTTTTTGTCTTGAGATGGAGTTTCGCTCTCGTTGCAGGCTGGAGTACAATGGCGTGATCTCGGCTCACCGCAACCTCCGCCTCCCAGGTTCAAGCAACTCTCTCACCTCAGCCTCCCAAGTAGCTGGGACTGCAGATGTGTGCCACCACACTGGGCTAATATTGTATTACTATTTTTTTTTAGTAGAGACGGGGTTTCTCCATGTCGGTCAGGCTGGTCTCGAACTCCTGACCTTAGGTGATCTGCCCATCTCCACCTCCCAAAGTGCTGGGATTACAGTCATGAGTCACCGTGCCCGGCTGACATTTTCTTTTTTTTTTTTTTTTTTTTTTTGAGACGGAGTCTCGCTCTGTCACCCAGGCTGGAGTGCAGTGGCCGGATCTCAGCTCACTGCAAGCTCCGCCTCCCGGGTTCACGCCATTCTCCTGCCTCAGCCTCCCGAGTAGCTGGGACTACAGGCGCCTGCCACCTCGCCCGGCTAAGTTTTTGTATTTTTAGTAGAGACGGGGTTTCACTGTGTTAGCCAGGATGGTCTCGATCTCCTGACCTCGTGATCCACCCGTCTCGGCCTCCCAAAGTGCTGGGATTACAGGCTTGAGCCACCTCGCCCGGCCGACATTTTCTTTATTGTATCACACCTAACATTATTACCAAATTATTTCAGTACCAAATCTGGGTTTGTAATATCCATATCTATATCTAGTATATGTACCTATAACATTAGCATCTGTGATTATTCAGTTGGTCTGATTCCCCCACCAGGCTGTGGGCCATGACTGAGAGTGGCCTTGCCTTAGTATACGGGTGTCACTCAGATGTACCAAGCAGCAGCCAAGTCTCCAGGAGCCCCAGTGACTCAGAGGCCTGTAGTCTCTTCTGTGGCCACAGGGTTCCCACTTTCATGAGCAGAGATTATGCAAAGGTGACCTCTACTGACCAAAGGAAGACACGGCTGTTACACACTCCCTGTTCCTTCTAGTTCAGCAAAAAGACTAACATAGTCACTGCTGTCGGCCAGGCACTTGATATGTACTATTATGCCATCATCCTTGCATTTGTAATGTCTGCATCTACAAAGTAGGCATCATCACCCTGCTTTATAGATGAGGAAATGGAAGTTCAGGGAAGTGAAGTAACTCCCTGAGTTCTCACAATGTTAAGAGGCATCACTAGGATTCAAGTCAGGTCTGTCTGATGCCAATGACTTTGCACTGTCCTCGAGGCACCTGCCACTCAAAAGTGTGGCCCAGGGATTACCAGAGCATTGGCATCTTTGGGAGTGTTAGCGATGTATACCTCAGGCCCCACTCCAGACCTAGTGAATCAGAATTTGTAGCCCAAGGAGAGCCACCAGGGGATTTGTGATAATTGTGTGCACTGCATGTTAAAGTCTTAGAAACAGGCCAGGCACAGTGGCTCATGCCTGTAATCCCAGCACTTTGGGAGGCCAAGGTGGGCGGATCACGAGGTCAAGAGATCGAGACTATTCTGATCAACATGGTGAAACCCTGTCTCTACTAAAAATATAAAAATTAGCTGGGCGTGGTGGTGTGCGCCTGTAGTTCCAGCTACTCAGGAGGCTGAGGCAGGAGAATTGCTTGAACCCGGGAGACGGAGGTTGCAGTGAGCCGAGATTGGGCCACTGCACTCCAGCCTGGGTGTCAGAGTGAGACTCCATTTCAAAAAAAAAAAAAAAAAAAAAAAAGTCTTAGAAACACCCTGACTCCCAGGAGGTGGCAGGGAGACCCCAACATGGGTCCTCTTGGGAAGAAGTTAAATTTGTACATTGCTTTTCTTTTTTTTTGAGAGACAGGATCTTGCTCTGTCATCCAGGCTGGAGAGCAGTGACACAATCACAGCTCACTGTAACCTTAAACTCCTAGGCTCAAGTGATCCTCCTGCCTCAGCCTCCTGAGTAGCTAGGACTACAGATATGCACTATATATATATGTTTTTTTTTTTTATTTTTCTTGAGACAGAGTCTCGCTGTTGCTGAAGCTGGAGTGCAGTGGCACAATCTTGGCTCACTGCAACCTTTGCCTCCTGGGTTCAAGTGATTCTCCTGACTCAGCCTCCTGAGTAGCTGGGATTATAGGCGCCCGCCACCATGCCTGACTAATTTTTGTATTTTTAGTAGAGATGGGGTTTCACCATGTTGGCCAGGCTGGTCTCGAACTTCTGACCTCAAGTGATCCGCCCGTCTCAGCCTCCCAAAGTGCTGGGATTATAGGTGTGAGCCACTGTGCCCGGCTTTTTTCATATTTTTTTTTGTAGAGATGGGTCTTATTATGTTGCCCAGGCTGGCCTTGAACTCCTAGTCTTATGCAATCCACCTCCCAAAGTGCTGCAATTACAGACCTGAGCCACTGCACCTGGCCTGCTCACTTGTCTATTCATGCAAGTTAAAAGTGCCGTCTACCTCCAGTCTTACAACCTGTGTGACCGTGGGCAAAATATTTAACTTCTCTTAGCTTTTGCTTCTTCATAGAAATTTGAAGACCAGATGACTGTGCAAGTAAAGTGTCAGCACAATATAAGAACTCAACAAATGCTGCTATTCATTCATTCATTCTTTCAGTAACTACTGAGCGCTCATGCCAGGCACCAGCACTGGTGGGTAAAGAAGACATAGGCCTACTCTAATAGAGCTTATAGTCTAATGGGAGAGACAGACATTAACCAAGTGCTTATGAGTATTTGGGACATTAGGATGGGGATGTCTTTTTTAAAAAATCTGTAGGCTGGGCACAGTGGCTCACGCCTGTAATCCCAACACTTTGGAAGGCCGAGGTGGGTGGATCACCTGAGGTCAGGAGTTTGAGACCAGCCTGACCAACATGCTGAAACCCCATCTCTACTAAAAATACAAAAATTTGCCGGGTGTGGTGGTGGGTGCCTGTAATCCCAGCTATTAGGGAGGCTGAGGTAGGAGAATTGCTTGAACCCAGCAGGCGGAGGTTGCAGTGAGCCAAGATCGTACCATTGCACTCCAGCCTGGGCAACAAGAGTGCTACGGCATGGGAAACAAGAGTGAAACTCTGTCTCAAAAAAAAAGAATTTTGTATACATTTTAGGAGTACAAATACCATTTTGTTACATGGCTATATTGCATAAGTGGTGAAGTCTGGGATTTTAGTGTATCCATCACCCAAATAATGGACATTGTGTCCATTAAGTAATTTCTCATTATCCACCCATCACACTAGGATGAGGATGTCCAGTGAAGTGTATGAGTGGATGAATTTGGCTGTTTGCACTGGAGTATGCCTTTAGCATAGACGTATCCTTTCCTTCCTTCTGTTCAGAGAAGGTGAAACTCAACCTCCAGTTATTCACCCCCTAGTTAGGCCTAATGCCCAAAGCCCAAAGCCTTCAGGCTCTTCTGAAGTATTTCTTCCTTGCAAGGTCAGTCCCCCACTCTTACTAGGAGTTGGAGCCTGACCTTCACTTGAGTGTGGCTGGAGCAGAGAGGGGAAGTGTGGTGAGAGATGAGCTGGTTAGACTTGACCCTAAAGGCAAGGAGGAGTCATTTAAGACCCTCCCAACACACAGTAAATGTCTGCCTACCTTGGCCACTTTTCAGTTCCTGAAGTCATATTCCTCCCAGCTCAAGGCCTTTGCACATGCAGTTTCCATTGCTTGGCAAAGTTTCCCCACCTCTCTTCACTAATTCCTACTCATCAGTCACAGGCCAGCTCAAACATCACTTCCTCCAGGAAGTCTTCCTCGACTCCCCAGACAACTTCAAGACCCCAGACTAACACACTGTATTTTCGCTCCTTGGCACGTATCACGGTTTGGAAGTGTATATTTGTGTCACTGCTTGCTTGGCATCAGTCTTCCCACAACTAGGCCGAGAGCAGTGCTGGAGTCTGTTTTGCTGTTTTTTCTTTTTTGAGACAGAGTTTCACTCTTGTCCAGGCTGGAGTGCAATGGCACGATCTTGGCTCACCGCAACCTCTACCTCCCAGGTTCAAGCAATTCTCCTGTCTCAGTCTCCCAAGTAGCTGGGATTACAGGCATGCGCTACCACGCCCGGCTATTTTTTGTATTTTTAGTAGAGACAGGGTTTCACCATGTTGGCCAGACTGGTCTTAAACTTCTGACCTCAGGTGATCTCCCCACCCTGTTCTCCCAAAGTGCTAGGATTACAGGCATGAGCCACCACACCCAGACCACCGTTGCTGGTTTTCTTGCCAGCACTGAGCATGGTGACTGGTGGCTCCAAAATCAAGACAGCTGGGACCTGCTCAGCACAGGCCTCTGAAAAGATGGGGGTGGATACTCAGGAGTTTGAAGCTCTTGCCAAGA
Source organism: Macaca nemestrina (assembly GCF_043159975.1). Taxonomy (NCBI): domain Eukaryota; kingdom Metazoa; phylum Chordata; class Mammalia; order Primates; family Cercopithecidae; genus Macaca; species Macaca nemestrina. The sequence continues at coordinate 57,786,185 of NC_092142.1, forward strand.
TCTGAAGTCAGGGAGACAGTCTGAGACCACAAAGGCACAGGAAAGACACAGTGAGGGCTTGAGTGAAGGCAGAGGTCGCAGGACTGTAGACTGCGATACATTCCTAAGTCATTGGAGAAGGACAGGTAGAATGTGGAAGAAAGCAGGGGTGGCAAGAGCCACTTGCAGGTCCCTGCTTGGTAGAGGGAGCATGGTGGTGCCATTCCGGAGACGGGGTCAGAGACAGTGACGTGCCATCTACACCTCCTACCCCAGCCCTTCCTCCTCCTGGCAGTGGCACGGACTCTGTCCCCTGAACCAGACACAGGGGACACAGCTCAGCAGCACAAATCCCTTTTATTAACCATCTTCCCTTTCCCGAGTATACACAAGTAGAAAATAAACAGTGAAGTACCCCGACAGGGAGAGTGGGGAGAGGATGGGAGGGGGCTCCTGAGGTTAGGCCAAGAGGCCAGATTCCAGCTCCTTCTCCTGACTAGTCTGTCTCTGTGCAATGACTCCACTTACATCCCTCAACCCCCGAAACACGGCACTGGGGGACTGCAGCCCTGCTGACCAGGCTGTCCTCCTAGCCCTGTCAGGGACTGGTGCTGGCAGAGCTTGGTGCTGTGCCGGAGACTGACAGAAAACAGTACCGTGGGTCTGACCCCGTGGGCAGAGAAGATCAGGCACCAAGAGGGGATGTGAGAAAAGGCAGTTTATCCATCTGGAGACTGGACAGAAGCCCGGCCAGCCTCAACCAGCTTCTGCTTCTTAGATCGGACTGCCCTGAGTGGTGGGTGGCTGGGCAGGAGGTCCCTCTCATACCCTGTACAGAGGTTTTGGGGAAGAGGGGCCAAGGAAACGCTAGGGGCTCCAGGTGGAGGAGGAAGCCTGATTGGTGCCTGGGATTGGCCAAAGTGAGAGGGGGTAGCTGAGGGGCTGAGGTGGTCAAAACAAGAATATAGTGGGGAGGGGGGTGGGAGGTGGGGAGATAGCCTATCTCTTCACCCTGCCTGGGGTAACAATTCCAATGTGACATCAATGTGGCTGGCCACTGAGGCCAGGCCTGATGGACATGTGTTGCTGAAGAGGCTGATAAGAGAGCCCCCCTCTGCCCCCAATTATGTGCGTGGGAGAGACTGAGCTATACAGTGAAATGGGATGGGAGGTGAAGAGGTGACGGGGTGAGGGGAAAGGAGCAGACAAAATCCAGACTGGAAGGGAAATTTCCAGGCCAGTGTGGCAGGCTCAAATGCTGCCCATTGGTGACAACCCAGCTGCCTTTTTGTTTTTGTTTTTTTGAGATGAAGTTTCACTCTTGTTGCCCAAGCTGGAGTGCAATGGCACGATCTCAGCTCACTGCAATCTCTGCCTCCTGGGTTTGAGTGCAGTAGTATCTGGGATTACAGGTGCCCGCCACCATGCCCGGCTAATTTTTTGTATTTTTAGTAGGGAAGGGGTTTCGCCATGTTGGCCAGGCTGGTCTCAACCTCCTGACCTCAAGTCATCTGCCCGCCTTGGCCTCCCAAAGTGCTGGGATTACAGGCGTGAGCCACCGCACCCGGCCCTGCCTATTTTTTTTGGTCTCTGGGTAGTCAGGCTAGGGCTGGCGGGGGAGGAGGCAGAGGAGAGGCAGGGAGAAGAGAAAACATCAGTGAAAAAGGTGTCGGGGAGGTACACCCTGATTCTCATCAGCCCAGCCCACACAGAGGGGCTGAAATGTTCCCAGCCTTCTCCATCACCCACCCTGGGGCCTCTGAAAAGAGGGGCCCATCTCAGACAGAAAAGCAGATATCCCCCAACCTTATGGGGAAAGCTAACAGAGGAATACTCACAGCACCATGGCACGGGGCGGCCCTTGGCTTCAGAGCCGGGCTGGCACCGTTTGTAAACAATAGACCTGGTGATGTCTGGGGATGGAGGAGAGATGCCCAGCCTGGACCATCAGGTTTGGTGAAAGAGACACGGTGAGGCCCCTCAAGGCCTGGGAAATGTCCATTAGCTATGGGAAAGAGGCTGACGGGTTCATGGTGGGGGTTGCCCAGGAAGATGTGGGCAAGGCCTGAATCTACCTGACTATGCATTTGTATGACTTCAGTGCTACCTTTGGAAATGACCAGGCTCCTGAGGAAGCTACCACTGGCCTGGGGTAATAAGCACAGCCCCTACTCAGGATAGGGTGCTCTGTGGAGGATGGTGGCCTTCTGTCCATAGTCATTCTCCAGAGGGAAGTCAGGAAGTCAGACTGGATTCTTTCTTACGAGATCTACCGACTCTCTTCACCCATGGATTCCAGGCATGGAGAAGCTGAGAACTGGGAGAGGAAGAAGGTTCCTCTATGATGTGAGACTTCCTGCCAACATCCACAGCACTGCCAGCACCGGGGAGCAGGAAGAGGACCGGGTTTGAGCTGTCCAGAGGTGTGGGGCCTGAGTTTGCCCCAGTCCCTGGAAGAGGATGTCCGGATGTCATCCCACCAGTTGGAATGATCGTGGACTAACAAAGGCCCCATAGCTCTAAGAGATGGGTTCCTGCGACCAATGGCAAAGGCCTTGTGTTCCCTGGGAGGCAGTGGTTATGCCAAGAGATCCACAAAGATGGCATTGGCTGTGGTCTGGCCGAAGATGAAGGCTCCCAGGGTGACCAAGAGGACTCCGTAGCTGACCAGCACCCACCAGCTAGAGAACAGAGGGTGAGAGAGGTCTGATCAGTCATCCCATCCCGTGACTGCAGACTTCAATATATATAACTGTTAATTACTGTAATTATCCCACTTCTCGTGTTGGTAGAACACTTCCTATTTCCCAAAGACTTCAATACGAAGGTAGTGTGGGGCCAGGTGTATTGTCCCTAGTCCATAGGTAAGAAGACCAAGATCTAATGGGAGTAACTGATTGGTCACATCATGCCAGGATTCGAATGTAGGCATCCTGATGGAAAGATGTTCAGAAAAAAGCAGGTCACATGGAATGTGGTCTATTTCATTAAAAAAGGAAACAAAAAGTAGACATCTGCAAATGTATGTACCAATAACAGCAACAGGGATAAAACGGAATTGAAATAAAGGGTGATTTCCGGCCAGGCGCGGTGGCTCACGCCTGTAATCCCAGCACTTTGGGAGGCCAAGGTGGGTGGATCACCCTTCTCCAATGAGGTCAGGAGTTCAAGACCAGCCCGGGCAAGATGGCAAAACCCCATCTATACTAAAAATAGAAAAATTAGGCTGGCTGCCGTGGCTCATGTCTGTAATCCCAGCACTTCGGGAGGCCGAGGCAGGTGGATCGATCACCTGAGGTCAGGATTTTGAGACCAGCCTGGCCAACGTGATGAAACCCTGTTTCTACTCAAAAAAAAAATACAAAAAATGGCCAGCTGTGGTGGCTCACGCCTGTAATCCCAGAACTTTGGGAGGCCAAGGTGGGTGGATCACCTGAGGTCAGGAGTTTGAGACCAGCCTAGCCAATATGGTGAAACCCTGTCTCTACCAAAAATACAAAAATTAGCCAGCTGTGGTGGAGCACACCTGTAGTCCCAGGTACCCTGGATGCTGAGGCACAAGAATCGCTTGATCCCAGGAGGTGGAGGTTGCGGTGAGCCGAGATCGTGCCACTGCACTCCAGCCTGGGTGACAGAGCGAGATTCCATCTCAAAACAACAACAACAACAAACCCAAAAAATTAGCTGGGTGTGGTGGCACATGCCTGTAATCCCAGCTACTTGGGAGGCTAAGGCAGGAGAATCACTTGAACCTGGGAGGCGGAGGTTGTTGGAGTGAGCAGAGATTGCACCACTGCACTCCAGCCTGGGCAACAAGTGAAACTCCACCTCAAAAAAAAAAAGGGTGATTTTTTATCTTCGTCTTTTTTTTTTTTGAGATGGAGTTTTGCTCTGTTGTCCAGGCTGGAGTGCAGTGGCGCGATCTCCACTTATTGCAATCTCCGCCTCTGAGGTTCAAGCAATTCTCCTGCCTCAGCCTCCCGAGCTGGGACTACAGGAATCCGCCACCACACCCAGGTAATTTTTGTATTTTTAGTAGAGACAGGGTTTTGCCATGTTGGCCAGGCTGGTCTCGAACTCTTGACCTCAGGTGATTTGCCTGTCTTGGCCTCCCAAAGTGCTGGGATTACAGGCGTGAGCCACTGTTCCTGGCCGATTTTTTTTCTTCTTTAGACATGTTTGTATTTTTTTGGGGGGGATGGAGTTTCCCTCTTGTTACTCAGGCTGGAGTGCAATGGCGTGATCTCGGCTCACTGCAACCTCCACCTCCTGGGTTCAAGCAATTCTTCTGCCTCAGTCTCCCAAGTCGCTGGGATTACAGGCATGTGCTACCATGTCCGGCTAATTTTGTATTTTTAGTAGAGATGGGGTTTCACCATGTTGGTTAGGCTGGTCTCGAACTCCTGACCTCAGGTGATTGGCCCATCTTGGCCTCCCAAAGTGCTGGGATTATAGGCGTGAGCTACTGTGCCCAGCCGACATGTTTGTATTTTTACAATGAACAAACAAAGTTTTTTACAATGAACAAGTATTGTTATGTAATACGTTTTTTTTGTTGTTGTTGTTGAGACGGAGTCTCGCTCTGTCACCCAGGCTGGAGTGTAGTGGTGCAAGCTCGGCTCACTGTAACATCCAACTCCTGGGTTCAAGCAATTCTCCTGCCTCAGCCTCCCGAGTAGCTGGGATTACAGGCATGTGCCACCATGCCTGGCTAATTTTTGTATTTTTTTTTTTTTTTTTTTTTTGAGACCGAGTCTCGCTCTGTCACCCAGGCTGGAGTGCTGTGGCCGGATCTCAGCTCACTGCAAGCTCCGCCTCCCGGGTTCACGCCATTCTCCTGCCTCAGCCTCCTGAGTAGCTGGGACTACAGGCGCCCGCCACCTCACCCGGCTAGTTTTTTTGTATTTTTTAGTAGAGACAGGGTTTCACCGTGTTAGCCAGGATGGTCTCGATCTCCTGACCTCGTGATCCGCCCGTCTCGGCCTCCCAAAGTGCTGGGATTACAGGCTTGAGCCACCGCGCCCGGCCTGTATTTTTAGTAGAGACGGGGTTTCTACATGTTGGCCAGGCTGGTCTCGAACTCCTGACCTCATGTGACCTGCCCACTGAGATTACAGGCGTGAGCCACCACGCCTGGCTCTTTTATGTAACAAGTTCTTTAAAAGCATGCACCTGTTCTCAAGCTTTCTACTATTCAGGGAAATGTGTACATGAAAACAACGTGTTTTTTGTCCCTCTGTCTAGCAAAACTTAGAAAGGTTGTACTATCCAGTGCAGGCAGGGGTGTGAGGAAACGGGGACTCCCATTCACTGCTGCTGGGACTCTAACTAGCACTGCCTTTTTGGAGGATAATATGAACCCATGTGCCAAAGTAAAATGAACGTGGTTTATGACCTCACAGTTTCCATCTAAGAACTGATCTACCCAAATCCTTGAACATATGTACCAAGAAGTATAAGAGTATCACATTCAGGACAGTTTCATACAAGAGTATATTCTACAGCCATTTAAAAAAGGAAAAAGCATGGCCAGGAGTGGTGGCTCACACCTGTAATTTCAGAACTTTGGGAGGCCGATGCAGGTGATCTCATGAAGCCAAGGAGTTTGAGACCAGCCTGGGCAACAAAGTAACACACTGTCTTGGCTGGGCTCGGTGGCTCATGCCTGTAATCCCAGCACTTTGGGAGGCCAAGGCGGGTGGATCACCTGAGGTCAGAAGTTCGAGACTAGCCTGGCCAACATGGTGAAACCCCGTCTCTACTAAAAATATAAAAAATTAGCCGGGCGTGGTAGTGGGCGCCTGTAATCCCAGCTACCCAGGAGGCTGAGGCAGGAGAATTGCTTGAGCCCAGGAGACAGATGTTGTAGTGAACCAAGATCATGCCACTACACTCTAGCACTCCAGCCTGAGCAACAAAGCAAGACTCCATTTCAAAAACAAAACAAAACAAACGCTGCCTCTACAAAAAATAAAATAAGTAGCTGGGTGTAGTGATGCATGCCTGTAGTCTCAGCTACTTGGAAGGCTGAGGTGGAAGGATCACTGGAACCCAGGGGTTGAGGCTGCAGTGAGCTATGACTGCACCACTGCACTCTAGCCTGGGTGACAGAGCAAGACCCTGTCTCTAAAAAAATTTTTTTTTTTGAGATGGAGTTTCACTCTTGTTGCCTAGGCTGGAGTGCAATGGCATGATCTCGGCTCACTGCAACCTCCGCCTTCCGGGTTCAAGCGATTCTCCTGCCTCAACCTCCCAAGTAGCAGGGATTGTAGGCATGCACCACCACGCATGGCTAATTTTGTAATTTTAGCAGACACGTGGTTTCCCCATGTTGGTCAGGCTGGTTTTGAACTCCTGACTTCAAGTGATCCACCCGCCTCGGCCTCCCAAAATGCTGGGATTACAGGTGTGAGCCACAGGGTTGGGACAAAATTTTTTTGTAATTTTTAATTTTTTTTGTCTTCCAAGACTTCATCATTCAATCTTTCTTAAAATAAATAAATAAATAAAAATTTTAAGCAGCAGATCTTCTTATGCTGATGCAGTTGAGTGAAAAACAGCAAGTGGCAGACCAGATGCCGCGGCTCAGGCTTGTAATCCCAGCACTTTAGGAGGCTGAGGCAGGAGGAACACTTGAATTCAAGAGTGCAAGGTCAGCTTACGCAACATAGTAAGAGCCTGTGTCATAAAGAAAAACAGTGTTGAGGGGGAGCTCAGTCCTTGTTTTTGCATATGGCCTTTGAAGATCAAAACATCTTTTTTTTTTTTTTTTTTCTGGCCTTCGAGCTGTCCAGAGGTTTTAAACAAACTACCTGAACAAAATAAACAAATGGGACCTGAGATCTGTCTTCAAATGATTTTGGGGGGCAATACTCCTCCTAAGGCCTTTAAATATTTTTTATGGTAAAAACGAACGTCAGTGGCCAGGCGTGGTGGCTCAAGCCTGTAATCCCAGCACTTTGGGAGGCTGAGGCAGGCAGATCACCTGAGGTCAGGAGTTCAAGACTAGCCTGGCCAACATGGTGAAACCCCATCACTACTAAAAATACAAAATTAAGCTGGGCACAGTGGCTCACACCTGTAATCCCAGCACTTTGGGAGGCCAAGGCAGGCAGATCATGAGGTCAGGCATTCAAGACCGGCTGACCAATATGGTGAAATCCCGTGTCTACTAAAAATACAAAAAAAATTAGTTGGGCGTGGTGGCGTGTGCCTGTAGTTCCAGGTACTCGGGAGGCTGAGGAAGGAGAATCACTTGAACCCAGGAGGTGGAGGTTGCAGTGAGCCAAGATCACACCACTGCATTCCAGCCTGGACGACAGAACGAGACTCTGTCTCAAAAATAAAAATAAAAATAAAAATACAAAATTAGCCAGGTGTGGTGGTGCGTGCCTGTAATCTCAGCTACTCGGGAGGCCGAGGCAGGAAAATCACTTGAACCTAGGAGGAGGAGGTTGGTGACCTGAGATCGCACCATTGCACTCCAGCCTGGGCAAAAAGAGCAAAACTCCAACTCAAAAACAAACAAACAAAACAACAACAACAACAAAAATAAACATGTCAGTTACTTCAATCGGTAACTACTGTTCCACTACTAGATTGGGGCTGGGGGGGTCCCTGAGCTCACCCCCTACACAAGAGGGAAAAAAAGAAAGCATTGGGAAGTTAAGAGAATTAACTGCTGTCTATACAATACTAATTTTAAGTCCAGAAAATGCAGATTGGTGTGGACTGGCATTGGTCAGTGCAGGGATATGGAAGAGGAGGCTGGAAAAAGCTGATAGCCAGAAAGGGCTGAGAGAAGCCCAGGCGCCAGGTCCTGCTGAAGAGCAGGGGATCATTAGAGAGGCTGTGGGACAAATTATAGGAGCTGGGGAGGCGGGGTCTGGGTCTGAGGCAGTGGGGGTATAGGCTGAGAAAGGTGGGATAAGAGCTTTAACAAAACCTGTTTGAACGTGGTATGGGACTGTAAGGGGTGGAGATCTGACTAGAAACTGGAACAACGGGACTAGAACAGGAAAGCGAAACCTGAACCTGAAATCATTTTTTTTTTTTGAGATAGAGGTTCACTTTGTCACCAGGCTAGAGTGCAATGGTGCGATCTTGGTTCACCGCAACCTCCTCCTCCCAGGTTCAAGCGAGTCTCCTGCCTCAGCCTCCCGAGTAGCTGGGACTACAGGTGGCCACCACTATGCGCAGGTAATTTTTTTTGTATTTTTAGTAGAGACGTGGTTTCACCACATTGGCCAGCCTGGTCTTGAACTCCTGACCTCAGGTGATCCACCTGCCTTGGCCTCCCAGAGTGTTGGGATTACAGGTGTGAGCCACTGCACCAGGCTGAAATCATTTTTCATAAAACAAAACAAATGCCCTGCAACTGTGTATACATCTGCATAGCTATGTGTACACAGACATGCACACATGTACACAAGTGGTTGAGAAGGACACAGACCGTACTGGTAACATGGAGCTATCTCAGGAGAAGGGATGTGGGGGCGAGTGGGTTGTGGGGGAACTGGGACTTCCATCTTTTTCTATTAAGCCCTTTATTAATGTTCAAATTGTTAACAACTAGCACACTACCCAATTTTTAAAAGTATTAAAAAAAAAAACAAAAAAAACAACCCAGCTGGGTGTGGTGGCTCACACCTGTAATGCCAGCACTTTGGGAGGCCAAGGAAGGAGGATCACCTAAGGTCAGGAGTTCGAGACCAGCCTGGCCAACATGGTGAAATCTTATCTCTACTAAAAATACAAAAATTAGCTGGGTGTGGTGGCGGGCATCTGTAGTCCCAGCTACTCGGGAGGCTGAGGCAGGAGAATGGCATGAACCTGGGAGGCGGAGCTTGCAGTGAGCCGAGACTGTGCCACTGCACTCCAGCCTGGGCGACAGGGCGAGACTCCGTCTCAAAAACAAAACAAAACCAAACCCATGATTTCTAAGTACACAAGCCTCTGACTCCTATCTGTTTTAAGGCCCCCACAAAGCCATGTTCCAATCCAGTGCCTCCCTGAGAGGATCAAGGACTGGGCCCTGCTTTACCTGGCTGGTTTGACCTCTTCCATCTCGGAGAGTTTGGCTTGAATGAGGCACAGCCCTAGAAGAGAAGAAGTGGCCCTGAGCATTCTTGAGGGGAGAGGGCTCCCTCCCTCCTAACCTTCCCCTTTCCCAAGAAGCAGTGCTGGATGGAGAAAGGCCCATGTTTACTCTTCTAGAAATTCCATCTCTGCCCCCATGCCACATCCACCTGGGGACGTCTGGCATCTGCTCTCCCATGACAGGCCAGCATCTGATAAGATCCCTTGGGCAGCATGCTAGACTCAGAGCTAAAGGGACAGCACTCAATGGTGACTCAGTGGTGGCCCAACCCCAGGGGTCTTCCCAGTACACTTCCGAGCAGATCTGGCTCCCCTGCTCCAGCAAAGTAGCTGGGGCTTTGAGGGTGGCTTCCTGGATAAAGACAAGTTGGGTAAGGGTAGAACTCATGGCTGGGCCAACAGGACACTTCTCCAGGGATCTGGTGGTAGATCTGTGTCTGGAACCCAGGTCCTCTGATGTCTGTGTCAGGGTGTCACCCCTAGACCCTACTGCCCTCTGGGCTGTAATGGGCTGAACCAGCCAGACAGATCCCTCAGTTAGGGAGCAGCAGACACCTGAATGAATGGTTAAGAGAACAGACTCTGAACCCAGACAGTGTGGGATGGAAAAGGTTTGTTACTAGTCGAGTTTGTTAAGCTCTAGGCAAGTCTGTGACCCTTTCTGAGCCCCACGTGCCATCAGTAAACTGGAGATCACAACTACACCTTCTTTCCAGGTAAACTGGAGATCACAACTACACCTTCTTTCCAGGTAAACTGGAGATCACAACTACACCTTCTTTCCAGGAGATAATGCTTGGACAGGGGCCATCACAGAGGTGAGGCAGGTGATTAGTCAGTGATGGTGGTTACTCTCTCCTGCATGTTTGGATTAAGTAGGGAGCAGAGGCTAGGGAGGCCCTGGGAGTCTGTGCTGTGGGGCTGTGATGGGGCGCCAGGGGTCCGCACCTGGGAAGACGAAGATGAAGCAGGCGGCCAGGCCTCCAATGACTGAGATCACCTTGCCGATGTCAGGGATGAAGAGCGCCAGCAGCAGGGTGAGCAGGAACCAGACCAGCGTCTGCAGCACTCGCCGCCGCCGCTCCCGCCCCACGTCCTCCTCCACTGGCACCCCCTGGTAGCGCAGCCACAGACCTTCCACCACCGCCCTGCCCACATGGAGAGGGGCTTAGAGGTGCTCCTGCCGCTAGCAGCCTCCCACCTCTAGCTCACAGGAGCCAGACTCCTAATTGGGTAGACGGCAGGGAAAGCCCCATTCCTGAGCCTCAGTTTCCTCTTCTGTAAAATGGGCCACCAGCATTCTGTTTACCATGGGGACTAGAGATGGTGAATGTGGAGAGCTTAGCACTTTGCTTTACATCACATGGAAACTGATATAGTTTTTTCCTTAAAAGGAACTCTCTGGGGTATGCAAAGGGCAGGGTGTCCACGTGAAAGCTCAGGAAAGGATCTGGATAGAGATTCTTTTGTTTTTTTCTGAGACAGGGTCTGGCTCTCTCACCCAGGCTGGAGTGCGGTGGTGCAATCTTGGCTCACTGCAGCCTTGAACTCCTGGGCTCCAGCCATCCTTCTGCCTCAGCCTCCCAAGTGGCTGAGTAGCTGGGACCACAGGTGCATGCCACCACACCTGGCTATTTATTTTATTTTGTGTAGAGATGGGGGTCTCACTAGGTTGCCCAGGTGGTCTTGAACTCCTGGGCTCAAGTGATCCTTCTGCCTCAGCCTCCAAAAGTGCTGGGATTAGAGACATGAGCCACCGTGCCATGCCCTGGATATTCTTTTTTTTTTTTTTTTTTGAGACGGAGTCTCGCTCTGTCGCCCAGGCTGGAGTGCAGTGGCGCTATCTCGGCTCACTGCAAGCTCCGCCTCCCGGGTTTACGCCATTCTCCTGCCTCAGCCTCCCGAGTAGCTGGGACTACAGGCGCCCGCCACCTCGCCCGGCTAATTTTTTTGTATTTTTAGTAGAGACGGGGTTTCATTGTGTTAGCCAGGATGGTCTCGATCTCCTGACCTCGTGATCCGCCCGTCTCGGCCTCCCAAAGTGCTGGGATTACAGGCTTGAGCCACCGCGCCCGGCCGCCCTGGATATTCTTACAGGACTCACGGAATGTTCTGGTGACCCCAGGACAAAGGGCGCTTCTGAGACCTGTCTTGGGATACGTAGGGACCCATCCTAGGCACTGACCCTTTCCTACAGGCTTCAGTTTCTCCTTCTACAGGATGGGGTCCACACAAGGCCAAAGGACCATGCTGGAAGGGCTCACAGGGGCTCGGAGGGGCCCTGGGGAGTGGAAGGGGGCTCACCGCCCACAGAAGTGCAGGATAGGGTAGGAGGTGAGCACGCTCAGGATGATGAAGGCTCGGGCAACGGCCACAGCCATGTCCTCCGAGGGGTAGGACAGGAGCACGTCAGGATCCACAGTAGCTCCAAAGGTCAGGAAGCCACAGATGCCTGGGGGCCGGAACAGCTGGGTCAGGGCAACCGTGGGAGGGTAGTGGGGTGGACTGTGCACTCCACCTAGGGACAACATCAGCTGGGAGGCTGCTGTAGCAGCTCTGGACACTTAGACGGAGGCTCAGAGTGGGAGATGGGGCTCTGATCAGATGCCTCCCTCCCTGACTTCTCATATCCCCCATCACTGGAAGCCCTCTAGCCCCCAGCTTTGTGAGCTTAAACTTGCCCAGCACATTCCCACCTCAGCGCCTCGGCACTGACTGTTCTGTCTGGCAGAGCTTCAGATGCCATCTCCTCATCATGCGGGTTTCAGTTTAGATGTCCTTCCTCAGAGAATGCTTCCTGCCAGTCCAGCTACCATGATACAATGACCCCCACCCCAGGTACTCTCTCACATCACCTTGTCCTATTTTTCTTTTCTTTTTTGAGACACAGTCTTGCTCTGTTACCCAGACTAGAGTGCAGTAGTGTGATCATGGCTCACCGCAGCCTTGACCTCCTCAGCTCAAGTGATTCTCCCACCTGAGCCTCCCAAGTAGCTAGGACTACAGGCAGATGCCACCACATCCAGTTAATTTTTTTGTAGAGATGGGGTTGTGCTATATTGCCCAGTCTGGTCTCAAACTCCTGGGCTCAAGCAATCCTCCTACCTCACCCTCCCAAAGTGTGAGCCACCACGCCCAGCCTTCTTTTTTTTTTTTTTTTTTGAAACAGTCTTCCTTTGTGGCCCAGGCTGGAGTGCAGTGGTGCAATCTCGGCTCACTGCAACCTCAGCCTCCCAGGTTCAAACAATTCTCCTGCTTCAGCCTCCCAAGTAGCTGGGACTACAGGCACTCGCCACCACGCCTGGCTAATTTTTGTATTTTTAGTAGAGATGGGGTTTCACCATATAAACCAGGCTGGTCTTGAACTCCTGACCTTGTGATTCACCTGCCTCAGCCTCCCAAAGTGCTGAGATTACAGGCATGAGCCACCACACCTGGCCTTTTTTCTTTTTTTTTTTTTGAGATGGAGTTTCGCTCTTGTTGCCCAGGCTGGAGCGCAGTGGCATGATCTCGGCTCACTGCAACCGCCACTTTCTAGGTTCAAGTGATTCTCCCGCCTCAGCCTCCTGAGTAGCTGGGATTACAGCAGGTGCACGCCACCATGCCTGGCTCTTTTTTTTTTTTTTTTTTGAGACAGAGTCTTGCTCTGTCGTGCCCAGTCTGGCCTCCTGGGTTCTCATGCCTCAGCCTCCTGAGCAGCTGGGGTTACAGGCACCTGCCGCCAACGCCTGGCTAATTTTTTTTTTTTTTGAGATGGAGTTTCGCTCTTTCGCCCAGGCTGGAGTGCAGTGGTGTGATTTCGGCTCACTGCAACCTCTGCCTTCCGGTTTCAAGTGATTCTCCTGCCTCAGCCTCCCAAGTAGCTGGGATTACAGGCGCCTGCCACCACGCCTGGCTAATTTTTGTATTTTTAGTAGAGATGGGGTTTCGCCATGTTGGCTAGGCTGGTCTCGAACTCCTGACCTTGTGATCTGCCCGCCTCAGCCTCCCAAAGTGCTGGGATTACAGGCGTGAGACACTGTGCCTGGCCCTAATTTTTGTAATTTTAGTAGAGATGGGGTTTCCCCATGTTGGCTAGGCTGGTCTTGAACTCCTGACCTAATGTGATCTGCCTACCTTGGCTTCCCAAAGTGCTGGGATTACAGGTGTGAGCCACGGTGCCTGGCCGTTTTTTTTTTTTTTTTTTAAAGACAGGACCTTGCTCTGTCACTCAGGCTGGAGTGAAGTGGTACAATCATAGTTCCATAGTAGCCTTGAATTCTTAGGCTCGAGTGCCTCCCGACTTGGCCTCCCAAGTCGCTGGGACTACAGGCACAGACACATGCCACCACGCCCGGCTAATTTTTTTTTTTTTTGAAGACAGAGTCTCACTCTATCCCCCAGGCTAGAGTACAGTGGCGTGAACTTGGCTTACTGCAACCTCTGCCTCCCACGTTCAAGCGATTCTCATGCCTTAGCCTCCTGAGTAGCTGGGCTTACAGGCACCTGCCACCACGCCTAGTTAATTTTTGTAATTTTAGTAGAGACAGGGTTTTGCCATGTTGGGACAGGCTGGTCTTGAACTCCTGGTCTCAAGTGATTCGCCCACCTTGGCCTCTCAAAGTGCTGGGATTACAGGAGTGAGCCACCGTGCCTGGCCAATGCCTGGCTAATTCTTTAATTTTTGTAGAGATGAGTCTCACTATGTTGCCGAGGCTGGTCTTGAACTCCTGGCCTCAAGCGGTTCTCTCATCTCAGCTTTTCCAAGTGTTGGGATTATAGGCATGAATCACTGTGCCTGTCCCCTAACACTCATTTCTCTCTCTTTTTTAGAGACAGGGTCTCGCTCTGTTGCCCAGGTTGGAGTGTAGCGGCATGATCATGGGTCTCTACAGCCTTTATCTCATAGGCTCAAGCGATCCTCCCACCTCAGCCTCCAAGCAGCTGGGTCCACAGGTGCATGTCACCACACCTGGCTAATTTTTAAATTTTTTTGTAGAGATGGAGTTTCACCATGTTGCCTGGCCTGTCTTGACCTCCTGGGCTCAAGAGAACCTCCCATCTTGGCCTCCCATAGCTGAGATTATAGGTGTGAACCACAGTGATCAGCCTCATCTCTTTCTAATTTTTTTTTTTTAAACTGTACTATTACACTGGTCTTTAAGTAAACAATAAAAAAAAAATTAATTTTTTTCACAGGCTTATTTTCTGTCTCCCCAGTCAGAATATGAGCTCCAGGAGAACAGGGATTTGGCTATTTGCCTCTCTTATTCCTGGCTGTGTATTCAGAGGCTAGAACAGTACTGGCCCAGGCAGCTCCTATTGTCTGTCCATGGAAAGAACTCAGGGGATCCTTCTTCCGGGGTCTCCTAGACTTGCTCACTCATCCCAACCACTCTCCACACTGCAGCCAGAGCCATCTTTCCCCGAACCATCCCCCCTGCTTAAAACGCTTCCTCTCTGACTCCCAGAAGCCCTCAAGGTCCAACAGGATCTGGTTGCCAGTGCCTGTCTGGCCTCACTGCCTGTTACCTGCCCCCATCACACACCACTCCAGCCACGCAGACCTTCTTCCTGGCCCCGCCTCAGTGATTTGGTGTTTTGTGGTTCTTCTGTCTAGAACCGTTCTCCCCCAGCCCCTCCTCTTCTGGCTCTTTCTCATCATTTGGGCCTCCTCTGAGAAGAACTTTCTATGAACCACTCCCAAAGCCACCCATCCAGTCCCATTCATACCTTCCCCATTTTAGGCTGGGTTGGTGGCTCACGCCTGTAACCCCAGTACTTTGGGAGGCCGAGGCAGAAGAATTGCTTGAGCCCAGGAATTCAAGACTAGTCTGGGGAACAGAGTGAGACCTTGTCTCTGCTAAAACAAAACAAAACAAAACAAAAAATTAGCTGGGCATGGTGGCACATGGCTGTAGTCCCAGCTACTCTGGAGGCTAAGACAGGAGGATCACTTGAACTCGGCAGGTTGAGGTTACAGTGAGCTATGATCATGCCACTGCACTCCAGCCTGGGTGACAGTTTCTGAGACCCTTTCTCAAAACACAACAAAATAGAACAAAACAAAATACACCTCCCCGATTTCACTGTCATCAGGATGCTCGCCACCATCTGGAATTCCTTACTGATTCCCTAGTTACTCCTGCATGACTGTCTCTCCAACAAGAATGTCAACTCCATGAGGGCAAGACCAGCTCCATCTCTCTCCATGGCATCCCCCACACTGAGAACAGTTCCTGGCACTTCCTAGGCACCAACTTAGAACTGGTGAATGAATGGATGAATACGCCACTCTCATCTTGGCAGGAGGAGGCCCCAGGCAGGCCAAGTTCAAGCCAGTGCCTGCACAAATCATGCTGGGAATGCAGGGCTGTCCCCAGGAAAGCTGGGCCCCAGGACCTGCGGACACCTGTGGAAGTGAGAGCACTCCAGTCCCAGGTCTAGGGGGGAGCACTCACCTGTCCCCATGTAGACAGCGAGGGCTATGACCATGGCAGCTGTCACCACTCCACCCCAGGTCTTCACTTCCGGCCGCTGCATGCTGTTGAAGACGGGCACACTGCTGACGTGGCACTGTCCAGGCGAAGGGCACGGTCATGGTGGGGAAATGACCTCACCCCCAGTTTCCAGAGGAAGGTACCTTGGGAACAAAGACCCCAGGGACAAGGGGCAAGTCCTGAGGCCCCTGCTCTGTCCTTCCCCCCAGGATTTCCTCCATCCTGCCTGGGTTCCTCCTCCTTCCTGGGTTCCAACCTGGGGTGGGGTGACCTAAGAGGACAGCAGGGACCTTGCAACTGGCACTGGCACCTGAAATCCGAAGCAGATGGTGGGCATGGCATTGAACACAGCCATCCAGGAAGCCGGCCTGTGAACAAACACACAAGGTGCTGCCACCTGGGAACTCCTCGGAGCCACCAACCCACCCCACACCCTCACTTTTCATTCAGCCTACCATGGTCTCCAGCAACTGGCATTCTATAGGTTCCACCCACAGAATTCTGGGAACAGGGAAAAGAGGCATCCCTCTGTCCCAGGCCCCGCTGGGAGGGGGCCTGGAGGCTCCAAAAAGCCCCCTAGGACCAAAATCCAGAATTCCTGGCTCCTGGACTGGGGATTTTGCTTCACTGGTTTGTTTCTCTCAAAAAAAGGAAATTTTTTTTTTTTTTTTGAGACGGAGTCTCGCTCTGTCGCTCAGGCTGGAGTGCAGTGGTGCCATCTCAGCCCACTGCAATTTCTGCCTCCTGGGTTCGAGCCATTCCCCTGCCTCAGCCTCCTGAGTAGCTGGGACTACAGGCGCCCGCCACCACGCCCGGCTAATATTTTGTATTTTTTTAGTAGAGACGTAGTTTCACCATGTTAGGCAGGATGGTCTCTATCTCCTGACCTCATGATCCGCCTGCCTCGGCCTCCCGAAGTGCTGGGATTACAGGCGTGAGCCACTGCACCTGGCCCTGGTTTTTTTTTTTTTTTTTTTTTTTAAATAATAAATTCACCCTCAAAGATATAGAAATTACAGATAAGCACATGCTGGAAACATGGGCAATTCCACCCTGGGATTCCACCCTCAGGTTCCTCCACAACCCAGGCCTAGCCTCACACTGGTTCATCTGTTGGATGTGGGTGGCAAAGTGCCTCCTGTCTCTGATTCTTGCTCTTCCCTCTAGTAACATGAGATCAGGGGCTCTTTCCTCCTTCCTACAATGACCAAGTCAGCCCTGATGAGCTCATGAGCCTTGAGAAGAGCACCTGTGTGGCCTTCTGGTTCCTGACCCAGCACCTGCTGGGGCCCAAGTGGTGGCTTCTTCCCCATGTCTCCTAGGGCCCTCACCCTCACCTGGTCAGGATGTCCCCTGGGGTCATCTCTTTATCTGGCCAGATGTACTTGATGATAACGATGGCTGTGACGTACCAGGTACCCACGACGCTCAGGAAGCTGCCGGGAAGGAGAGACTAAGTGTCCTCATCCCCAGCTGCCTCTTATCTGATTCCACCCCTAGGGACATCCACCTTCAGCTCTAGTGACCACAAGTGTCCACTGAATGAACCAGGAACTATGCCAAGCAAAGACTCAGTAAATGCCTGAGAAGTAGTTTCAGAGAAACCTGCCACAGCTAGGAGGGAGCTGGACAGCCAAGAGGGGACCCGATCATCATCTCTGGTCATTGGGAAGTGCTGGTTCAGCTCCATGGCTCAGAGACAATGCAGAGAGCAGGGCTCCAAAGCACACCTGGGACTTGAATCAGAGCAGCCCAGCCTGGGCAGGGGTTGTGGGCAGCCCATCCTCTGAGCCTGGCCTTTGAGAACTACGAGATGCCAGAGGTAAGAGGGTTGAGAGTACAAACACTTTTGTGTCAACATTTATGGGAGCCTGGGAGAGAGTGGAGCATGGCCCCTGCACTTACAGACGGGGAAGCCTAGAATCCCACAGCCTTTCAGATGCTGAGACAGGAAACCAGTTTCCTTCCTTCATGCCAAGCTGCAGGTAAGATGCTGCCAGGCTGACAATCTCAAAGACCCAAATCCCTTCCTCCCAGGGAAAGCCAGGAGGCCGCCTTCACCATCCAGATACCACCTGTTCTTTCTTTGACAAGGACACTTAGAACTGAATTTCTCACGGATGCAAAAGGACACTTAGAACTGAATCTCTCACGGATGCATCCTTTTCTGTGATGGAGACAGAAAAGGATGGTCTTATCTGAAACCCTGCAAGCCCCGGTCTGCCCTGCTTTGCCTACTCTTGCTCCCCAAGGTAAGGTGGCATGGAGGAGCAGGGTTCCCCAGGAGCCCTTGGGTCTACAGCTGCCCAGGATCACAGCTTCTGTCTGACCGGGGCTGGGGCCTCCATACCTGGCATATTTCTGGAAGCCGATCTCCCTGGGAATGGAGAGGGGCAGGATGAAGAGGAAGGCAGTGAGGCTGATGGTGAACTTGCGGTCTGTGTACCAAGGGCCGCTGGCCCCCTCCGGCTCTTTTGCCATCACAGCTATAACTACACAGGGAGGAAGGAGGGAATGTCAAGCCAGGCCATCACGGGGTGTGGCCCTCCTGCTCCGCTGGGTCCCAGGACCTCCCTCTGCCTGGAGGGAGGATTCCCAGATGAATGCTGGGCCCAGGTAAGTCCTGGAAAGGTGTTCAGCACCTTTTCCCTCCCCCGCAGGGCTGATAAGAGATGGGGTAGGGACTGAGGGGGAAGCTCACTCTTGTCCTGCTGGTCACCAATGATGATTAGGAAGGCGATGCAGGTGCCAAAGGTGTAGACAGCGATGGCCACCTCACACAGCACACCTGTCAGCTTGCCACACACAGCCCACACCACCTCCTGGTAGGTCCTCTCATTGCTGGCCTGGGAGCAGTAGGCCAGGATGACAAGGCCGCTGATGATGAAAACCAGCATACCCTGCAGGCGGAGGCAGAACAAGAGCTTGTGGGACAGGCCTGGCAGCAGAGGGCGCCCTGGGCTCGCCTCGCATTTACTGGGCCAGTGCCCAAAGCAAGCTTGCCAAATCCCAAGGGCAATTTTAAGAGACTGCTAGACGATGCTGAGTTGAGATTTTCTTTTTTTTTTTTTTTTTTTTTTTTTGAGACGGAGTCTTGCTCTGTCACCCAGGCTGGAGTGCAGTGGCCGGATCTCAGCTCACTGCAAGCTCCGCCTCCCGGGTTTACGCCATTCTCCTGCCTCAGCCTCCCGAGTAGCTGGGACTACAGGCGCCTGCCACCGCGCCCGGCTAGTTTTTTGTATTTTTAGTAGAGACGGGGTTTCACCGTGTTAGCCAGGATGGTCTCGATCTCCTGACCTCGTGATCCGCCTGCCTCGGCCTCCCAAAGTGCTGGGATTACAGGCTTGAGCCACCGCGCCCGGCCAGAGATTTTCTTTAAAAACAAAAAGTTTTGTGAAAAATTACAAACATACAAAAGTAAAGAGAATAGGCCGGACACGATGACTCGTGCCTGTAATCCCAGCACTTTGGGAGGCTGAGGCAGGAGGATCACTTGAAGTCAGGAGTTTGAGACCAGCCTGGCCAACATGGTGAAACCCTGTCTCTACTAAAAATACAAAAATTAGCTGGGCATGGTGGTGGGTGCCTGTAATGCCAGCGACTTGGGAGGCTGAGGCAGGAGAATCACTTGAAATTGGAAGGCGGAGGCTACAGTAAGCTGAGATCAGGCCACTGCACTCCAGTCTGGGTGAAAAAGCAAGACACCATCTCAAAAAAAAAAAAAAAAAAAAAAAAAGGTAAAGAGAATAGTTAAAAAGAACTGGCATGTATCCATCACTCAGCTTCAAAAATGATCAATGCATAGCCAACCTGTTTCATCATTCCCTTTCCCTCCCACTCTGCATTTATTGTGAAGCCAATATAAGCTATCATATCATTTCATCCATAAATATTTCAGTGTGCAGTTCTAAAAGATAAGGGCCCTCTTTGTAAACATACCACAAAATCAATGTTTTGCCTAAAAAATTAGAGATGTAATTGATGTTCAAATTTCTCTGATTGTTGGAAGGCTTTTGAAGCCTCATTTGGGTCAGAAGAAAGAATACTAGAATAGATTAGTCATGTCTGCCACATGTGAGGGAGGGGAGAGCAGTGCTGTATCACTTACTGGCCATTCCTGACTCAAAGCCTCCCTTTTGAGGCAAAGTGCCCGCCTGAACTGCACCTCTGCCCTCCCGGCCAGTGCACTCACCATCTGCAGTGCGATGCCTGCTGCCACGCCCCCCGCAGTGCTGAAGGCTGCTGGGAAGTTGAGTAGTCCTGCGCCCAGGCACGCGTTGACGACGATGAAGACAGCCCCAAGTGTGGAAGTGGTGCCTCTGTCTGGACCCCCAGAAGAGGCTTCCCACTCACTCTTGGGGGCTGTGTCCACACAGGGACTCTGAAGCAGCCGGGCCCGCTCCCCGGCATCTGTGCTCAAGCCCCACTCACTGTAGTCACTGTTGATGCTGGCCTGGGCCATGGCCCCAAAAGCCTTCTTCCTGCAAGGTCTGTGGGTTCTGCCTTACAACCACATGCCCCAGGCAGCTGAGCAACACCCACCTGTTTGGGGCTGTTAGCCTAGGACTCTTCTCAACCTAGATGGGACAAAGGCAAGCACTACTGTTATCCTAAGATGGGGGAACTGGGGAACAAAAAAGTGAAATAACTTGCCCAAGATCACATGGGTAGGATCCAAACCCAGGTATGCCTCTGTGCAGACAGTGCACTGGGTGCCAGAGTATGGGGAGACAGACACAGAAACAGATCAGGTGTAAATCATGCTTGTTTCAGGCATACAGACTCATTGGGCCAGTTAGATGTCAACATAAAGTGGGTACTAACACATCAGCACTAGAGAGAGGCCCCATGTCGGGCAGGTGTGTCATGGATATACTTTATCTCATTCAATCCTTAGGACAGTCTTATGGTCAAAAGGTTTGGAGAGATCCCATCACTGACCCAGGGTCATATATTAGCAAGTTGCACAGCAGGATTTGGATCCGGATCTGCCTGGCTTCCCAGCCTGTTTTCACACCACAGGGTCCCAAAAGGACCTCTCGCCAAGAACTGAAATTCAACATATTACAGTCCAGCATGCCTCCCGGTGGCCCAGAGTCTAAATTCTGTGACTTTCGAGGACCTTTGAAATTCAGGCCAATTCTCAACTCCTCTCATGTGACAAGCCCCCATGCCTGTCATGTTTGCATCTTCAGGAAAACAATGATTCATCCCATGCTTGGAATGCTCCCAACTCCTTTGCCAGCCACCCTTTTAGGTCCTATTTCTTCCCCATTTCCTGGGTCACTCACTGAGCTCTTCTTGGTGCCATATAGGGGCCCAGCACCACTCAAGTTGGTTTCTTCTCAGTACTCTCTCATGTGCTAGCATCTCACTGGCCATTAGGCTTGCTCTCCTGGGCTAGATTACAATGATCGGTGCTCAACATGCAGTGCTGTTTGTTACTATAAACCACTATTGCTGCAGCTATGGAATGCTTTCTCATTCAATCCTCAATGCAGCCCTAAAAGGTAGACATGACAGTCACCATTTTACCAAAGAGGAAGCTGAATCCCAGAAGGGACAACCATTCTCCCCTGAGTCATACAGTGGTCAGTGGTGGAGCTGGGATTCAAACCCAGGCCTGTCTGAGCACAGGGCATCCATCCGTTTGTATCTGCCCCACTCCTGAGTCCAAGACAGTACCTTGGGTGTGGCGGAACTTAGATAACAGGCTTATCACTCGAATGATTCTCTTTGCTCTCTGGCTAAACACTGTTGAGATGCAGTTTTTTTTTTCTTCCAAGAATCTTCTGAGGCTCTGAGGAGCCCAGCCCTGAAAAAAGACCTTCAGTGTTCTCAAGGGTCAGCTCATAGCCTGAGACTCACAGAGAAATGATGGTCCTAAAGAATCAAGTCCACCCCCAGATCAAGAGCAGCCCTGGACAGGGCTGTGATCTGGGTCTCTAAGTAGGCTCTGCCTTCAGAATGCTGACTCCTCCGCTGCCTATCTGTGTGACCCTGGGCAAGTCACCTCGCCCCTCTAAGCCTTTACATCATATGTTCCTGTGGGGCGTGTGTTAATATCAGTAAGGGTTTAACACTCAATAAATGGTCACTGCTGCTGTTATTTCTGCAGATGCCCTTTCCCATGTTGCCCACTACCAACCATGCCTGAGACTCTCCAGCCCTAAGCAAGCTAAGAGTAGAACACCGATCAAAACCAGAGCCTGGGCCGGGTGCGGTGGCTCACATCTGGAATCCCAGCACTTTGGGAGGCCAAGGTGGGCAGATCACCTGAGGTCAGGAGTTTGAGACCAGCCTGGCCAACATGGTGAAACTCCATCTCTGCTAAAAATACAAAAATTAGCCAGGTGCGGTGGTTCGCCCCTGTAGTCCCAGCTACACAGGAGGCTGAGGCAGGAGAATGGCCTGAAATCGGGAGATGGAGGTTGTAGTGGGCCCAGATCATGCCACTGCACTCCAGGCTGGGCGACAGAGTAAGACTCTGTCTCAAAACAAACAAACAAACACACAAACAACAACAAAAAACCCCAAACCAGAGCCTGGTGCTATTGGCCAGGTAACAATGGGCACAGAGGCCCTGGGATAGCTAATGGGAGAAAGAGCAGGAAGAAGCCCAGATTACAAGGGCAGGGACTAAGGGGGCAGGGAGGAGCCAGTGCAGTCTTCCCCAGAGGCTACTATTAGCTGGTTACCACCCAGGCTGGCAAAATCTGCTAAAGACCCCTCTGAGAGTCTCCTCATTCCTGAGTCCCGATTTCAGGGTACTCATACAAAACTCCATTTCAGTCCCTACTCCCTCTCCGGTTTAGTCTTTATTTATTTAGAGACAGGGTCTCAATCTGTTGCTCAGGCTGGAGTGCAGTGGCACAATCAGAGCTCACTGCAGCCTCAATCTCCCAGGCTCAAGCAATCCTCCCACCTCAACTTCCTGAGTACCAGGGACTACAGGTGTGTGCCACCACAGCCAGCTAACTTTTTAATTTTTTTTTTTTTTTTTTTTTTGAGATGGAGTCTTGCTCTCGTTGCCCAGGCTGGAGTGCAATGACACGATCTCAGCTCACTGCAACCCCTACCTCCCGGGTTCAAGAGATTTTCCTGCCTCAGCCTCCTGAGTAGCTGGGATTACAGGTGCCTGCCACCATGCCTGGCTAATTTTTGTATTTTTAGTAGAGATGGGGTTTTGCCATGTTGGCCAGGCTGGTCTCGAACTCCTGACCTTGTGATCCCCCTGCCTCGGCCTCCCAAAGTGCTAGGATTACAGGAGTGAGCCACCGTGCCTGGCCAACCTTTTACATTTTTTGTTCCTGTGGGGAACAAAATTGGCCCTTCAAAATTCAGGCCAATTCTCAACTCTTCTCCCATGTGACTTCTCCCATGTGACAAGCCCCCCATGCCGGTCGTGTTTAAATTTTCTGTAGACATGAGGAGGTCTCACTATGTTGCCCAGGCTGGTCTTGAACTCCTGTGCTCAAGCAATCCTGCTGCCTTGGCCTCCCAAAGTGCTGGGATTATAGGCTTGAGCCACAGCCCCTGGCCTGGTTTAGTCTTTACAGCCCAGAGGGAAGAAAAGGGAACTGAGCAGATTCAGCCATAATGACTGCCCTAACCATTGGACCTTCCTCTCTGATGCCTTCAGCCCACTGGGGGTTTAAAATGGTTAACAAAACCACTTGGGCTACTTCCCATCGCTCCTCCTGATGATGGACAAACAAAGCTGGGGACCATCCACTCTTGAGAGGGAAAGGGGGAAAATTCATGTGCTCTCAACCATCTGTCATCAAGCATGGAACCATGGCACCAGAGGAAACATCCCTCTGCTGGCTCTAAACCCAGAAAGATCTGTCAGATGTCACAGGGCTTCTTCCTCTTACACATCCTGTCACCCAGCCAGCAACTCAGCAAAATCAAAGCAGTGAGCAGTGAAGGCAGAGTCTTGGGACTCCCAGGCTTCCCGTGCAGTTAGAGAAGGAACCCTGCAAAGTGAGTGCTGCCAGAGCTGTGACCACCTCCTCCCCGCTGCTCATGTCAGACACAGAGGTCTACAGAGTGACTCGTCCAAGGTCACAAGGCTTGGTGCGGCTTCCTGACTCTCCAACCAAAATGTTTCCCTTTGGCAGCCCTGCCCAAGTCCTGCACCATCTGCCAGCCTCTCCTGCCACCCACATGAGAGTACAGGCTGGGGTCCTCATGGAACTCAGAAGCTGGGGGTCTCATCTCTTGCGGACTCTCTGCCTTGGTTCAAGATCTCTGGGCACCCCCAATGCTCACTGGCAAATTACTCAGTCCACCTTTGCACCTTACCTGCTTTCTCCCTGATGGGCTGTGCCAGAGGGGGTTTGCTCCTTCTCTCCAAAGGTCTGGGATCTGGTTCTCCTCACTTCCCTTTCTGGCCCCAATTTCTTCTTTCTCAAGACCTTGCCTACAATTTGCTGTCAGCAGAGAGAAGAGTTTGGGCTACTTCTGCGCTGGCTTTAGCAGAGCTGGAGGAGACTGAGCGGCTCTCACTCTTACCCATGGACTGGAGCCTCAGGTCAGACAGGAAAACAGGCCCAGGAGGGAGAGGTTAGACTAAGGTCACAGTGGGCAGGTGGCGGAGCCAGAATAGAAGCCTGATGCCCACATGCTCAGGCCAGAGATGTAGGCCCCTCAGATCCCAACTGGAGTGTGCTCCCAGTCCAGCCTGGGGTTGGAGCCCTGAAATAGAAAGGGTGGGCTGCTTTGTGAGGTGAGCCAGGGCGCACCCGGGCCAGGAGGCCGGGGCGGGGCGATTCCCAGGCCTGGAGTGAGGCGGGTGGGCTACTGTGGGGTAAACTGGGGAGGAGCTCCGGGACTCGATTCCGGCCTAGGACTGGGTGGAGACCCGCTGGCTGGGCTAAGGCGCGGCAGAGCCGGCCAACCGAGGGACGGGCGTGGGGCGAGGACGCCGGGATCCGGACCTCTGCAGGGAAAGGGCCTGAGCACTGCCGCGGTGGCGGGGGCTGAGGGGCTCCAGAGACCTCGGGGATCGAACACTTCCACCCTCCAGAGCCTGTCTCCGGCCACTTACCTTTGGGGATTCTTTCCCGAGCCGGCTGCGGAGACACGTGAGCATGGATCACATGACGCCCGCTTGGGCGGCCGCGGGACACGCTGGGAGTTGTAGTTTCCGCAAGTGTGACTCTTGGACCACACCAGCTCCCTGAATCCTCAGCCCAACAGCATTGCCCTGAGCCAGCCTCGCGTCCAGCCAGCTCGTGTTTATCCTCTTACTGTTCGTGTTGGCCTCTTGACCAAATCAAGCACTGCTCCTTCTTCCAAGGAAGAGCGTTAGGAGGTCTGGCGTCTTTGCCAGTCCCGGGGCGGTGGGCCAAAGCTATTTGGCCTCATTATCCTCCCGGTCTCTGTCCGCAAGGACACGGCCAGAGCACTGGAGTGTTTTTTAACCAGTAATGTGGGGGACCTTGAGCCATGGTCTTTCCCGCAAGAGAGTGGGCTGGGGGCATGACTATGACCCCAGGATTTAGGTCCTAGAACAGTTTTTGAGGGTTTGTGGGTGCTCAATAAATACTTGTTGAATGAAGAAACGGGCATCCAGTCCCGGTTCTGTTCTTGGTTGTGTGTCACTCATAAGTTGTCATGTAATCTCCAGCATCCCAATAGCCTCATTTCTGTTTTGTGGATATGCTCTCCACTGCACCTACCTCTTCATGCATCAGAGGTCCAACCGATGAGGACACGCTGGGAATCCTTAGAAACCCAAGTCATATCTTATTTTTTATTTTTTATTTTTTTGAGACAGAGTCTTACTCTGTCTCCCAGGCTGGAGTGCAGCGGCACAATCTCTGCTCACTGTAACCTCCACCTCCTGGGTTCAAGTGATTCTCCTGCCTCAGCTTCCCAAGTAGCTGGGACTTACTGGTGCGCACCACGACACCCAGCTAATTTTTGTATTTTTAGTAGAGATGGGGTTTCGCCATGTTGGCCGGGTTGGTCTCGAACTCCTGACCTCGAGTGATCCACTCGTCTCGGCCTCCCAAAGTGCTGGGATAACAGGCATGAGCCACCGTGCCTGGCCTCCAAAAAATTTATATAAATTGAATCATACTGGTTGGGTGTGGTGGCTCACACCTGTAATCCCAGCACTTTGGGAGGCCAAGGCAGGATGATCACTTGATATCAGGAGTTCGAGACCAGCCTCAAACTGTGTTGAGGCTGTGAGAATCGCTTGAACCCAGGAGGTGGAGACTGCAGTGAGCCAAGATCATGCCACTGCACTCCAACCTGGGCAACAGAGTGAAACTCTGTCTCGGAAAAAAAAAAATTAAAAAAATAAAAAAGTTTTGTTGACATATTCGTATGCCATAAAATCCACCCTTTAAATGCGTCCAATAAGGTGCATTTCTTCAGAATTGTGCAATGATGACCACTATCTAATTTCAGAATATTGTGATCACCGTCCTCTACTAAAACTGAAATCCTGAACCCGTTAGTAGTCACTCGCCATCTCCCCCTCCACCAAGTCCCTGGCAACTCTGAATCTACTTTTTGCTTCTGTGGGTTTACCTATTCTTGACCTTTCCTATAAATTGAGTCACGCAATATGTGACCTGTTCTGTCTGCTTCTTTCACTGAGCATCGTGTTTTCAGGGCTCATCCTAGTTGGAACATGAATCAGTATTTCATTCACTTTTATTGCTGAATAATGTTCTGTTGTGTGGCTATACCACATGTAGTGTGGCAGGTCCCCCATCAGGTTACTTGGGAGTGTATGTCCATTGCTTGAATACTGAATGCTGGGTGGTGAGCCAAGGCCATGGTGCCCAGCCTAGGAGCAGATATTCCTGAGGACTCAAACATCCTGGACACGATCTGAGAACCTACCAAGGAAAACAGTCCCACTGCATACACTCAGTAGGCAAAGAGCTAGAAAATTAGCTTAAAAACAGCTTAGAGATGGGAGGTGGCGCGGATCTGTAGCACTGTCCTGCTGCTGTCCAGGAGTGTCCCATATGTAAGTCCTCAAACTCATCTACTCGCCAAGCTGGACTTGCCTGAGTCATTCTCTGGTCTCTCGACTGCCTCCAAGTTTGGGGGGAAGCTTTTCATACAATTCAGTGTTTTTCTCATTACACCACATTTTGTTTATCTGTTCAGTAGTTTACATTTGTGTTATATTTTCTTTTTAGCTACTGTGAATAATGGTGCTGTGCACATTCATGTACAGGTTGTTTTTTTTTTTGAGATAGAGTTTCGCTCTTTTTGCCCAGGGTGGAGTGCAATGGCATGATCTTGGCTCACTGCAACCTCCGCCTCCTGGGTTCAAGCGATTCTCCTGCCTCAGCCTCCTGAGTAGGTAGGATTACAGGCGCCTACCACCATGCCCGACTAATTTTGTATTTTAAGTAGAAACGGGGTTTCACCACATTGGCCAGGCTGGTCTCGAGCTCCTGACTTCGGGTGATCCGCCCACCTTGGCCACCCTCATGGACTACTTTTTGTGTGGACATATGTTTTCATTTCTCTCGGGTATACATGTAGAAGTGGAATTGATAGATCAGATGGTAACTCTATGTTTAACCTTTTAAAAATTATTTTATTGGCAGGGCGCAGTGGCTCACACCTGTAATCCCAGCACTTTGGGAGGCTGAGGCGGGTGGATCATGATGTTAAGAGATCGAGACCATCCTGGCTAACATGGTGAAACCCCGTCTCTACTAAAAATACAAAAACATTAGCCGGGTGTGGTGGCATGCGCCTGTAGTCCCCGCTACTCGGGAGGCTGAGGCAGGAGAATTGTTTGAACCAGGGAGGTGGAGGCTGCAGTAAGCCGAGATTGCACCACTGCGCTCTAGCCGAGCAGCTGGGACTGCAGATGTGTGCCACCATGTCCAGCTAATTTTTAAATTTTTTGCAAAGACAGGGTCTTGCTGTGTTGTCCAGGCTAGTCTTGAAATCCTGGGCTCAGGCAATCCTTCCACCTCAGCCTCCCAAAGTGCTAGGATTACAGGTGTGAGCCACTGGGCCAGTCCTACAACAGTTTTGTATATTGATCTTATACCCTACAATTCTGCTGAACTTATTTACTAGCTCTAATAGTTTTATTAGTGGAATCTTCAACATAAGATTATAAATCTGGGAAGGCCGAGACGGGCGGATCACGAGGTCAGGAGATCGAGACCATCCTGGCTAACACGGTGAAACCCCGTCTCTACTAAAAAATACAAAAAACTAGCCGGGCGAAGTGGCAGGCGCCTGTAGTCCCAGCTACTCGGGAGGCTGAGGCAGAAGAATGGCTAAAACCGGGAGGCAGAGCTTGCAGTGAGCTGAGATCCGGCCACTGCACTCCAGCCTGGGTGACAGAGCGAGACTCCGTCTCAAAAAAAAAAAAAAAAAAATTATAAATCTGTAAATAGAGATAATTTTTATCTTCCTTTCTACTCTGGATTCCTTTTATTTTCTAGCCTTGACTGTACTAGAACCTCCAGTACAATGTTGAATGAAATGATGAGAGTGGACATCCTTGTTTTGTTCCTTGTTTCAGAAGACAATCATTCAGCGATTCATTATTAAGTATGATGTTGCCTGTGGATTATTTGTAGATGCCTTTTATCAGGGTAGGAATTTCCTGCTTATTCCTAGTGTGTTGAGTGTTTTTATCACGAATGGGTGTTGGATCTTGTCAAATGGTGTTTTTTTTTCTCTGCTTCTATTGAGATAATTATGTAATGTTTCTACTTTATTTTATTGATACGGTATGTACGTTGATTTTCCTATGTTGAATCAATTTTGCATTCCTGGGATTAATACTTCTTGGTGGTGGTGTAGTCTATGTGAAGCTGTCAAATCCTTAGCTTTTCTTGGTGGGAAGTCTTTGGATTATTCATTCAATCTCTTAATTGTAAGTCTATTCAAATTTTGTATTTCTCTTTGAGTCAGTTTTAGTAGTGTTTTGCTTTGAGATGGGGTCTCAAGCTGTCACCCAGACTGGAGTGCAGTGGTGCGATCTTGGCTAACTGCAACCTTTGCC
The DNA here is from genome assembly GCF_043159975.1 of Macaca nemestrina. Lineage (NCBI taxonomy): Eukaryota > Metazoa > Chordata > Mammalia > Primates > Cercopithecidae > Macaca > Macaca nemestrina. Next base: position 57,814,754 of record NC_092142.1, read on the forward strand.
TCCTGCGCTCAAGTGATCCTGCCATCTCCCAAGTAGCTGGGACCACAGGCATGCGCCACCATGCCTGGCTAATTTTTTGTATTTCTGGTAAAGATGGAATTTTGCCATGTTGGCCAGGCTGGTGTCGAACTCCTGACCTCAAGTGATCTGCCCACCTCGGCCTCCCAAAGTGCTGGGATTACAGGTGTGAGCCACCAGGCCTAGCCAGTTTGGGTAGTGTTTTTCTAGGAATTTGTCCATTTAATGTAGGTTATTTGGCTTGTTGACATATAATTTTCATAATATTCTCTTATAATCTTTTTTATTTCTGTAAGGGCAGTATTAATGGCTTTTATCTCATTCCTGATTTTAGCAATATGAGTCTTCTCTTTCTTGGTCAGTGTAGTTAAAGCTTTGTCAATTTTGTTGATTCTTAAAAAGAAACTTTTGATTTTGTTGATTTTCTCTATTTTTCTATTCTGTTTAATTTATTTTAGCTCTAGTTTTTATTATTTTCTTCTGCTTGCTTTGGGTTTGATCTTTTATTTACTAGTTTCTTAAGATGGAACATTAGGTTATTGAATTAAGATCTTTCTTCTTCTTTTTTTTTTTTTTTTTTTGAGACAGAGTCTTGCTCTGTCGCACAGGCTGGAGTGCAGTGGCGCGATCTCAGCTCACTGCAACCTCTGCCTCCTGGGTTCAAGCGGTTCTCCTGCCTCAGCCTCCCAAGTAGCTGGGATTACAGGCACACACCACCATGCCTGGGTAATTTTTTGTATTTTTACTAGAGACGGGGTTTTACCACATTGGCCAGACTGGTCTCAAATTCCTGACCTCAGGTGATCCACCTGCCTTGGCCTCCCAAAGTGCTTGGATTACAGGCATGAGCCAACGTGTCTGGCCAACATCTTTCTTCTTTTTTTTAACATAGGCATTTATAGCTATGCACTGCTTTAACTATATCCCGGAAGATTTGATATGTGTTTTCATGAAAATGTTTTCTAATTTCCCTTTTGATTTCTTCTTTAACTGATGTTATTTAGTAGTGTACTGTTCAACATCCACATATTTATAAATTTCCCAAATTTCCTTTTGTGATTGATTCCTAGTTTCATTCCACTGTGGTCGGAGAACATACTTTGTATGATTTCAGTCCTTTTATGTTTATGGAGACGTGTTTTATGGCCTAATGTATGGGCTGTCCTGGAGAATGTTCCATGTGCACTTGAGAAGATTGCATATTCTGCTCCTGTTGGGTCAAGTGTTCTATAGATTGTCTACTAGGTGTAGTTGGTTGATTTACGGTATTGTTGAAGCCTTCTCTTTTGTTGACGTTCTGCCCAGTTGTTATATCCATTCTTGAAAGTATGAGGCTGGGAGCCATGGCTCATGCCCATAATCCAATCAGTTTCAGAGGCTGAGGCAGGAGGATTGTTGAGCTCAGTGGTTCGAGACCAGCCTGGGCAACATAGTGACATCTCATTTCTACTAAAAATTAAAAAAATTAGCCAGGTGTAATGGCACATGCCTGTGGTCCCAGCTACTCAGGAAGATGAGATGGGAGGATTGCTTGAGCCCAGGAAGTTCGAGACTGGAATTGTGCTCATGTCATTGCACTCCAGCCTGGGTGACAGAGCAAGACCCCGTCTCAAAGAAAAGAAAAAAAAAGATTGTCTTTTGTCAACAGCATATAGTTCGATCTTTTACATAAAAAAATCCCTTCTGCTAATATCTGTCTTTTAATTGTAGTGTTTGATTCCTTTACATTTAATGTAATTACTAGTAAGTTAGGCTTTACATCTGCCATTGTGCTGTTTGTTCTCTCTATATGTCTTTTCGTTGTTGTTATTCCTCTGTTCCTCCATTACTGTCTTATTTTGTATTAAGTACATATTTTCTAGTCTATCATTTTATTCTCTTGTGATTTCTTTTACTGTCATGGTTTGAATGTGTCCCCCAAAATTCATGTGTCAGAAACTTAATACCTAATACAACAGTGTTGGGAGGTGGGGCCACATAAGAGGTGATTAGGTCATGAGCGCTCTGCCCTGATGAATGGACTAATATAATTATTGTGGGAGTGGGTTAGTTATCATGAGATTGGGCTTATTAGAGAAGCAAGTTCTGGACTGGGGACAGTGGCTCACACCTGTAATTTCAGCACTTTGGGAGGCCAAGGTAGGCCTCTCTTGAGGCCAGGAGTTCAAGACCAGCCCAGTGAACACAGCTGTCTCTGTAGAAAAGGAAAAGTAGCCAGGCAGGCTGTCTCATGCCTGTAGTCCCAACTATTCAGGAAGCTGAGGCAGGAGGATTGCTTGAGCTCAGGAGGTTGAGGTTGCAGTGAACTACGATCCTGCCACTGTACTCCAGCCTGAGTGACAGAGAGAGATCCTGTCTTAAAATAAAAATAAAAATAAAAGTGTTCCATCTTTGGCCATGGGATGACTCAGCATGAAGGCCCTCACCAGATGGCAGCACCATGCTCTTGGACTTCCCAGTCTCCAGAACCATGAGCCAAATAAACTTCTATTGCTTATACATTCTCCAGTCTGTGGTATTCTGTTATAGCAACTCAAAATGGACTAAGACATTTACTATACACAGTTTTGAGTGATTTTCTTAGTGGTTGCCCTGTGGATTACAATTAACATTAGAACAACACTCTAGAATTAATACCAATTTAATTCACTTGGATGCAAATCTTTGCTTCTATATCCTTTTGTTCTCTTTCCCCCATATGCTACTCTAGTCATACAAATATGACAACAGTTTACATACATTATAAACCCATCAACATAGTTCTATTTTGAAATTTAAAAAATTCTTTTTCTGAGACAGGGTCTCACTCTGTCATGCAGGCTGGAGTACAGTGGCGTGATCCTGACTCACTGCAACCTCTGTCTCATGGGTTCAAGCTATTCTCCCATCTCAGCCTCCTGAGTAGCTGGGACTATAGGCATGCATTACACTGAAAATACCTAGTTTCTGTATTTTTAGTAGAGACAGGGTTTCACCATGTTGATCAGGCTGGTCTCAAACTCCTGACCTCAAGTTATCTGCCCACCTTGGCCTCCCAAAGTGCTGGGATTACAGGGATGAGCCACTGAGCTTGGCTCCATCAACATAGTTTTATAATTCTTACTTTATGCAGTTGCCTTTTAAATGAGACAGCATGGCTGGGTGTGATGGCTCATGCCTGTCATCCCAGTACTCTAAGAGGTGGATGTGGGTGGATCACTTGAGCCCAGGAGTTTGAGATCTGCCAGGGCAACAGGGTGAAACCCCATCTCTACTAAAAAAAAAAAAAATTATCTGGGTATGGTGGTGTGCACCTGTAGTCCCAGCTATTGGAGAGGCTGAGGTAAGAGAATTGCTGAGCCTGGGAGGCAGAGGTTGTAGTGAGCTGAGGTCATACCACAGTACTCCAGCCCAGGGGACAGAGTGAGACTCTGTTTTAAAAAATAAGTAGGGAGCACAAGAAAAGTGTTATAAACAAAAAATGCATTTGTACTATTCTTAATATTTACTATGTAGTTACTTTTACTGGTGCTCTTTATTTCTTCATTCAAATTACTGTCAAGTGTCCTGTTATTTCAGCCTTAAGGATTTCCTTGAATATTTCTTATAGGGCAGACTTGCTAGCAACAATTTTCTGTTTTCATCTGGGAATATCTTAATTTCTCTTGTTTTTGAAGGATAGTTTTGCTGGATGAGAATTCTTAATTTATGGTCTTTTTCTCTGAGCACTTTGCATGCGTCTCCTCACTGCCTCAGGCCTCCATGGTTTCTGATGAGAAACCAGTTGTTAAGCTCACTGAGGAGCCCTGTATGTGTTCCTTCTCTTGCTGCTTTCAAATTTCTCTGTCTTTGGACAGTTTATGATGTTTCTAGGTATGGATCATTTTAAGATTATCTTAGAGTTTCTTGGATGTGTAGATAATGTTTTTCTCAAGTTTGGAAAGTTTTCCACCATTATTTCTTCAAATATTCTTTCTGCTCCTTTCTTTCTCTTTCTCCTGAGACTGCCATTATGTATATGTTGGTATGCCTGATGGTGTCTTGCAGGTCTCTGAAATTCTGTTCATTTTTCCTCTTTTTTTTTGAGACAGTCTGGTTCAGTAACCCAGGCTGGAGTGCATTGTTGTGATCTTGGCTTACTACAACCTCCGTCTCCTGGGTTCAAATGATTCTCATGCCTCAGCCTCCCGAGTAGCTGGGATTACAGGCACATGCCACCATGCTCGGCTAATTTCCATATTTTTAGTAGAGATGGGGTTTCACCATGTTGGCCAGGCTGCTGTGGAACTCCTGGCTTCAAGTGATCTGCCCTCCTTGGCCTCCCAAAGTGCTGGGATTACAGGTACACCCAGCCCTCATTTTTCTTCATTTTTTTTCTTTCTCTTCCACAGGACGGACAATCTCAACTGATGTATCCTTATGTTTACTGATTCTTCTATCAGCACAAATTTACTATTGAGCCCTTCTATTAAATTTTTAATTTCAGTTATTATTGTACATTTTAACTCCAGAATTTCTATTTGGGTCTTTTTAATAATATCTATTCATGATAGTCTCTATTTGGCAGGACACTGTTCTCATACTTTTCTGTAGCTGTTCAGACATAATTTCCTTTCATTCTTTGCCTATGTGATTCAAAGTCTTTGTCTAGTAAGCCTAATGCCTGGGCTTGGGCTTACTCAGGGACAGTTTCTATTGACTGCTTTTTTCCCTATGTGTGGACCATACTTTCCCATTTCTTTACATTTTTCATAAAGTTTTTGAAGACTAGACATTGAAAAATAATATAATATGGATATCCAAAAATTGGAGTTTGTTGCTGCTTCCTTTTGTTTAGTGACCTTCCTGGACTAATTCTGTAAAGTCTTTATTCTTTGTTGTGTGTGGTCACTGAAGTCTCCTCTGAGTTAGTTTAGTTAATTTGATAATTTCCTTAAATGGCCTTGAACCAGTAAGTATCCCAGCCTTTACTGAAAGTCTGTTTAATTCTCTGGTTGGCAGTTTATCCCTCTGTCCTGGACTTCACTTACTGTTTGCACAGAGCCTCAAGGCCAGTCAGAAGTGAGAGATTAGGATGTTCTTAGATCTTACCTGGACATGTGCACAGCCTGTAACTGTTCATGGTTTTCTAGTTTTCCAGAAGCATGACAAACTTTTACTTACTTACTGTTTTTGAGACAGAGTCTCACTCTGTTGCCCCAGGCTGGAGTGTAGTGGCACAATCTTGGCTCACTGCAACATCCCCTTCCCAGTTCAAGCGATTCTCCCACCTCAGCCTCCTGAGTAGCTGGGACTACAGGTGTGCGCCATCATGCTCAGCTAATTTTTTTGCATTTTTTCATAAAGACTGGCTTACACTATGTTGGCCAGGCTGGTCTTGAACTCCTGACCCCAAGTATCTGCCCGCCTTGGCTTCTCAAAGCGCTGGGATTACAGTTGTGAGCCACTGTGCCTGGCCCTTACTTACTGAGACAGGATCTCACTTTGTCATCCAGACTTGAGTGCAGTGGCAATGATCATGGCTCACTGCAGCTTTGACCTCCTGGGCTCAAGTGATCCTCCTGCCTTGGTCTCCCAAAATGTTGGGATTACAGGTGTGAGCCACTCAAAACTTTTTAAAGGCCTCTATAGACACCTTTATTTCCCAGTTTTTTTCTTTTGAAGTTATTTTTTTTTTCCTTTCTTAGTTTTTTTGAGACCAGCTCTTGCTCTGTCACCCAGGCTGGAGTGCAGTGAAACGATCTCGGCTCACTGCAACCTCCGCCTCCCAGTTCAAATGAGTCTCGTGCCTCAGCCTCCTGAGTAGCTAGGAATACAGGTGTGCACCTGTGTACCCAGCTAATTTTTGTATTTTTAGTAGAGATGGGTTTCACTGTGTTGCCCAGGCTGGTCTCAAACTCTTGAGCTCAAGAGATCCGCCTGCCTTGGCCTCCCAAAGGGCTGGGATTACAGGCATGAGCTACCGCACCGGTCCCTGAAACCAGTTTTGAGTCTTTTGGTTTCTAAGGCTACCATGGAGCTGGGAGGAGGGGGATGGGAATAGGGCGTTAAATGACACAAGTCTTGCCGTTCTGACTGAGATTGTCATTTTTCTTGAATAAACTCTCCTGGGATTGTTGGAAGCCTTTGCTTCATTCCCAGAGTGTTGATTTTGGCAATTTTTGACAGTATTCTCATAGCTTTTATGGAAGACAGGATTCTCTCTTCCACATTCTGCCATTTCAAAAATGCTCTGGTAAGAATCATTCTTTTTTTTTTTTTTTTTTTTTTTTTTTTTTTTGAGATGGATTTTCACTCTTGTTGCCCAGATTGGAGTGCAGTGGTGCGATCTTGGCTCACTGCAACCTCCGCCTCCCGGGTTCAAGCGATTCTCCTGCCTCAGTCTCCCAGGAAGCTGGGATTACAGGCACCCGCCACCACACCCGGCTAATTTTTGGAATTTTTAATATAGACGGGGTTTCACCATGTTGGCCAGGATGGTCTTGAACTCCTGACCTCAGGTGATCCACCCACCTCGGCCTCCCAGAGTGTTGGGATTACAGGCATGACCCACGACACCCGGCCAAGAATCGTTCTTTATTTTCCACTTCATCCAGTTTAGATTAAGAGTTTGGATGGGGATCAAGGTTCATATGATGCAACCAAATTGAGATGGAGCAGATGACTTTGTTCCTTAAACCCTTTTGCCTACAGGATCCAGTCATTCCTTAAGAAGACATAATGCACTTGGTGGTGTGGCCTCTGCCTGCCCCGCTAGGCAGATCTCTTGCTGCTCCCATTTTTGAGCTCTAACTTGTTTCCAGGCCTTCCATTATGCTTTTGCATCTGCTGTGGAATATCCTAAACTGAGCCAACTCAGAATAGGTCTTCAGACATTTGTTGAAATTGAGAAAGAGAAGCTTTCTTTCTTTTTGTCTCTCTTTTTTTTTGAGAGGGAGTGGAGTTATTAGAAAAAACTCCAGGACCTGCTAGTGAGTATCTTCTCACTGTTGAGAGGACAGCCTTCTCAAGAATGAAGCCAGCACCCGCCAGGCGCTGTGGCTCACGCCTGTAATCCCACCACTTTGGGAGGCCGAAGCAGGTGGATCACTCGAGGTCAGGAGTCTGAGACTAGCCTGGCCAACACGGTGAAACCCCGTCTCTACTAAAAATACAAAAAATTAGCTGGGTGTGGTGGCAGGCACTTGTAATCCCAGCTACTTGGGAGGCTGAGGCAGGAGAATTGCTTGAACCTGGGAGGCAAAGATTGTAGTGAGCCAAGATCGCACCACTGCAATCACTCCAGCCTGGGTGTCTGAGCAAGACTCTATCTCTTAAAAAAAAAAGATTGAAGCCAGTGCCAGCAGCAGCAGCAAAAAAAGTGAAGCTGACAAATGGAGGCAGATTCTTGGCAACACGGAGCACTTAGCTCTGGCTGTTAGACCCAGCAGCTAGAGATCTAGAGCTACCATTACATCAGCCTTGGGCTGTTCTCCAGTACATGTACATGAGCTAATTCCCTTTTTATTCTTGTGCCAGTCAAGCTGGCTTTTGGCACTTGCAACCAAAGGAGCCCTAATTGATAAAGTCTATAGTCTCAAAGCCAAGACAGGGGAAAACAATAAAGGGTGCCTTCGAGTTCTAAGCACAAATGACCTGCCACAGTATTTGCTCGAAAATATTTATTGAAGGTTGCCACGGGCATCAAATAAGATCATGTACTTTTTTTTTTTTTGAGACGGAGTCTCACTGTCGCCCAGGCTGGAGTGCAATGGTGTGATCTTGGCTTACTGCAACCTCTGCCTCCTGGGTTCAAGTGATTCTCCCTGCCTCGGCGTCCTGAGTAGCTGGGATTACAGGTGCCCACCACTACATCCGGCTAATTTTTGTATTTTTAGTAATGATGGGGTTTCACCATGTTGGCCAGGCTGGTCTTGAGCTCCTGAACTCAAGTGATCTGCCTGCCTCAGCCTCCCAAAGTGCTGTAATTACAGGCATGAGGCACTGCGCCTGGCTGATCATGTCCATTTTTAAGTGCCATGTAAATAAAGGTAAGGGATTGTTAAATATAAGCCTGACAGAAATTCTCAGCTGAAATTCCTCACATTGCCCCAGGAATTGGTCCAAAAAGGTCTTTGGATATTGAGTAACTTCCTTTTTTAGATTTGGACATTTAGAGAATGGCCTTCATTTCATTTTTTTTCTTTAGTGTAGATATACTTTTTACAATTTTTTTTTTTTGAGACGGAGTCTCTCTGTCCCCCAGGCTGGAGTGCTGTGGTGCAATCTCGGCTCACTGTCACCTCCACCTCCCAGGTTCAAGCGATTCTCCCACCTTAGCTTCCCGAGTAGCTGGGACTGTAGGCAGTGCACCACCACAGCCAACTAATTTTTGTATTTTTAGTAGAGATATGGTTTCACCATGTTGCCCAAGCTGGTCTCGAACTCCTGGTCTCAAGTGATCCTCCTGCCTTGGCCTCCCAGAGTGCTAGGATTATAGGAGTGAGCCACCACACCTCGCCTATATTTTTTAATTAAAAAAAATTCTTTTTTAGAGACAAGGTCTCACTACGTTACCCAGACTGGACTTAAACTCCTGGACCTAAGTGATCATCCTGCCTCAGCCTCCCAAATAGCTGGGACCACAGGCTCATGCTACTGTACCCAGCTACAGAATGGACTTCCTGTCTGTAGATTCCCCAAGGCTACCACCTCACTGGGGACTTGACAGCAAGTTTTTACCATTTTAAATAAAACCATGTTTTTTTTGTTTTTTTTTTGAGATGGAGTCTTGCTCTGTTGCCCAGGCTGGAGTGCAGTGACGTGATCTCGGCTCACTGCAAGCTCTGCCTCTCGGGTTCAAGTGATTCCTCTGCCTCAGCCTCCTGAGTAGCTGGGACTATAGGTGCCTGCCATCATACCCGGCTAATTTTTTTGTATTTTTTTAGTAGAGACAGGGTTTCACTGTTAGCCAGGATGGTCTCCATCTCCTGACCTCATGATCCGCCCACCTCGGCCTCCCAAAGTGCTGGGATTATAGGTGTGAGCCACCGCACCTGGCCCCGGTATGTATGTATGTATGTATTTATTTATTTTTCAGATGGAGTTTCGCTCTTGTCGCCCAGGTTGGAGTGCAATGGTGTGACCTTGGCTCACTGCAGCCTCCGCCTCCCAGGTACCAACGATTCTTCTGCCTCAGCCTCCCAAGTAGCTGGGATTACAGGCGCCCGCCACCACACCCGGCTAATTTTTGTATTTGCAGTAGAGACGGGGTTTCACCACGTTGGCCAGGCTGGTCTCAAACTCCTGACCTCAGGTGATCCACTCACCTTGGCCTCCCAGAGTGCTGGGATTACGGGCGAGAGCCACCATGCCTGGCCCTGGTTTTGTTTTTATCTTTCGCTTATTTCCTAAGCTCTGCCAACTCACTTAATTCTCTATTTATTAATTTTTTTCTTCCTTGATCTCTACTTTACATAATTGTCTTTCAGTACGTTCAACATATGTGAGAATCTATGGCCAGAATTTTCATTTTCTTTGTGGCATTATTTTCCTTGCGTTGGTATGCTCATTTGCCTTGTTTCTCCCATTCCTTTTTTTCTCCTAGTATTTTTTAAAGCTTATTTTAGGGCCGGGCCTGGTGGCTCACGCCTGTAATCCCAGCCCTTTGGGAGGCCGAGGTGGGCGGATCATGAGATCAAGAGATTGAGACCATTCTCGCCAACATGGCGAAACCCCGTCTCTACTAAAAATACAAAAATTTGCCGGGTGTGGTGGCACGTGCCTGTAATCTCAGCTACTCGGGAGGTTGAAGCAGGAGAATCGCCTGAACCCAGGAGGCAGAGGTTGCAGTGAGGGAAATTGTGCCACTGCACTCCAGCCTAGCAACAGAGCAAGACTTCGTAAAAAAAAAAAAAAAAAAAAAAAAAAAAATGGAAGTGTAAGATGCATATAGCAAAGTGAGTAAAATATACTAATTAAATTCAATACATCTCGATGAATTTTTACTTATGTATTCACTTTTGTAACCATGACCCAGAGCAAGATTTAAAACATTTCTAGCACAGCTCTTAGAGCATTTTTTTTTCTTATCCCTATGACAGATTAAGAAATTTTATCTTTCTTTCAGAGATGGGGTATCACTATATTGCCCAGGCTGGTCTTGAACTCCTGAGCTTAAGCAATCCTCCCGCCTCATCCTCTCAAAGTGCTGGGATTATAGGTGTGAGTCACTGTGTCCAGCCAGATTAAGCATTTTTAATAGATATTGTGCTGGTTCTTTTAAAAAATATATTTACTTTTATGTTAGGAACAACTTTACATGTAATAAATTTTAACTGAAATTTTTACAAGTGTTTATACATACATGCAACCACCACTCAGATTGATACAGAACGTTTCCAGCATCTCAGAAGCCTCTCGTGTCCCAGGTAATATCCCCCTCTAGAAAAGGCAACCACTATTCTGGCTGATGTCATCATAGATTAGTTTTGCCAGTTCATGAACTTCATATAAATTAAATCATACAGTATTTGCTCACTGGAGTCTAGTTTCTTTTGGTCAATACTGTGAGCTTCATCCAGGTTGCTCTAAGTAGTTATTTATATATGTATTTCCCCCCTATGACTGTGAATTTTAAGAAACTCATCCTTCTTTTTCTTTTGTTTTTGAGACAGAGACTCACTCTGTCGCCCAAGCTGGAGTTCAATGGCACAATCTTGGCTCACTGCAACCTCCAACCCCCAGGTTCAAGTGATTCTCCTGCCTCAGCCTCCCAAGTAGCTGGGACTACAGGCGTGCGCTGCCATGCCCAGCTAACTTTTGCATTCTTAGTAGAGATGGGGTTTCATCGCCATGTTGGCCAGGATGGTCTTGAACTCCTGACCTCAGGCGATCCACCTGCCTTGGCCTCCCAGAGTGCTGGGATTACAGGCAGGAGTCACTGTGCCCAGCCAGAAACCCATTCTTCTAAAAGAAAAATTCATTCTTCTGTTGGTGAATACTTGGGTTGTTTTTAGTGTTGGCAATTGATATAGTTTGGCTCTGTGTCCCCACCCAAATCTCATCTCAAATTGTAATCCCCATGTGTCGAGGGAGGGAGGTGATTAGATCATGGGGGTGGTTTTCCCCATGCTAGTCTCGTGATAGTGAGTGACTTCTCATGAGATCTGATGGTTTTATAAGCATCTGGCATTTCCCCTGCTTACACTTCTCTCTCCTGTCACCATGTGAAGAAGGTCCCTGCCTCTCTTTCAACTTACGCCACGATTGTTAAGTTTCCTGAGGCCTCCCAGTCATGTGGAACAGTTAGTCAATTAAATCTCTTTGCTTTATAAATTATCCAGTCTCAGGCATTTCTCTTTTTTTCTTTTTTCTTTTTTTTTTTTTTTGAGACGGAGTCTGGCTCTGTCGTCCAGGCTGGAGTACAGTGGCCGGATCTCAGCTCACTGCAAGCTCCGCCTCCCGGGTTTACGCCATTCTCCTGCCTCAGCCTCCCGAGTAGCTGGGACTACAGGCGCCCGCCACCTCGCCCGGCTAGTTTTTGTATTTTTTAGTAGAGACGGGGTTTCACCGTGTTAGCCAGGATGGTCTCGATCTCCTGACCTCATGATTCGCCCATCTCGGCCTCCCAAAGTGCTGGGATTACAGGCTTGAGCCACCGCGCCCGGCCTTTTTTTCTTTTTTCTTGAGAAAGAGTCTCGCTCTGTTGCCCAGGCTGGAGTGCAGTAGCATAATCTCGGCTCCCTGAAACCTCCTCCTCCCAGGTTCAAGCGATTCTCCTGCCTCAGCCTCCTGAGTAGCTAGGATTACAGGCATGTGCCACCACACCTGGCTAATTTTTGTATTTTCAGTAGAGACGGGGTTTCACCATGTTGGCCAGGATGGGCTCAATCTCTTGACCTCATGATCCACCTGCCTCAGCCTCCCAAAGTGCTGGGATTACAGGCATGAGCTACCGTGCCCAGCCACTCTCAGGTATTTCTTTATAGCAGTGTGAAAACAGACTAATACAGCAATTAAGAATAGGTATTGTGTATGTTCTCGTTCATGTCTTTGGGTTGACATATATGAATGTCTCTTGAGTGTATACCTAAGAATGGAATTGCTGGGGCATAGGATAGGAATATGCTATAGTTTCGATATCTGACCCCTCCAAATTTCATGTTGAAATTGATCCCCAATGTTGCAGGTGGAGCCTAATGGGAAGTGTCTGGGTGATGGGGGCAGATTCCTCTTGAATGGCTTGGTGCTGTCCTCATGGAAATGAATTCTCACTCTATTAGTTGGCAGAAGTTTCCTTCCCAGCTCACTGTTTAGAGGAGCCTGGCCCCTCTCTTGCTTCCTGTCTCACCAAGTGATGTCTGCCTACACCAGCTCCCCTTTGCCAAGAGTGAAAGAAGCCGGAAGTCCTCACCAGAGCAGATGCTGGTGTCATGCTTCTTGTACAGCTTGTAAAACCATAAGCCAAATAAACCTATTTTTATAAATTACTCAACTCTGGTAATCCTTAACCCTTGTCTTCTTTGCTCCGAGAATACTAACTGGCAACGCTTGTGGCCACAGCATTTACCCTGAGATAAATTTGCCATGAAATATCTCGTTTTTAATTATTTTTGCATCGCTCTAGTATATCAACTTTGGAAACAAAAGACATTGTTCTATTTATAGCATTGTGTCACCTAGGCTGGAGTGCAGGGGTGCAATCTTGGCTCACTGCAACCACTGCCTCCCAGATCCAAGTCAAGCGATTCTCCTGCCTCAGTCTCCTGAGTAGCTGGGATTGCAGACATGTGCCACCACACCCAGCTAAATTTTTGTATTTTTAGTAGATATGGGGTTTCACTATGTCGGTCAGGCTGGTCTCAAACTCCTGACCTCGTGATCCATCTGTCTCGGCCTCCCAAAGTGCTGGGATTACAGGAGTGTTACACTGCACCCAGTCCCCCCCTTTTTTAAGACAGAGTTTCACTCTTGTTGATCACGCTGGAGTTCAATGATGGCGATCTTGGCTCACTGCAACCTTCACCTCCTGGGTTCAAGTGATTCTCCTGCCTCAGCCTCCTGAGTAGTTGGGATTACAGGCACACGCCACCATGCCTGGCTAATTTTTATATATTTTTTAGTAGAGACGGGGTTTTACCACGTTGGCCAGGCTGGTCTCGAACTCTTGACCCTCAGGTGATCCGCCTGCCTTGGCTTCCCAAAGTGTTGGGATTACAGGCGTGAGCCACTGCATCCTGCCCTTTTGCCTTTTTTAAGAGACGGAGTCTCACTATGTTGCCCAGTCTGGTCTTGAACACCTGGGCTTAAGCAACCCTCCTGCCTCAGCTTCCCAAAGAGCTAGGATTACAGGCATAAGTCATGGTGCCTGCGCCTACTTTTTTTTCTAGAAGTTTTATTGTTTCACCTTCCACATTTAAATCTCTGATCCATCTTGAATAAACTTTTGTGTATGTTGTTAAGTAGGGGGTCAAAGCTCATTCTTTTCACTTAGATCATAGCTCACTGTAGCCTCAAACTCCTGGGCTCAAGTGATCCTCCCAGCTCAGCCTCCTGGGTAGTTGGGATTACAGGCCCAAGTCACTGTGCCCAGCCAAAATTATATTAGTAGTACAATCTCTACTATGTAAATATCTGCATGGAAAAACCAATGAAGACCATTCAGTATAAAAACTGTTATTTCCACATGGTAGGCATTTGAGGAATTTAAAATTTTCTGAAATGAGCATACCTTACTGTTATCAATAAAAACTACTGTTTTCAACTTTTTTTTTTTTTTTTGAGATGGAATCTCGCTGTCTCACAGGCTGGAGTGCAGTGGCGCAATCTTGGCTCACTGCAAGCTCCACCTCCCATGTTCACACCATTCTCCTGCCTCAGCCTCCCAAGTAGCTGGGACCACAGGCGCCCACCACCACGCCTGGCTAATTTTTTGTATTTTTAGTAGAGATGGGGTTTCACCATGTTAGCCAGGATAGTCTCAATCTCCTGACCTCGTGATCCGCCCGCCTCGGCCTCCCAAAGTGCTGGGATTACAGGCATGAGTCACCATGCCCGGCCGTTTTCAGCATTTTTATAAGATATTTTGAAAAAGAAACGATTGGTCTTTCAGTTATCATTACGTATAAATAAACCTATAGGCTGGGTGTGGTGGCTCACACCTGTAATCCCAGCACTTTGGGAGGCCAAGGTGGGTGGATTGTTTGAGTGCAGGAGTTTGAGACCAGCCTGGGCAACATAGCAAGACCTGGTCTCATTAAAAAAAAATAATAACAATAAAGAAAAAACAAAAGTAAAAGAAAAAAACCCCCAGTAATTTCTATGAAAAAAAAAAATTCAGAAAAAAGGCTTAGAATAAACTCTCAAGTTGGCTGAGTAAGTTGGACTTTGGTTGCTTAGATGTTTAACTGAAACAGTTCAGGTTGACAGTTCCCAGTGGCTGATATATGGGTGAGTTATATTTGAATCAATTGCAGTTTTTTTTTATTTAATAAAATAGATTCTAAAGCTTTCTTTTAGACATGCTGAATCAGAATGCCCAAGAGGTGAGGCCAGAGAACCAGTATTTTAAATAAATGATCTAGATTTGGGAACTATTCTACCTTGAATTATAATGAAACAAAGGTGGCTGGGTGCAGTGGCTCATGCCTGTAATCCCAGAACTTTGGGAGGCTGAGGTGGGTGGATCACCTAAGGTCAGGAGTTCAAGACCAGCCTTACCAACATGGAGAAACCCTGTGTCTACTAAAAATACCAAAAAAAAAAAAAAAAAAAAAAGCGAGGTATGGTGGTGCATCCCTGTAATCCCAGGTACTTGGGAGGCTGAGGCAGGAGAATCACTTGAACCTGGGAGGCGGAGGTTGCAGTGAGCCGAGATCGTGCCATTGCACTCCAGCCTGCGCAACAAGAGCAAAACTCTGTCTCAAAAAAAACAAAAAAACAAAAAAACAAAGGTATGACTATTCTCTCTGAGCAGACAAACTACTCTCAGATTGGAGAATGTTAACATTTTAGACCCAGACTAGGGAACTAGGAAAAGGCTGTGGGCCAATGTTCTGACCTTCTCAGAAAACTACCAAGCTGCAGACACCACATGATGAATGGGACTTAGTCCAGTTAAGGTGGTAGTACCCATGTTTAAAAATAACAAGGTCAGGCCGGGTGTGGTGGCTCACACCTGTAATCCCAGCACTTCGGAAGGCTGAGGCAGGCACATTGCGAGGTCAGGAGATCAAGACCATCCTGGCCAACATGGTGGAACCCCGCCTCTAGTAAAAATACAAAAAATCAGCTGGGTGTGGTGGCACACGCCTGTAGTCTCAGCTACTTGGGAGGCTGAGGCAGGAGAATTGCTTGAACCCAGGAGGTGGAGGTTGCAGTGAGCTGAGATCACGCCACTGTACTCCAGCCTGGCGACAGAGTGAGACCAGGGGGTGGGAGTTAAGTTCCTTTCGCAATTAGTTGAGGTCTTGGCAGCCAACTTTCAACCATTTTTGCTCCAGACAGAGAGAACTTCAGTTTCTCCTAACCTAGGCAGTCAGTACTGTTGTAGAGCAGCAGACTAAGATGTCTATTGTTTCCCCTTTTCAGATACAGATATCCAGTGAACCAGTCCTTTCACACATCCTTTTACCACCTTGGAATGTCCACTAGTAACAGGAACACAGAGAAGCAAAGGGTCAGAGCGACCCCTGACCTGCCATGCAGTGTTCCCTCAGGGAAAGCAAGAGGGAAAGAACAAGTTGAGCCTGCTTCCTCACCCCAGCAACCATGGGGACACTGTGGAGGGTCTCTGGGCCTGGCTCCTGCGCCATTGCTTATCTGGCTGGTCACTGCCCCATAATGAAAGGCTCCTTATACTGAATGGAAGGGACAAAATACCATAAGCAGGGCTGATGCCACACGGGTGCCAGTGCTGGATGTCTGTTGACAGGGGCATGTGACCTACATCAGAGGACACAGAATTGCAGTTTACCATCTGCACCCTGCTTCCAAATCATTTTTTTTTTTTTTTTTGAGATGGAGTTTTGATCTTGTTGCCAAGGCTGGAGTGCAACGGTGTGATCTCGGCTCACTGCAATCTCCACCTCCTGGATTCAAGCGACTCTCCTGCCTCAGCCTCCTGAGTAGCTGGGATTACAGGCACACGCCACCACGCCCAGCTAATTTTGTATTTTTAGTAGAGACAGGGTTTCTCCATGTTGGTCAGGCTGGTCTTGAACTCCCGACCTCAGGTGATCTACCCACCTCGGCCTCCCAGAGTGCTGGGATTACAGGCATGAGCCACCATGCCCGGCCCAAATCATTTTTAAAAAATTGAACCAGTTGCCAACTTTTAAGCGCCAACAGACCACCCATAGAAATCAAGATTTCCATTTCTCTTGACAAATGTAAGACCTACCACCTTGGGCATTCATCCTCACAGTTCCTGTCGCTTCGCTATTGCTCCTCAATGCTGAGGATGAGGGTTGATCACCACTGATCATCGTAAATCCAGTTCACACCACTTTTTATTCACATTACCTATTTGGCTCCTCTAGACCACTGAAGTTGTCACTTCTCCTCCATCCCTTCTACCCCTTGCCTATATCCACAGTATCCTTCATGGGACTCCATTTGTTCCCCACAAGGTCCAAGAGATTACACCCACATTCTCAGCATCTTTGGACTGCACAAACTGAATGGCAACACAAAGAAGAAAACGATGAATCTTCAGCCAATATTTGGAAGAGTGCCTACATCTACTGGCTTATGATCAGCTACACGATTCCAAACTCCTAGGATATTTATTTACCCACTCTTACTCCTTCCTCCCATTAAAGAAAAAAGATAACTTAGTAGACAGTAGTTGGGTCTACAGTAATTTTATTGTAACAGAGAAACCAGGCCGCAATAAGTCTACATGGTTAGAGCAGATGGTGGTTCTTTCCAGTGGGTGAAGCCTGAACCCAGCTAGCAGCACACAAAGCCTAGAATATCCTCTTTCCTGGTACCACCCTGCGCCACAACTCACGGTGTGAGATGAGCGGCTGTATACCACATTCAACAAAGGGAGGAGGTCCAACTGGGCAGAGACAACATCCCAACCAGAGAAACTTACACAATCATTCAAGAGGATGCCTAAAGTACAGTTTCCTACTCTCCACTATTCTTTGCTGAGAAAGGTGAGGGTATGGCATCAGCAGAAAATTTTGTTCTTCATTCTTAAATAAATCTCGATAGGATGGAGTTGATGGTCAGTCAAGCAGTAGAATGGGATGAAAATCTGCAGTAGTTAAAAATGTTTGTACATAAGGAAAAGAACAGCAATGACAAGGGAGAAAAAGAGAGCCTTCTCTTTTTCTTACATAAGACAGGAAATTGCATTATTTTCCTTGCTGGAGTGGCAGCAGCCTCATTGGTTTTCATAAAACAGCATTTCTGCAGTGCGGCCTGTTGATAAGGTTGCTCCAAGATGGGAGGACAGACACAAGGTTGACTGCTCACGACAGAACTAGGTCTTCTCTCAAAGCCTCTAACGTGTGTTATTTCTCACAAGGAACCTGACACTTCAGTTAAAGCTTCTGAAATATTGCAATGGCATAATTGACAGGTTTTTTGGTGCGATGACTTTCTTGCACATGTAAACTCTTTGAGAAAAGTTGGAGATAAAAGGACAGGGGAGAGAGTTTGGTTTAATGTTCCAGACACCAGCCATGGATGCCTCTGCCCTGTGTCACTACATGTTCTTTTCGGAGAAACATTCAAATGCTGAGTGTTACACACTGTGGTTGAAAGAAATGATCCACTCACCACCATCCACCCTCTCTCATCGTCTGTGTGAAGCTCTCAATAGCAGAGGCTGAAGACAGAAAGGTTGTCTCTGTTTCCTTGCACCAGGGACATTACTTGGTGACCTGGTGAATGGCATGGGCAAGGTAGCCCACATTGCCGGAGGTGACCCCTGCCACAGAGATGCGGCCGTCCTTGGTCATGTAGATGGAGAACTCCTTGGTCAGTCGCTCCACCTGCAGAGAAGAAAGAGTTTGGGTACCTCTTCCCGGTAGGGGGGATTCTCCCCGGCCTGGCATGGTACAGCAGCCAACTTATTAAAGTTCCATTTCCTCGCTTAAACCCTGTTCCCAGAATTTGCTGTTAACTTGGAATAAAATAAGAATAAAAAGCTACTTTAAGGCTGGGCGTGGTGGCTCACGCCTATAATCCCAGCTATTCAGGAGGCTGAGGCAGGAGAATAGCTGGAACCTGGAACCTGGGAGGCAGAGGCTGCAGTGAGCCGAGATTGCGCCACTGCACTCCAGTCTGGGTGACAGAGTGAGACTCCATTTCGGAAAAAAAAAAAAGCTACTTTAAAGTAGGATGATGAATTCTGAGGCATAAATAGATGGGGAAAAACACCTTTAGATTCAGCAGAGCCAGGATTCAATTACGAAACAGCTATTTCTCCTGTTGCTCTCTTGGGAGAAGCAACAGTGATCATGAACATGATCAAAACAAGCTCTGCTCTTTAGAAGTTTGTGAGTTCATGGGTGATACAGAGAGGTAAACAACTAAAAAAAAAAAAAGAAAAGCCAAATAAATGCTAAAAAGTATTACAATACTTTTACCTAAAAGGGCTCCAAAATAACTGTTTTAATTATTTTTAGGTTAACTTTGAATAGGTGGGTGATCTATGAAGAATCCTCCTGGGGCTGGGCTCAGTGGCTCACACCTGTAATCCCAGTAGTTTGGGAGACCAATGTGGGCGGATCGCTTGAGTCCAGTAGTTCAAGACAAGCCTGGGCAACATGGCAAAGCTACGTCTCTACAAAAAATATAAAAATTAGCCAGGTGTGGTAGCATTCACTTGTAGTCCCAGCTGCTTGGGAGGCTGAGGCAGGAGGATCACTTAAGCCCTGGGAGGTGGAGGTTGCAGTGAGCTGAGATTGCACCACTACACTCCAGCCTGGGTGTCAGAGCAAGACTGTCTCAAAACAAAAACAAAAACAAAAACAAAACAAAACAAAACAAAAAACCCAAAAACATTAAATAAAAAAGAAAAAAGAAAAAAAAAAGAATCCTTCTGGTTTGCAAAGACTGATCAGTTAGTCTGCTGCAGAGAAATCAGAATCACTCACCTGTTCAGGCTTTAACCCTGTGAAACAGAACATGCCAATTTGGTCAGTGATGTGTTGCCAGTTGTGGGTGGAACCCTCCTTCTTGAGGTTGGAGACCAGTTGAGTCCGCATGCCAATGATGCGGTCGGCCATGCCTTTCACTTCTTGCAACCTGTAAAGAAATCCTGAGATGCAGCTTATTCTGCCTAAGCACTGACAGATATGCCGGAGTTTGCAGCATTCTTACCCCCGACCTGAGCGCTCCCCTAGCGTGCCTCAATTCTCAGGCCATGAGTGAATCACATGCTGTCACTGGCCAGGTAAGAAAGCTATTTTATAGCATTCTGTTTTATATCAGAACACTATTTCCATCAGGCAACTAAAACAGTTAACACATTTGAGTAGAGACAGTCCTTGACTTACAGTTTTTCAACTTTATGACGGCACAAAAGCAATATGCATTCAATAGAAACCGTACTTTAAGTATCCATACAGCCATTTTGTTTCTTTCAGTATGTTATTGAATAAATTACATGAGACATTCAGCACTTCATTATAAAATGGCTTTGTGTTAGATGATTTTGCTCAACTGTAGCCTAATACCTGTTCTGAGCATGTTTAAAGTATGCTAGGGTAAGCTATGATGTTTGGTAGGTTAAGCGTATTAAATGCATTTTCTTTTCCTTCCTTTTTCTAAAAAAAAAAATGTAGAGATGGGGTTTTGCCATGTTGCCCGGTTTGGTTTCAAACTCTGAGGTTCAAGCAATCCTCCTGCTTTGGCCTCCCAAAGTGCTGGGATTACAAATGTTAGCCACCACGCCTGGCCTGTTTCTTTTTTTAAGATATAGGGTCTCAGTCTATCACCCAGCTGGAGTACAATGGTATGATCATGGCTCACTGCAGCCTCAATCTTCTAGGCTCAAGTGATCCTCCTGCCTCAGTCTCCCAAGAGGTGGGACCACAAGTGCATTCCACCATGCCTCGCTAATTTTTTTTTTTTTTGTAGAGACAGGGTCTCCCTATTTGCCCAGGTTGGTCTGGAACTCCTGGGCTCAGGTGATTCTCCCACTTTAGCCTCCCAATGTGCTAGGATTACAGACATAAGACTGGCCTTAAATGCATTTTTAATTTATGACAGGCTTACTGGGATGTAACCCCATTGTAATTGCATACGTATTAAGAAAAGTGAATGAATCACTCTAAAACCTACTAAGATTAAGGTAAAAGCTGTGGGTTAAACAAAAAAAATGACCTTATTTTTGACATGGATGAAATATACATTCTCATCTCCACAATTGAGACAATATACTACGAATCTACAATGAGCGAAGCTATCGTAGGTGGTGAAACCGTCTCTAATAAAAACACAGAAATTAGCCAGGCATGGCGGTGGGTGCCTGTGATCCCAGCTCAGGGGAGCCTGAGACAGGAGAATTGCTTGAACCCATGAGGCGGAGGTTGCAGTGAGCCGAGATTGTGGCACTGCACTCCAGCCCAGGCCACAGAGCAAGATTCTCTCAAAAACAACAACAACAAGAAAGTCATGTGTGTATCTTTCTCATCGGATTATAACCACCCTGAGGGTAGTCATTAACACAGTCTGGCATCTTTGTCTACTACAAACTCTCAAATTGTGTACTGAAATGCAAGCACTAAAAAAAATCTTCATAACCAGAGAATATGAAAATATTTTAGAAAATATTAAGTAAAAAAAGTTTAGTATAATTCTAAGTGACAAAACCAAAACCAGTCCTGCTCATACATATATAACAGTATGTCACAACTACAGATAACAATGGGTGGCTGGGCCCGGTGGTTCACGCCTGTAATCCCAGTACTTTGGGAGGCCGAGATGAGCGGATCACCTAAGGTCGGGAGTTCGAGACTGGCCTGATCAACATGGAGAAACCCTGTCTCTACTAAAAATACAAAATTAGCTGGCCATGGTAGCACATGCCTGTAATCCCAGCTACTCCGGAGGCTGAGGCAGGAGAATCGCTTGAACCCAGGAGGCGGAGGTTGCAGTGAGGCAAGATTGTGCCATTGCACTTCAGCCTGGGCAACAAGAGCAAAACTCTGTCTCAAAAACAAACAAACAAACAAAACAAAACAAAACAAAAAACCCGAAAAACCACACACACAAACTTAAAAAACAAATAAACAAAAAACAAACAAACAATGGGCAAGGGAAAAAAAAAAAAGCTGAGTTAGAATAGCTAGAGTTATGGTTTTTTCCCTTTCACAAACTTTCTGAAATATACTTACATGTTAATATCATGCTGCAAAAAAAAATGACTTAAAAAGTAGTCAATTTTTTGGTAAGTCTAGCGTGAACCTATTATATCATAAAGAACTATCCTGAGCTGGGTGCAGTGGCTCACAGCTGTAATCCAAGCACTTTGGAAGGCTGAGGTGGGAGGATGACTTGAGCCTAGGAGTTTGAGACTGACCTGGATAACACAGTGAGACCTTGTCTTTATAAAAAAATCAAAAGGAAAAAACAAAACAAAACAAAACAAAAAAACAAAAAAAACTATCCTGAACCAGACTCTTAGTATTTACTTTAATGTTCATGACACAGAAACTGAAGACAGAAAAATAGTTGCAACATGATGACTAGGGGAGGTACATATCAAGTTTCTTAGAGATAGCAGATTTAGCTTTTCTACCCAAGTGCTGCTCAGAGATGTGACCTCTCAACTAAGCAGCTACACAGAATAAACTCATATAACAAATCACGCCTTCCACAGGCATCATGGTTTTATAAACTCATAGAGTAGGGGTTGGCATACTTTCTGTAAATGGCCAAAGAATAATTATTTTAGGCTTTACGGGC
This sequence comes from Macaca nemestrina, assembly GCF_043159975.1. NCBI lineage: Eukaryota > Metazoa > Chordata > Mammalia > Primates > Cercopithecidae > Macaca > Macaca nemestrina. The sequence goes on from NC_092142.1 coordinate 57,836,660, forward strand.
CATATGGTCTCTGCCTGCTACAACTGCTCACTTGGCCATGGCAGCAAAGAAGTAGCTATACAAAACGCATAAATAGATGGGTACAGCTGTGTTCCAATAAAGCTTTATTTACAAGAATAGGAAGCAAACTGGATTGACTCTCAGAACAGTTTGCCAACCCCTTTCTGGAGCAGTGTTTTCTAAATTATGTGTCATGACCCATTGGTAGGTTATATTTTTATTTTTTAATTTTCTTTTAATAGAGACACAGTCTTGCTATGTTGCCCAGGCTGGTCTCGAACTCTTGGGTTCAAGGGATCCACCCACCTTGGCCTCCCAAAGTGCATGCTGGGATTATAGGTGTGAACCACGTTGCCTGGCTTAGTATGTTAAATTCAACTTAGTAAGATGCAACTGGCTGGGCATAGTGGCCTTAAATATATTTCTTATGTGGATTGTGGTCAAAAAGATTGAGTAACACTAATTCACAGAACAGATGTTGAGAGTCAGATACTACAGATAATAAAAAACAGGCTGAGTGCAGTGGTTCACACCTGCAATCTCAGCACTTAGGGAGTCCGTGGTGGGAGGATCATTTGAGCCCAGGGGTTTGAGGGAGACCAGCCTGGGCAAGACAGCCAAGTCCCTGTCTCTACAATAAAACACAAAGAAATGCAAAAATACTGATTCAATGCTAGCAATTATTAGGACACAAACAAAAATATGTTTTTAAGGAAGTTTTCCTATGTGAGGTACTTAATTTGAAACTGATTTTAGGGGAAAGCAGGTTCTATTTAACGCGGAGATAACGGAATAAAAGGAACTACCAATTAAAAATTATGTCTGTCTCTTACAGAGAAATACCAACTAATTTGGTTCAAAGTGCTAACAAATACTTGGGAGGCTGAGGCTGGAGGACTGTTTGAGGCCAGAAGTACAAAGTTACAGTGACTTAGGATTGCAACACTGCACTCCAGCTTGGGTGACAGAGCAAGACCCTGTCTCAACCAATCTCTCTTTCTCTCTCTCTCTCTCTATATGTATGTGTGTGTGTGTGTGTGTGTGTGTGTGTGTGTATATATATATATTTGAAACGGAGTTTTGCTCTTGTTGCCCAGGCTGGAGTGCAATGGTGCAATCTCAGCTCACTGCAACCTCCGCCTCCCAGGTTCAAGCAATTCTCCTGCCTCAGCCTCCCAGGTAGCTGGGATTACAGGTATGCACCAACCACACCTGGCTAATTTTGTATTTTCAGTAGAGACGGGGTTTCTCCATGTTGGTCAGGCTGGTCTCGAACTTCCAACCTCAGGTGATCCACTCAGCTCGGCCTCCCAAAGTACTGGGATTACAGGCATGAGCCACTGCACCCGGCCTCAGTTTTTTAAACAAGGAATGCACATTTTTTGCTCCCTTCCCTGCCTTCGCATATGGAATCTATGGGGTACTGTATATCACTAGAGGTCAATTAAAAACTAGCTTTGAAGGAGCAGTGGTGGGAATAGGTGGGTGGCTGGGGAGTGGCATAAGCCTTTACCATTGTTTTCGCAAATCTGGGGTGTTCAGAATGGCAGCAGCAATCCGGGCCCCATTGAGGGGAGGGTTGGAATACATGGGACGGATCAAGATCTTCAACTGTGACTCTACCCTTTTGGCTTCATCCGCATCTTTGCAGACCATAGTGAAGGCTCCTACACGCTCACCTGAAAGACAAAAATGGATCTTGTCTTCTACTTCTACTATCTAATGTGCTAAAGCAAATCATGAGTGTATTTGCTACGCATTATCTGTTTCCATCCAAAGGACCCCAAAATAACTTTATTATAAATAAAAAGCTTTCAACAACCAGAATGGTGAACTGAGGCACAAGGAAGTTTTGAGTACTCAGAGTATTCAAAGGTATTTTTTATTGTATCTATCTTCTTGGCTGACGCATTTGTTACTTTTTGTTTAGAGAAGCAGTAATCAGTTTCCTTTGCTGGAAAAATTTAAGAATACTGAAGAATATATGGCTAAGAAAATCAGTAAAATCTACGATACCAGTCTTTCATCTTAGGGTAGGGAGGGATGTGGACATGGATGGACACACACACACACACCCACCCACCCCACAAGCTCTATGCCTTCGTGGCATTCTCTCCCAGCATGAGAACATGTGTCATGCTGGGTGCCGTAGCTTACCATATAAGCCCATGTTCTTGGCGTATGACTGGCAGAGACAAACATTAATGCCCTGTTCGATGAAGTGGCGCACAGCCCAGGCATCCTTATCACCATCACCACTGGCAAAGCCTTGGTAGGCCATGTCAAAGAATGCAAAGAGATTCCTTTTCTGAGAAGGAACAAAAGATCGAAGCTTCAGCAGTCTGTCTGAAGAGGCCCTAGATGTTTATAAAAATCTGAAAGACGTTTCTGTGAGGTGGGCATGGTCCCAATAAGCACAATAAGCCTTTTCTGGGGCTAACGTAATCTTGGAAGACTCATCTTACATCCAGGGCTCACGAGACAACCTCATTAGAACCATTTTATCTTGAAAGTGCTTTCCAAATGCTGTTTCTGTCTCATTCTGTGTGCAGCTTAGATTTGACAGAAGTTAAAGAAAGGGAAACTGGCCAGGCACGGTGGCCCATGTCTATAATCCCTGCACTTTTGGAGGCCAAGGTGGGAGGACTGCTTGAGCCCAGGAGTTTGAGATCAGCCTGGGCAACAAAGTGAGATGCTGTCTCTATAAAAACTAGAAAGAATTAGCCAGGCAGGTGTGGCACACATGTCTGCAGTCCGAGCGACTCAGGGGCTGAGCTAGGAGGATTGTTTGAACCCTGGAGGTAGAGGTTGCTGTGAGCCATGACTGTGCCACTGTGTTCTGGCTTAAGGTGACAGAGTGAGACTCTGTCTCAAAAGAGAAAAAAAAAAAAAAGAGAGAGAGAGAGAAAAGAAAGGGAAATGAAAAGGAGTGAAAAGGGAAAACAGGGAGATGAGACAACAGGAATAATATTTTCCTCTCTAGGAATTTTGACTAGTGTCTTCTCTGACAGCTGTCTACACTTTTAGAGTGATCATGGCGATGCTGCAAAGGAAAGGCCATGAAAAAGTGTTTAAACAGATCACTAAGCAACCACTGACCAGGGTGAATGTAGGCATCAACAGCAGACATCCTGGGGTCAGTAGACAGGTTTTATCAGAGTTCCCTACATCCAGGATGAGGAAAAAAATTATTTTCTTTTTTCCTTTTTAGAGACAGAGTTTTGCTCTTGTTGCTCAGGCTGGAGTGCAGTGGCACGATCTCGGCTCACCACAATCTCCACCTCCTGGGTTCAAGTGATTCTCCTGCCTCAGCCTACCAAGTAGCTAGGATTACAGGCATGGGCCACTACGCCCAGTTAATTTTGTATTTTTAGTAGAGACAGGGTTTCTCCATGTTGGCCAGGCTGGTCTCGAACTGACCTCAGGTAGATCCACTTGCCTAGGCCTCCCAAAGTGCTGGGATTACAGGCGTGAGCCACTGCGCCTGGCCAGAAAAAATTACTTTCAAATGCTCATGCGTCATCAATCCCAGAACTGCTAATCACGCAAATGGGGAGCCCTTTTCTGGCAGCTTAACCACCTGTATCGACATTTCACGCAGGTTCAAGGTTAAGACTCTCTGTTAAGACATTGCCAAATTAAGCCTCCAAAGCTGGTTACTAAACACAGAACTGTCGCCAGTGAGTTCATCCTCCTCACCTTTACCACTGTTGCTATTTCCTTCCATTGTTCCGGACGCGGGTCCACTCCCGTGGGATTGTGGGCGCAGGCATGCAGAAGAAGAACACTCTGCTCTGGTATTTTCTAAAGAGAAAAACAGCCAAGAGATGACTTTGAAGCTTTAAGGCAAACAGTTTATCTGAAATGCCACAGGATTGTCATCATTTGATAAGTAACAAAGGTAACCAGAAGTCTGGGAATCACCTCTTCTCCAGTATTTTTTTTTTTTGAGACGGAGTCTCGCTGTGTCTCCCAGGCTGGAGTGCAGTGGCGTGATCTCGGCTCACTGCAAGCTCCGCCTCCCGGGTTCACGCCATTCTCCCGCCTCAACCTCCCAAGTAGCTGAGACTACAGGCGCCCGCCACCACGCCTGGCTAGTTTTTTGTATTTTTAGTAGAGACGGGGTTTCACCATGTTAGCCAGGATAGTCTCGATCTCCTGACCTCGTGATCCACCCGCCTCGGCCTCCCAAAGTGCTGGGATTACAGGCTTGAGCCACCGCGCCCGGCCTTCCTCCAGTATTTTAACTCAGATATTGGAACACGGTGGGAGACATCAAATGTCTGCAAGCAAGTTTTATTCTCACCCTGAAAGCCACACTTACTGAAATATCCTCCACAGCGCCTGTGAAGTCAAAACCGCAAGTCTTGGGGTCATAATACCGATAACCTTGTAGCTGCATGCCAGCATCCCTGAAGATGGGTGTGTGGTTTCCCCAGCTTGGTTTGGGCAGAAAGACATCTCGGCTGAACTTAAAAAATCTTTGCTAAAAGATGGGACGAAAGGAAACAGAAAAATGAACAAAGGAGACGCAAAAAAATGTTGACGTGTTTTACTGAGGGAACATTTTTCTCCACTGAAACCCAGTTTCTCTCAATGGTTGAGCAGTATTGACTCAGCAGTAAGACTGCCTGGGTTGGAATAGTCTCCGACAGTTATACTGGCTGTATAGCCAAGGACCTTTCTGGGTCTTGCTTTCTTCACTTGTAAATGGGGTTAATTGTACCTCTGTCATAGGGATTAAACAAGTTAAAAGGCAAAAGCTCTCTAGTAAATAGTTTCTAGTGAACTTAATTTACCTTCATCACTACTATATCTTTCTTGTAATTTCTTTAAAGTCCTTTCATTTTTTCATCAGAGAATAGGACATCTGCAAATTCATGGAAAGAAGAAATCTACTGCATCAACAGTCAAATATACACACAACAGGAAGCCCTGTCATCTGGAATTTATAGTTCTTTCCTGAAGAAGCTTCCAGACTCACCAGAAAACTGGCTCCGATCCTTAAGGCTCCAGTTCCAGAAATGGTCTGCACAGTGACAAACTGAAGGAGAGATACCCACGGTCAGTGATGTGCGACACTCTCTATACAGGACCAGCCCAGGGGCACTGCTCTGTCCAAGACCCTTCCGTACTTCAGAAGCTCATTCTTTATGGCCTGTTAGTATCATTCCATGTTACACGGGAAACTTTCAGAACACAAACATTCCTCCCCAATATGAAAAAGGGGTGAATTATATAAAAGATATAAAAAGACACTGAGAGGCTGGGTGTGGTGGCTCATGCCTGTAATCCCAGAACTTTAGGAGGCCAAGGCGGGTGAATCGCCTGAGGTCAGGAGTTCGAGACCAGCCTGGCAAACATGGCGAGATCCTGTCTCTACTAAAAATACAAAAATTAGCTGGGCATGGTGGTGCACACCTGTAATCCCAGCTACTCAAAAGGTTGAGGCACGAGAATTGCTTGAACCTGCGAGGTGGAGGATGCAGCTGTAGAGGACTACGTGCTCACAAACAGCGTGTTCCCGATAAGTCCTGCTCTCGCAAACGAAGCACGGCGTTCCCCATAAGTCCTGCTCTCGCAAACGAAGCACGGCGTTCCCCATAAGTCCTGCTCTCGCAAACGAAGCAGGGCGTTGGGGGCCTGTTTAAATGTAAACATCTTGAAAATCCAGAAAGTCAGGGAAAGGTCAGAAAAACAACAATGTGTCTTGTGACTTGGCAACATTCCACAAACGACTGTATAAAATAAAGTGGAGCGCGCCATTTGAGACGGCCGCCATGTTTGTTTTGTCTTGTGTTGTCTTGTGTGTTCATTCCTTTGTTTAGGAAACACGCGGACCCAAACATGCAGTGAGCCGAAATTGTGCCACTGCATTCTAGTGTGGGTGAGTGAGACCCTGTCTCAAAAATAAATAAATAAACAAACAAACAAATAAATAAATAAATAAAAAGACACTGAGAATAGTCACTACATTAAGACATTACTCTAGAATTATACAAAGTAGAATGACTCTCTAAACATCAAAGTTCCTTGAAAAGCAAGTCAACAAATATATAAGGATAACATTACAACATTTTAAAGGTTTTCTGGCCAGGCGCAGTGGCTCACACCTGTAATGCCAGGACTTTGGGAGACCGAGTTGGGCGGATCACCGGAGGCTGGGAGTTCGAGATCAGCCTGATCAACATGGAGAAACCCTGTCTCAACTAAAAATACAAAATTAGCTAGGTGTGGTGGCACATGCCTGTAATCTCAGCTACTCGGGAAGGCTGAGGCAGGAGAATTGCTTGAACCTGGGAGGCGGAGATTGTGGTGAGCTGAGGTCGTGCCATTGCACTCCAGCCTGGGCAACAAGAGCGAAACTCCATCTCAAAATAAATAAATAAGTAAATAAATAAATAAATAAATAAAGGTTTTCTAAGAGGTCCCCTTCTATGTGTTTTCATAATCTGAAAATATTCATGTTTTGGGTAATAGGAAGATGCCTGAGGTGAATCTGCTTATTCAAATTGGTCAGCTTTAAGGGACAAACAAGAAATCACTGTAGGTTTAAGAGGTTTTCATTTGTTGTTTTTAAAGGCATTGTAGAAGTACAAGGCTCTACAAAGCACAAATGTATTTTCTGGACTGGGGTGGCAGTAGATTAAAGAGGGAAAAACCCAACTAAAAACTTATTTTTAAATAGTTTGTCTCTGCAAACTTTGGCATGATGGAAATAAAAACCTCACTGTAGGTCTGATAATACTATGATTCACAAAGGCACAACAGCTTTTTTTTTTTTTTTTTGAGACAGGTCACCCTCTGCACTGTCACCCAGGCTACAGTGCAATGGCATAAACTCGGGTCATTGCAACTTCCACCTCCTGGGTTCCAGCAATCCTCCCACATCAGCCTCCCCAGTAGCTGGGACTACAGGCGTGCGCCACCACATCGAGCTAATTTTTGTATTTTTAGTAGAGACGGGGGTCTCACCATATTGGCCAGGCTGTTCTCGAACTCCTGACCTCAAGTGATCCACCTGCCTCGGCCCCCGAAAGCAATGGGATTACAGGCGTGAGCCACTGCACCCGGCCGAGGCACAACTTATAAAAGACAAGTTAATGTTATTTTAAGGTAGGCCAGTTTCATACTTAGGTTATTATCTAGATGGAGCAGAGACTAGGCAAAAAAACACATGAATTAAAAAGTACAGAAATTTTTAGGAGGGGCTAACAGGCAGTTGACTGTATGGACAGAACTAAACCACATCTATTTGATGTAGGATAATTACTACCTAACCCTGGGGTTGAGGTTGTTGTGCTTTACTCTGAGTTAACAAATTCACGTGTGGACTTAGACCAGTCTTGTAAATAAAGTGTATTTATTCTGGCTTTTCAGAGGGGGAAGGGAAGAGAAAATATTGACTTAAAGTTGCTAGTTTGTATGTTTCTTCACTCCCCAGGCTCACCTAGAAAAACATACAAATGCACTCATTAAAAAACATGTTTTTTTCCAAAATAAAGTGAACCACAACGTGCACGAGTTCACATGTTGGGAGCGTGGTCTTTTTTCTGTGTCCACACGGGCTGTGAAGGGATAGCAGAGGGCTGCCAGACTGGTTCAGTGCCCACAGTCCACCCATGGCTTGTTTCCTGCTTTTGCTGCTTCTGTGCAAGTTGGAAGCTTAGGACATGAGGGTTTGGGCTAATTGCAGGCCTAAAACTTGGCGTAGTTAACATTTCTAAAGCATATTCAATGTAAAATGAACGTAAGCAGGTAGAGACTAACAGCAAAAGTAACGTCAAATCTATCAGTCACATGACTACCACATTTTCAGGATTACTAGTAGTACATTTTTGGAATTGGTGTCATGTAGATTATTTTATTTAATGATGGCAATTTACTATCAAATAAGAATTATTAGAAATAGTGTGGCCTCCTCAAAACAATCATTACACACAAAATAAGTTATCTTTTCATATTTCTTAAATTTTTTTTTTTTGAGACAGAGTTTTGCTCTCGTTGCCTAGGCTGGAGTGCAATGGTGCGATTTCGGCTCACTGCAACCTCCACCCTCCAGGTTCAAGTGATTCTCCTGCCTCAGCCTCCCGAGTAGCTGGGATTACAGGCATGCGCCACCACGCCTGGCTAATTTTGTATTTTTAGTAGAGACGGGGTTTCTCCATGTTGGTCAGGCTGGTCTCAAACTCCCCACCTCAGATGATCTGCCCGCCTTGGCCTGCCAAAGTGCTGGGATTACAGGTGTGAGTCACCACGCCTGGCCTAAAATTGTTTAAATAACTACAAATTTGTTAAAGACCTGGGATGATGCCAGAGCCTGCTCAGCTTACCCGGCCACTCTTCAAGACTTCGCTGTTCTCACCCAGGGCTAGTTCTGCAGATGCCTTGCAAAATTCAGCCAGTCCCCCAATGGGCAGGTATTCCTTGTCCAAATTTTTTGCGGCAATCTGGGCCTCGGCCTAGACAAGAGAAAATACATTCATTGAGTTTCTTTTCCTTACTCGGAATTACTATGATTAATATTTAAAGTTTTATAAGTTAAGTTTTGGAGGTAGTCTTTTTTTTTGAGACAGAGTTTTGCTCTGTCACCCATGCTGGAGTACAGTGGTGTGATCTCGGCTCACTGTAACCTCCACCTCCCAGGTTCAAGTGATTGTCCTGCTTCAGCCTCCTAAGTAGCTGGGACTACAGGCACCTGCCACCATGCCTGGCTAATTTTGTATTTTTAGTAGATATGGGGTTTCACTATGTTGGCCAGGCTGGTCTCAAACTCCTGACCTCAAGTGATCCACCTGCCTCAGCCTCCCAAAGTGCTGAGACTATAGGCGTGAGCCACTGCGCCTGGCCAAACCTTTTTTTAAAATTTGAAGTTACTCTCTGAGAAGAATGGTAGGTAGAATGCTTGATAGTTTATACTGAAGAACAGAAATACTTACTTTTTAAAATTGTATTTTATTGTTTAAGTTAAGTTTTATGTGGATGGGTATGGTCTCTCTTGGTTACAATTTAACATAAAATGAGATTCTTGGAATGCACAAAACCAAGGTTTAAAAGCAACACCTAAAATAGATATAAGATGATTAAATCAAACTAAATACATACAGGAGAAGCATTTCAAGCTATATGCCAGTCTAAGAGCTTCAAAGGGTTAACAGTGATAGCCACACATCTTCGTGCTTTGGCATTGGAGGCCTGGCTGTCCCTTACTAGTTGTGTTACCCTAGGCAAGTTATTTAGCCTTCCTGAGCCTTGGTTTCCTCCTTTGTTAAATGGAGGAACTATTTCTACCTCTCACAGTGTTCAGAAGTGTGAATGAGGGTATGTACAATAGTGCTTGGTTGTGATGCAGGTTGCAGTAGCAAATACTTACTGAATAACTTAAAAAATTAGTCTAAAGGGATTTGTTACATTATTTAGTTAATGAATAAAGATGCTACTAATAAAAATATAACAAAAGAGGTGAAAAAAATTCCATAGCTCAGCAGGAAGAAAGGACGGAGCATGCCTGTGTACAAAGGTTTGATTAAGGTAATCACAGTTAGAGAAAGGGAAAATAACAATAGTAATCCACGAAGAGCTATTCCTCTCACCAAGAGACAGTGCTTAAAGTCTTGGTCATCTCGTGCACCTTCAGGATTAAACTAGACATAGCTAAGCATTTCTAAAGCATATTTAATGTCTATTTTACAGATGATCACAGAACCATAGAAAGTTCAATCTTGGAAAAAAACAGATGGTTCCAACCTCTTACCTTTACAGCCAAGGAGACTATAGCCCAGAAAACCCGAGTGATTCATGCCATTAGTGCCAGAACTAAAGCCCAGGGCTCCTGATTCCCGGTCCAGCACTATTCCTGCCACTCTCCAGGGCTCTCTTCAGTTTATTCATCCCACTCAGAAGGAGATGAATGGCAAGCTCACCTTGCGGACGCTAGGCAGCACGTAAGGCTTTCCGTTATCATCCCGGTAGGCACCAACTCCCAGATTCATCTTTTTGCTATTGGTGTCCCTCTTAAAGGCTTCAGTGACTCCCAGAATGGGATCTGGAGGTCCCATTTCCACATGGGTCCACCAGGAGCTGAAATGAGAAATACATTAGCTCGATCCCATTAGCTAGATCCAAGATCCATTTTACTTATTTATTTATGAGATAGACTCTTGCTCTGTCACCCAGGCTGCAGTGCAGTGGCGCTATCTTGGCTCACTGCAGCGTTTGCTTCTTGGGCTCAAGTGATTCTCCCGCTCCAGCCTCCTGAGTAGCTGGGATTACAGGCACGCACCACCACACCAGCTAATTTTTGTATTTTTAGTGGAGACAGGGTTTCACCATGTTGGCCAGGCTGGTTTCGAACTCCAGACCTCAGGTGATCCACTGCACCCGGCCATATTACTCTTATATGTTTAAAATTATGAAAACTACAAATTTGTGTTAAATGAAATTGAATTGCTATTCTGACAAACTTTATTTATTTATTTGAGAAAGAGTCTCACTCTGTCACCCAGGCTGGAGTGTACTGGTGTGACCCCGGCTCACTGCAGTCTCTGCCTCCTGGGTTCAAACAATTATGCCTCAGCCTCCGTGAGCCAAAACAGTATTGATTTACAGAAAATTGAGCAGATAGTACAGTCCCATCTACCCTTACCCCCAGGTTTCCCCTATTAACATTTTACATTGGTATGGCACATTTGTTACAATTAATGAATCCATACTGATACATGATTTTTTTTTTTTTTTTTTTTGAGACGGAGTCTTGCTCTTTCGCCCAGGCTGGAGTGCAGTGGCCGGATCTCAGCTCACTGCAAGCTCCGCCTCCCGGGTTTACGCCATTCTCCTGCCTCAGCCTCCCGAGTAGCTGGGACTACAGGCGCCCGCCACCTCGCCCGGCTAGTTTTTTGTATTTTTTAGTAGAGACGGGGTTTCACTGGGTTAGCCAGGATGGTCTCGATCTCCTGACCTTGTGATCCTCCCGTCTTGGCCTCCCAAAGTGCTGGGATTACAGGCTTGAGCCACCGCGCCCGGCCCATTATTATTATTATTATTTTTGAGATGAAGTTTCCCTCTTTGTCACCCAGGCTGGAGTGCAATGACGTGATCTCAGCTCACTGCAACCTCTGCCTCTGGCGTTCAAGTGATTCTCCCACCTCAGCCTCCCGAGTAGCTGGGATTACAGGTGACCACCACCATACCCAGCTAATTTTTGTATTTTTGGTAGAGACGGGGTTTCACCATGTTGGCCAGGCTGGTCTCACACTCCCAACCTCAGGTGATCCACTCGCCTTGGCCTCCCAAAGTGCTGGGATTACAGGCGTGAGCCACTGCACCTGGCCCATACATTATTAAGCCACACATTACTTAGATTTCCTTAGTTTTTACCTATTTCTGTTCCACGATTCCATCTAGGACACCACGTTACACTTAGCTGCATGTCTCCATAAGCTTCTCTTGGCTGTGACAATTTTGGGAATGCAGGTCAGGTATCTTGTAGGATGCCCCTCTACTGGAATTTGTCTGATGTTTTTCTTATTAGACTGGGGATATAGGCTTTCGGGAGAACAGTAATTGCATTTTGTAATATGCCAGCTTGATGACAATTTCTTTTTCTTTTATTTTTTTTTTCGTCCAGGCGGTGGGGGATGGAATCTCACTCTGCCGCCCAGGCAGTATAGTGGCGCGATTTTGTCTCACTGCAAACTCCGCCTCCTGGGTTCAAGTGAGTCTCCTGCCTCAGCCTCCCAAGTAGCTGGGATTACAGGCGCCCACCACTACACCCAGCTAATTTTTGTATTTTTAGTAGAGATGGGGTTTTACCATGTTGGCCAGGCTGGTCTTGAACTCCTGACCTCATGTGATTTGCCCGCCTCAGCCTCCCAAAGTGTTGGGATTACAGGTGTGAGCCACTGAGCCCGGCCTTGAACACAATTTCTAAGATCTTTAGAGTAACTCATACTTTTGGTCTAATATTACAATGAATTGATTAACAGATTATTATTCATTGCACACCTAATTTCTAAGATAGACTACAGACACATTGATTGCCAAGTATAATTTAAAATTTATATATCTTTGCTTATTTTTACATGCTCAAGAGGCTATAGCTTTGAGTCATTAAAATAAAAAGATCTTTCCTTGTTGCCACTTGAAGGAGGTATAAAAGGGATATATGCGGCGGTAGAAGTTGTGCTGCGTGTGTTCACAAGTTTTGCCAGTCTGCTTAGAATGCTTGTGTAGGACTGACATCACCACCCTCCCTTCTTAATTTTCTCTGGGAAATAGAAGCTACTTTGGTTAAAAGATAAGCAATGAGTGTTGAGACCACACTAGGATCAATAGTGACAAATAAATACAACTGTGTGCTTTTAAGGAAAAAGAGTAGTATTGGTCTAAAGCAGCAGTTCTCAAACTTTTGATCTTTAGATCCTGTTATACTCTTAAAACTTACTGAAAACCCCAAAGAGCTTTTATTTATGTGGGGTATAACCACTAATACTTACTATATTAGAAAAACTGAGCAGCTTGTTATACTTACAGATTCATTTGAAAATAGCAATGATGGAAACACATTGCATGCTAACATAACTAACATGGAACTAACATGTTCCCAGGGAGAACTACCATCCTAAAGGATCAGTTTGTTTTAAATATGAAAGAGCATATAAGGACAAAACTTAGAAAGTGAATTTTGTTTATTTTTTATTTTTTTGAGATGGAGTCTTGTTCTTGTCATCCAGGCTGGAGTTCAATGGCACGATCTCAGCTCACTGCAAGCTCTGCCTCCCGGGTTCACGCCATTCTCCTGCCTCAGCCTCCCGAGTAGCTGGGACTATAGGCACCTGCCACCACGCCCGGCTAACTTTTTGTATTTTTAGTAGAGACGGGGTTTCACCATGTTAGCCAGGATGGTCTCTATCTCCTGACCTAGTGATCTGCCTGCCTTGGCCTCCCAAAGTGCTGGGATTACAAGCGTGAGCCACTGCACCCAGCCTAATTTTTGTATTTTTAGTAGAGACAGGGTTTTGCCATGTTGGCCTGGCTGGTCTCGAACTCCTGACCTTGTGGCCCACCCACCTCAGCCTCCCAAAGTGCTGAGATTACAGGTTTGAGCCGCCCCTGGCCTGTTTTTTTAAATTTTTATTTAATTTTGAGACACAGTCTTGCTCTGTCACCCAGGGTGGAGTGTAGTGGAGCAATCTCGGCTCACTGCAACCTCTGTCTCTGGGTTCAAGTGATTCTTCTGCCTCAGCCTCCCAAATAGCTGCGATTACAGGTGTGTGCCACCACACCCGGCTAATTTTTGTATTTTTAGTAGAGACAGCGTTTCACCCTGTTGGCCAGGCTGGTCTTGAACTCCTGACCTCAAGTGATCCACCCACCTTCGCCTCCCAAAGTGCTGGGATTACAGGCGTGAGCCACTGCACCCAGATGTGAATTTTGTTTTGATTTATAGTAAGTGAATCTGAAAATAAGTTAACTTTTTTGTTTTTCTTTTTTAAAGAGATGGGTCTCGGCTGGGTGCAGTGGCTCACGCCTATAACCCCAGCACTTTGGGAGGCCAAGGCAGGCAGATCACCTGAGGTCACGAGTTTGAGACCAGCCTGACCAACATGGTGAAACTCCGTCTCTACGAAAAATACAAAAATTAGCCGGGCAAGGTGGCAGGCGCCTGTAATCCCAGCTACTTGGGAGGCTGAGGCATAGGAATCACTTGAACCCAGAAGGCGGAGGTTGCAGTGAGCCAAGAACGCACCACTGCACTCCTGCCTGGGTGGTAGAGGGAGACTCAGTTTCAATAAACAAACAAAGAGATGGGTCTCACTCCGTCCCCCAGGCTGCAGTGCAGCGTTGACCTCCTAGACTCAAGCCATCCTCCCACCTCAAACAGTTGGGACTACAGGTGCACACAAGTTAACATTTTAACAAAGTTTGGCCAATCTTGATGACCTAGTTTCCTTGGTTTAGTGATTAATGACTTCACCCACAATATAAAAGTTAAAGAAAAAAAACAAAACAAACAAACAAAAAAAACCTCCTGTGCAATCAGTTTAGATTGTAGAGATTCTCTGCCTTGCCAGAACACTTTTCTAGGCTTTATGATCTTCCAAAGCAATCATTAAGAACACTATGCTAAGGGCTGGGAACGTAAAGAAGAGTATAACACAATCCCTTACCACCTTAGTCCACTGTGGTGATCAGCAGGGAGCTACAAGCAATGCAGGCTGGGCACTGCAGGGAGATGATGGATAGTGATATACACTGACCCAGGGCATTATTATGGGATATTACTTATGGGAGCCCCGAGCAGAGGACCTAATAGCTTGGAGAAGGGAAGGAAAGTACTGCACAAGGTTAGGAAGGCTTCCTGGAGGACGTGACTTAGCAGCTGAGTGCTAAGGCTGAAAAGAAGAGAAAAAGGGCTTTCCAAGTAGAGGCTTAAGAATAAAGGCTCACGGTGAGAAAGAGCTGGGGGTTGTTGCAGGAGAATCGCCCAAGTTCTCCTAGCAATCACTTATCTACTGTGAATCAGCCACGTGTTTCAGTATGGTACCATGGAAGTTCTCCGTGTTCACCATGCTGATAAACTCATGAATTACCTCATGAATATTTCTTTCCCAACAAAGGTTCTCTTAACGTACTTGTCAGCATTCATACACCCACTCCTCCATGGGGCATACTGGATGGCAGTACAGAGTTTAATTCATGCTCTCTTGACAAGTTAAAGACTGCTGCAGTCTCAATCATTGTAATGAATTAGTGTATACAGTCAATTCTCTGTTATTTAAGGGCAGATTATTTCCAGTTTTTTTGATTTCCTAGGCTCTTATTTCTTTCAATGGTTCTTTTAGTTTGCCTTGGGTAATTTCAGTACTGGGCAAACTGCATGCATTCAAATACCAGCTCAGTCATCTGCCAGCTGTGTGAGCACTGGCAAGTAAATTAAGCCTCAACTTTCCTTACCTGTAAAATGGGGTCATAGTACTACCTATCTCGCAGGGCTGGTATAATGATGAAAAAAAACACTCAGAACCTAGATTGGCAGAGTGTGTGATGTTCGCTAATAGTCATCATTACTAAATTATCACCGCTCCACTTTTATTTGTAACCATCCTGCATCCTAGTACAGAGCCTGGTGAGGCCAGTATGTAGAGAATTCAAGGAGCATATACAGTTGTAAGATTATGACCAAATGCAGGTCCTTTCTGCTTTTCTTTCTCTTTAAATACAAAGCTAATCAAGCATGGCTGTAGGGGGAGATAATGTTAATCAGTTTAACAATAACCCACAACCCTCCGACCAACTAACCTTTTCTGCTTTTCTTTTTTTTGAGACAGAGTCTCACTGTGTTGCCCAGGCTGAATTGTAGTGGCGTGATCTCGGCTCACTGCAACCTCTACCTCCCGGCTTCAAGCGATTCTCCTGCCTCAGCCTCCCAAGTAGCTGGGATTATAGGTGCCTGGCACCACGCCCGGCTAATTTTTTTTATTTTTAGTAGAGATGCGGTTTTGCCATGTTGGCCAGGCTGGTCTTGAACCCCTGATCTAAAATGATCTGCCCGCCTCAGCCTCCCAAAGTGCTGGGATTACAGGCATAAACCATCGCGCCGGCCCTTTTCTGCTTTATCAATTACTACCGCATAGGTTTTTCCAGAGTATCAGGAGACACTACCATTATCGCCCTTCCCCCTCACTAGTGTTGGTGCCAGTTCTTTTAATAGCTTGCCTCTCATTTTGTTGTTGTGGCTCTAGGTTGCTTGGCTGTTCCTAGTACCTAGGCGATAGTAAGAAGCACAGATACCTTAAACCAACTTCTGAACTGGGCCTGAAGAAAGCTTTCCTTATGACTTATCCACAATTCAGACCCTGAAAACATGTAGCCACCTGTCTGTCTACATCACTGTCATTAACTGCTGAGTGAAAGGAATACCCTGAATGTCAAGGACATACTAGATTATAAAAGAGAACACTTCTGGAAAACAGTTTTCATTTTTCAAAAGATGGCCTGGCTGGGCATAGTGGCGCTTGCCTGTAGTCCCAGCTACTCAGGATGCTGAGGTGGGAGGGTCACTTGAGCCTACTGTTTGAGACCAGCCTGGGCTACATAGAGACTCTGTGTCAGGAAGAAAAAAAAAAAAGAAAAAAGAAAAAGAAAAAACAATGGTCTGTATCCTCCAAGGCCCTCGATCAATAATAACATTGCCCACTGCTCCCTACCACAAGGAGAGAAGGCATCATTCTTGTTAAATGGTGTGAAAAGCACTTATTTTTCAGGTTCTTTAAAATGTTAAGCATAGAAACTCAGAAACCATAGCCTTGAGTCTTCTGGGATATCTCTTAAGAATTCTCAACACAATTTCAAAATACTGAATTTGTAAACAATCTAAATACAGGAGCAGGGATACTCAATTAAAAAAAATGTAATAAATTATGTTCATTTTACAATTACAAAGCTAGTTTTGAGATTGAACATGAAATACAGATTAAAGTACACAGGTATGAAAACCACTATCTGTTGCTTGAGACAAGCTTGATAATCCAGATCACAAGGAAAGTGGTTCTTAGCCAGAGAGAGAGGAAGGGGTTGCCTAGCTAGGGAACACTGACAATTTCTGGGGACATTTCTGTTTGCTGAAACGCTGGGGGAAAGCAGATGCTACTGGCATCTAAAAGGCACGGGCCTGGGAGGTTTTTTTAACTTTTATTTCAGGTTCACAGGTACATGCGCGTGTCCTGGGGGTTTGGTGTACAGATAATTTCATCATCTGGCTAAGAAACACAGTACCTGACAGTTATTTTT
Organism: Macaca nemestrina; assembly: GCF_043159975.1. Classification (NCBI taxonomy): domain Eukaryota; kingdom Metazoa; phylum Chordata; class Mammalia; order Primates; family Cercopithecidae; genus Macaca; species Macaca nemestrina. The sequence goes on from NC_092142.1 coordinate 57,853,451, forward strand.
TCTCATTCTCTCCCTCTTCCCATTCTCTACCCTCAGGTAGGCTCCAGTGTCTATTGTTCCCCTTCTAGAGGGATAAGATTTTTTTTTTTTTTTTTTTTGAGACAGGGTCTCACTCTGTCACCCAGGCTAGAATGCAGTGGGGTGACCACGGCTCACTGCAGCCTCTACCTCCCGGGCTCAAGTGATCCTCCGTGAGTAGCAGGGACTAGGGTGCGTGCCACCATGCCTGGCTAGTTTTTTGTAGAGATGGGGTTGTGCCATATTGCCCAGGCTGGTCTCCAACTCTTGGGCTCAAGTGCTCCTCCCACCTCGGCATCCCAAAGTGCCGGGATTACAGGTGTGGGCCACGGCACCTGGCCTAGAGGGAATACTCAATTTGATTAGCCACACATTAGTAACCAGCTTTCAGCTCCTCCATGCCTTTCATTATTCCATTTCTTAACATGGTAAAGACTACACACACGTTGTAAGAACTCTGATGTTTTTAAAGGAATTGAGTAGATGAAAAGAAGAGTGTTCTAGGGGCAAAATTAATGCTGACAACCTGTGACCTAGAAAGTGATTCCTATCAGTACACTTTGGATACAGGAACAAAGCCTCAAACATTGAGCAATATCGACTGGTCATCCAAGAGAGGTTAGGTACAAAGTATTCAGGTAAGCCTTTCCAATCGAAATGCATTGCAATTTCCCTGGAGCTTAAGCCTACTTAAAGTTTTAGTTTTTAAACTGCTTTTCCTCACATCTTCTCATTTTAAAATCAGAAGGGAAGTTAGTTAGCTTGCCCACAATCACAGAGCTAAAAATGGCAGAGACAATAGCACAGCTGTGATCTTTTTTTTTTTTTTTTCTTTTTTCTTGAGACACAGTCTTGCTTTGTTGCTCAGGGTAGAGTGCAGTGGCGTGATCGGCCTGGCTCACTGCAACTCTTCACCTCTCAAGCGATCAGGCTCAAGTGATCCTCCGACCTCAGCCTCCCAAGTAGCTGGGATTCCAAGTGCACATCACCATGCCCGGCTAATTTTTTGTATTTTATGTAGAGACGGGGTCTTGCCATGTTGCCCGGCTGGTCTAGAACTCCTGAGCTCAAGCAATCCACCCGCCTCAGCCTCCCAAGTGCTAGAATTACAGGTGTGAGCTACTGCGCCTGGTCTGTGATCTTCTAACCAATGGTTATGGTACCACAGTTGCACACTGCATTTTTAAAGTCTCACAAGACCTGCTCAGTTATTCCACCAAAAAGTAATCAGAATTAAATAATTAAAAACGAATCATTATAAATCAAAATACATTAGCATCTTTTTTTTTTCTTCATTGAACTGCAACTATGTCTGATCTCATGTCACTATACATTTACAGTACAGGTCAACAAGAGAAAGTTATATTCGCAGTGTTTAGCTAAATGATACACTTGAATTTACAAAGAGTTCCACATATTTACGAAGAGTTCCAAGATTGGATAAATCCTCAGTTCTTCAGAATAACAACTGACAAGGTTTTATTATATTAGTCATTTAAATAGAAATGTCGATGAGTTCAGTTTAAGTATTTTCCACTTTTGCCACTCGGAGCTAGGTAAAGATCACTTCCACAGTGGAAGGAGTGAAGTCTGATCTCCTTGCATGAACAGTTAACCTTCATGCTAAATAGGGCATCTGGTTCTATCATCTAATCAGGTATCATTGTTTAAATCTGAAGAGTAATTCCTCAACATTAGGTGCTCAACTATTTCAAGAATTTATTTTCTGGTCAGGTGGAGTCGATCAGTCTATAATCCCAACGCTTTGGGGGGCTGATGTGGGAGGAGTCTGAGACCAACATAGGGAGAGCCTGTCTCTACAAAAAATAAAAAATTGGCTGGGTGTGGTGGTGCATGCCTGTAGTCCCAGCTACTTGGGAGGCTGAAGCAGGAGGATCACTTGAGCCTAGGAGGTCAGGATGCAGTGAGCCATGATTGTGCCACTGCACTCCAGCCGGGGCGACAGAGTGAGACCCTGTATTTAAAAAAAAAAAGAGAGATAATTTATTTTTTTTCTACATATTTTGCAGCACTATGGTTCCCCTGTGTGTTTAAGATTAGTCGAGAGAAGGAACAATAAAATCTGTAACTGGTTATGATCAATTAGTTGTAAACACCATTACACTTGGACCAGCCTATGTTCAGATTTTGATCTAAGACACAACATTAAAATGTCATACTGTATTTGTTTCTGTTGCATTAAGTGAAAAATCTGGGCTTAAAATAAAAATATCCAATATGAGAGACATGCCAGGAACTGTTAATAGTGCTGAGATGTAACAGTGAATATAAAGTAGGTGAAGTCTCCGCTCTTATGGAACTTACATTCTAGTGAGAAAAATACAGAAAAGAAACATGAGTCAGACTCTCAAACTGAAAGAATGACTAACCCTGACCCCAAGGGATTTTCACCAAGCACTAGAGCTTCAGGCGACCTAGCCAAATCCATAAAACAAGGTATTATTTTAAGATTACTACAATAGGGAAACATACTTTCTCTTGCCCGAAATTTTAAGCACTACTTTGGTTTTCCAAATTTGTTGTATAAATAACTCCTCCTGGCTCTAGTCCACTAGGTAGGCAGACTTAAAGAGGACACACGTTGACAGTGGGCCAGGAAGGAGCCAAGTCAGGAAGAGAAGAAAGTGCGAAGCCCAGGCAAAACTGTACTGCCAAGGCTGTGGGGCATTGGAAAGGACAGATCGTTCTGCTGGGCTGAAAGACACACAGCATACATTCAAACGAAAGGCCGAGCTACGCTTTGCTCCTTGCAGTTAATACCTGCTTGGGGGTGGTTTTAAAACTCAGTTCCTTATTAAGGTAGCACTTAAGGAGAGTGCTCCAAATCGGCTTCTTGAGTTGAATTAATCGTCTGGCTCCGGTCTCCACTGGGAATGAATTACTAGAGCTCGTTTCAAGCTCTGAAATTTCCCTCCATACTATTATACACGCCACAGTACGAAATTACGTTGTCATTTTTTGAGCAATGGCAATTTGTCATTGTCTCTCCCTCGCCTTGTTCACAGTTGTATCGCTAGCATCTGGTCCAGAGCCTGGCTCTGAGAAACTGCAGTTACGAAACATTTACTGAATGAAAGAGCACAGGGAGATGGAGAGGAAGATTGATGGCCTCCCTGCAACCGGACCTCCTTAGGGGCAATAAGGAAAAAATAAAGGAGGCACACTACACCTCGACCCTTTCCCAAGCAAAGGCCAAACGGGCACCGGGGTCACAGGGACCTCGGAGGGTCGCAAGGTCTCGGGGATGCCGCACGCCAAGGTCGCGGATGCCGGGAGGGAAGCGAGGCCCGAATGCCGACGCCCGGGAAACCTTCCTCTCGCGCGCTTCCCGCCCAGGGCACACACGCGGCAGCCAGCCGCCGCCGGCCCACCGGCTCGGGCGGGCCGGGAGCCAGGACAGGTGCGCCCGCCGCCCCCAGGGCACCCTATCAAGGGCACGGGCGTTCCCGGGCGCCGCTGCCCCAGTACTCTCCGCACCCCTCCCACTTGAATGGGAGTCCGGGAGCCGCCGAGGGCCACACTTCCTTTCCCCAGGGATTGCGTTGCACGCCCTCTTGCAGGGCCCGGTGCGGGGACCAGAAGGATGAGGGATCCTGAGGGTCATTGTGGGGCACGGACGCTCAATCCTCAGTCCCCATTAAGGGAAAGCCGAGGGGGTGGCAGAAAAGTGTGTGTGTGTGTGAGTGACAGTGTGTGTTTGGGGGCCGGGAGGAGTGAATGTGCTGGGGTGCTCGCAGCTCAGCGGGGCAGGGCCATCGCCCTGGCTCCATCTCCTTTTCTCTTGGCTTACCTGGCTCTGGCAGAGGCCGCGGCGGCGAGGCCCGGGTGGAAGGCGGCGGCGATCCCGGAGAGGACGCGGCCGGAGTGCAGCAGGGCCATGGTGGACGGTAGGAGGGCAGTGGGCCGCCGCAGGACGGAGCAGAGGGCGAGCGGACACACACACAGGGAGCCGGCTCCTGTTTAAGGTAAGGACAACGACTTTCCCGGGCCAGAGCGGCCGCGTGCTGGGCCCGAGCCGCGTCACAGCGACCCCTGGCGGCCGGTGGGCGGAGCGGCGTGGGCTCCGCGGAGGTCGTGGAAGAGGATGACTGCACAGTTTACCTAAGCCCAGCCTTTGCTGCACTTCATTCATTTAATCCAGCCGGCCGAAGAGTGGCTGCTGTTATGGCGGTTTGAAAGATGAGAAAATGGGCCGGGCTCGGTGGCTCACGCCTGTAATCCCAGCACTTTGGGAGGCCGAGGCGGGCGGATCACGAGGTCAGGAGATCGAGACCATCCTGGCTAACACGGTGAAATCCATCCCGTCTCTACTAAAAATGCAAAAAGTTAGCCGGGCGTGGCGGCGGGCGCCTGTAGTCCCAGCTACTTAGGAGGCTGAGCCAGGAGAATGGTGGGAACCCGGGAGGCGGAGCTTGCAGTGAGCCGAGATCGTGCCACTGCACTCCAGCCTGGGCGACTGAGCAAGACTCTGTCTCAAAAAAAAAAAAAAAAAAAAAAAAAAATGAGAAAATGTAGGCTGACATAGTTGACGTATTTTGTCTGATGCCTTACAGCCACTAGGACCCAGCCAAGGTGCCTTACTTTCAACCCTAATAGTTTCCCTAAACACAAGTCATGTCACCTCCTTCCTGAATGTTTCCTTATCCCCCACCCTTTTTTTTTTTTTTTTTTTTTTTTTTGAGATGGAGTCTCACTTTGTCACCCAGGCTGGAGTGCAGTGGCGTGATATCGGCTCACTACAACCTCTGCCTCCTGGGTTCAAGAGATTCTCCTGCCTCAGCTCCCTGAGTAGCTGGGTTACAGGCGCCACCACTACGCCCGGCTAATTTTTGTATTTTTAGTAGAGACGGGGGTTTCACCATGTTGACCAGGCTGGTCTCGGACTCCTGACCTCAAGTGATCCGCCCGCCTCAGCCTCCCAGAGTGCTGGGATTACAGGCGTGAGCCACTGCGCCCGGCTTCCTTATCCCTTTATGGAGAGGGTCGCATGCATATTTTGTGGGGCCGTTGTGAGGATTAATAAGATTAGCAGATTATGTCTAAAACAGGGCCTGATTTAGTAAGCAGAAAATAACCCATGGTCATTAATGACAAACTCGTGTATGTCAAATCCTGGTGACTGTTTGTGGAAGGAAATGAATCAGTTTTAAAGAAAAAAGCAAAGGAATTTCAGACACATCCACAAGTCAAACAAGTCTTTCTCATGTGTAGTCTATTTCTCCGATACTCGTATCTTAAACCCAGATAGGGGCCCAGTGTGTTGGCTTATGCCTATAAACCCAACACTTTGGTAGACTGAGGCAGGAGGATGGCGTGAAACCAAGAGTCTGAGACCAGCCTGGGCAACAAGATGAAACCCCCATCTCTTAAAAAAATAAAAACATTTAGCTGGGTGTGGTGTCACATGCCTGTGGTTCCAGCTACTCAGAAGGCTGAGGAGGGAGGATCTCTTGAGCCCATTAATTCAGGGTGCAGTGAGCCAAGATTGTGCTACTGCACTCCAGCCTGGGTAACAGTGAGACGCCGTCTCTAAATAAATAAGTACACACATAAATAAAATAAAACCGAGATAGAACTGTGTACCTTGGCAATTTAATATCTCCTCTGTGGCTCCATGTTGCCTGAATGGTAAAGTCTAAACCCCTCCTTAGGGCCACATTATAGGTCCTTCCAGCCCAGCTCCAATTTACTGTCTTAGACCCTTATGCTCTCATATGACCTTGACCTATGCTCCTATAGGCCATGATTTGGGATTCTACCTGTAAAAGGTAAAGTAGAGGTTCTTCTTCAAAGACTTTGCTCCCTAATTAGAAATAAATAGTAAAATGACCAGGCGCGGTGGCTCAAGCCTGTAATCCCAGCACTGTGGGAGGCCGAGACGGGCGGATCACGAGGTCAGGAGATCCAGACCATCCTGGCTAACACGGTGAAACCCCGTCTCCACTAAAAAATACAAAAAACTAGCCAGCGAGGTGGCGGGCGCCTGTAGTCCCAGCTACTGGGGAGGCGGAGGCAGGAGAATGGCGTGAACCCGGGAGGCGGAGCTTGCAGTGAGCTGAGATCCCGCCACTGCACTCCAGCCTGGGCGACAGAGCGAGACTCCGTCTCAAAAAAAAAAAAAAAAAAAAAAAAAAAAAAAAAAGAAAGAAATAGTAACTTCTCTTAAAAACAAAATTTATTCAAAGACCCGTACTGACATTCTTAAATATCTGCTAGCCATAATAAAGAAATCAATGTACTTTATGTTCTTAGCTCCCACAATTTAGCCTAAATATTTGCCCTGGCATGCTTGTACTGGTCCAAGCAAGCATCAGGTCATAGCCTGTTCCTCTTCTGTATTTTACCATTCTCAGCATTCTACAAGTTACTTCCTCCTTCCTTTGCTCTCCTCTGCCTTTGCCTCTTTTAAAAAGTTCTAAGTCGCTAGCCAATCAGAACAAATACAAAATGTGAGGACCCGTTCCAGCCAATGAAAACAGGACACAGCAGCAAGGTGGACGCATCAGCTTATAAATGACCCTGTCTCCTTTGTTCGGTGTACTCTCATGGCAAAACTGCTGTCGAGTGTACCCTTTCTGCAGAAAGTATAAAAATGGCCTTGCTGGCCGGGCGCGGTGGCTCAAGCCTGTAATCCTAGCACTTTGGGAGGCCGAGACGGGCGGATCACGAGGTCAGGAGATCGAGACCATCCTGGCTAACACAGTGAAACCCCGTCTCTACTAAAAAATACAAAAAACTAGCCGGGCGAGGTGGCGGGCGCCTGTAGTCCCAGCTACTCGGGAGGCTGAGGCAGGAGAATGGCGTGAACCCGGGAGACGGAGCTTGCAGTGAGCCGAGATCCGGCCACTGCACTCCAGCCTGGGTGACAGAGCGAGACTCCGTCTCCAGGAAAAAAAAAAAAAAAATGGCCTTGCTAAGGAAATTAAATTTATGTTCAAGTGCTGTTTCTTTACGGCACCAAGAAACAAGCATTTCAAACATACTAGTACATTAGTTTGCTCAGGCTGCTGTAACAAATCCCCATGAACTGGGTGGTTTAAAACGACAGAAATTTATTCACTCACAATTCTGGCGGGCAAAAGTCAATAATCAAGGTGTTGGCGGGGTTTGTGCCTTATGGGGTCTCAGAGACTCTGTTCCATGCTTCTCCTAGCTTCTGGCAATTGTCTGCAGTCCTGGGCATTCCTGTGCTGTCAGAGGCATCACTGATCTCTGCCTCTGGTGTCACACAGTGTTCTCTCCCTGTCTGTCTCTCCTCTTCTTTTAAGGACACCAATCATATTGGGGTAGGGTATATCTTAATTGCCTCATCTTCGCCTGATTACATCTGTAAAGACCCTATTTTCAAATAGATCACATTAATGATTTCCCCAGGTTAGAACTTAAACATATCTTTTTGGGGGGCACATTTCAACCCGTAACAACGACTATTCCCAAAACAATAACACTTCCAGGTATAAACCCTAGAGATCTCCTCACACATTTTTAAGGCTGTCAGTGAAGCATTGTTTATAAAAGCAAAGCGGAACAACCTAGTCGCCCATTGACGGAGGAAGAGATGGATGTTCTGCTACAGTCCCATGATGGAGCGTTACAGAACTACCAACATGAATGAGCTCAATAGATGTCACCATGGAAACACCTCAAAAACAAACACACTATAGAATTATACATATAATATGGTGCCACTTAGATAATATTTTTAAAATACATGAAACCAGAACATACATTCATTCATAAGTGTATGTAAAAGTTTGAAAAAATATGCCAAGGATATAGTTCAATCCAGGATTAGGAGGGCATGAGCGTATTTGCCCTTGTGGAGGGAGGGACGCAACTTTGTCATATTGCTTCATAAAAATTACAGATAAGAGGCAGGCGCGGTGGCTCACGCTTGTAATCCCAGCACTTTGGGAGGCAAACGTGCGCGGATCACCTGAGGTCAAGAATTAGAGACCAGCCTGGCCAATATGGTGAAACCCTGTCTCTACTAAAAATACAAAAATTAGACAGATGTGGTGGCGTGTGCCTGTAGTCCCAGCTACCCGGGAGGCTGAGGTAGCAGAATCACTTAAACCTGGGAGGCGGAGGTTGCAGTGAGCGTAGATCGTGCCACTGCACTCCAGCCTGGGCACAGAGCAAGACTCTGTCTCAAAAAAAATAAAGAAAAAAGAAAAAGAAAAAATACAGATAAGATTAACAATTGTCACCATTTTGGGGTTGAGTATTTGTTACATTGGATTCTGTACTTTTCCGTGTGTGTGTGTGTGTGTGTGTCTGTGTGCATATAGTTTTTTTTGTGTGTGTGTATGTGTATATATATACATATAGATATATGCTAATTTGAGTTCCTGATATGAAAGGTGGATTGGAAGGAACGACCCTACAGTGGGGAGACTAGGTAGAAGGAAGGTTTACACAGGAATCCAGGCAAGAAATTCTGATTGCCTGAGTTCAGCTAGAGGTAACAGTGATGGAGAAAAGGTTACAGATCTGGGGCATATCAAGGAGGTAGAATCAGATGGATTTGGTGATTAGAGTCAGAGAAAGGTAGAAAAGGAGTCAGAAATAATTCCCAATGCTTTAGTTAAAATTGGGGTTGGGGCCGGGCGCGGACGCTCAAGCCTGTAATCCCAGCACTTTGGGAGGCCGAGACGGGCGGATCACGAGGTCGGGAGATCAAGACAATCCTGGCTAACACGGTGAAACCCCGTATCTACTAAAAAAATACAAAACACTAGCCGGGCGAGGTGGCGGGCGCCTGTAGTCCCAGCTACTCGGGAGGCTGAGGCAGGAGAATGGCGGGAACCCGGGAGGCGGAGCTTGCAGTGAGCTGAGATCCGGCCACTGCACTCCAGCCTGGGAGACAGAGCGAGACTCCGTCTCAAAAAAAAAAAAAAAAAAAAAAAAAAAAAAAAAAAAAAAAAAATTGGGGTTGTCTGCAATTAACAGAGACCCCAAATAATTGACTTAACATAAAATATATCTTTCTCACATAAAAATCTAGAGATAGGCAGCCCAGGCCTGAGGTGGCATTTCTGACCCACTGAGTCCTGAGGTAGTCAGGTCCTTCCAGCTCTTTGCCCTGCCCTCCCTAAAAGGTGGCTGACTCTCAGTGGTCCAAGATAGTAGCCATAGCTTCAGCCATCACATCTCCATTCAAGGCAGCTGGAATGCAAAGGACTTACACCAGTTAACTTTTAAAAGAATTAAAATATGGGCCAAGTGCAATGGCTCATGCCTGTAATCCCAGCACTTTGGGAGGCTGAAGCAGGAAGATTGCTTGAGTCCAGGATCAGTCTACACCAGTCTAGGCAACATAGTGAGACTCTGTCTCTACAAAAAATGCAACAATTAGCCAGGCATGGTGGTGTGCGCCTGTAGTTGCAGCTACTTGGGAGGCTGAGGTGGGAGGATTGCTTGAGCCTGGGAGGCAGAGGTTGCAGTGAGCTGAGATTGTCCAACTGTACTCAAGCTTGGGCAACAGAGTAAGACTCTGTCTGGGGGTGGGGGGTGGAGGGGAAGTTAAAATAGGAGGAGGAAGAGTGTGACAAAGATCAGATGGAGGAGAGAGTGAGCCAGGGGAGCACAGAGGAGGAAAGGGCTCAATGCCAGCTGTGGAAATCAGGGAGGCCTTCATGGGGGAGGTGACATTTGATCTGAACTTTAAAGGACAGTGTTAATGTGGTATGTGGAGGAGGAAGGAAGGAAAAGACATGGCCTATGCCCCTCCTGATTATCTTCCTTGTCCTGGCTGTTTACCTCCCCAGTCTCCCTCCTCTTTTGCACACCTGCCCCTTCTGGCCATTGCCCTGGGCTTTTTCACCCACGCACCTCATACTTCCAACCCTACTATTAATTACTTGAATTCATGAATCCTGCATTTCAGGTTTTGGTACTGAGCCACGGTTCCTTTAAGCCGTCCACCTGCTCTTGCAGTCTCAGGAGCAAATGACAGCACTCCTTCTCCCTCGGGGTTAATCACCATGTCCCTACTTCTCTGTATTTTACAATATGGAGTAAATGCTCGTTAAAAAAAATCATCAGTTATTTTATTTTTGAGCAAGACTCCATCTCAAAAAAAAATCATAAACTTTGTTAAAACATTATGAGTTGTTTTTTTTTTTTTTGGTGATTTTTTTTTTCTTTAGCTCTTCAGCTATTGTCAGTGTTAGTGTATTTTATGTGTGGCCCAAAACAGTTCTTCTAGCGTGGCCCAGGAAGCCAAAAGATTGGATACCCCTGTCTTACACTGTCACCTCGGGACATCTATTAAGCGTAGATGTTGCAAAACAATGAACTTTGTCCTCAATAAACACAAGTACTTTACTAAAAATGCACATGTAGACCTATGATTTTAATTTAAAACCATCTTCTAGGTATTTAGTGAAGAGCCCTTCCCTCTACCCTTTCTCTTCTCCTTCCACCATTCCAGGGACTAAGTACAGGACTATGTCTAGCTCCAAGAGGTCTAGGGACAAAGGTCTCTCCCAGAAGACAGGTGTTCGTAAAAATGAACAAGAGCACATTTATAAAGGGATTATTTTACTTCCTCTACTTTTAACATACTTTGAGCATTATAACTTATTTTATTATTTAATGCACAGCAATAATAACTAAAATGCGCATATAGAACGAGGGTTAGGCGATCTGAACTAATCTAACTCCTGGGCATAGAACCCTTCTCTCTGCAAAATTCCTCCTCCCCACCACCCACCACTACCCAATGAGCAGTCAGCATACCCTCCAAGACATCAACTTTAACAATTCTGTCCCCAAAATGCAGCGACTTCTATAATATTAAAAAAAACCCAAAACTTGAAGGGTATTACTTTAGTTCTTTTAGCATATTTTGTGCATTTTTAAACATCTAGGAAGATGAGATGTTTCAAATAGGACTGAAGTTTTTCACTATACACACAGTCCCATTGAGTAAACAGTGCACATACATAACAAAGGCTATAATTTCAATATGTTTTCTGACTAGGAACATTCTGGCCTAGAACCCTTCCCCTTCCTACCTCTATCAACCCAGGGGACAAGTATAAGCATCTGCAATGCTTAGAAGGGATTTTTAAATTCTAATTTTAATTAATTTATTTTTTTAAGATGGAGTCTCGTTCTGTCGCCCAGGTTGGAGTGCATTAGTGCAAGCTTGACTCACTGCAACCTCCGCCTCCTGGGTTCAGGAGATTCTCCTGCCTCAGCCTCCTGAGTAGCTGGGATTATAGGCACGTGCCACCATACCTGGCTAATTTTTTTTTTTTTGTATTTTTAGTAGAGATGGGGTTTCACCATGTTGGTCAGGCTGGTCTCTAACTCCTGACCTCATGATCCACCTGCCTTGGCCTCCCAAAGTGCTGGGATTACAGGCATGAGCCACTGAGCCCAGCCTGGGATAGAGCCTCGCTCCATCACCCAGGCTGGAGTGCAGCGGTGCAGTCTTGGCTCACTGCAACCTCTGCCTCCCAGGTTCAAGCCATTCTCCTGCCTGAGCCTCTGGAGTAGCTGAGATTACAGGCACCCATCAGTATTCCCAGCTAATTTTTGTATTTTTAGTAGAGACGGGGCTTTGTCATGTTGGCCAGGCTGATCTCAAACTCCTGACCTCAGATGATCCACCCGCCTGGGCCTCCTAAAGTGCTGGGATTACAGGTGTGAGCCACCATGGCTGGCCTTACAAGGAATTTTAACAATTTCACTTCCATAAGTGTTTTTTTTTTTTTTTTTTTTTGAGACGGAGTCTCGCTCTGTCACCCAGGCTGGAGTGCAGTGGCCGGATCTCAGCTCACTGCAAGCTCCGCCTCCCGGGTTCACGCCATTCTCCTGCCTCAGCCTCCCGAGTAGCTGGGACTACAGGCGCCTGCCACCTCGCCCGGCTAAGTTTTTGTATTTTTAGTAGAGACGGGGTTTCACTGTGTTACCCAGGATGGTCTCGATCTCCTGACCTCGTGATCCGCCCGTCTCGGCCTCCCAAAGTGCTGGGATTACAGGCTTGAGCCACCGCGCCCGGCCTCATAAGTGTTTTTAAGAACAGTCTTTCCTATGAATTTTAACGTAAAGTACTCAGTGTATTAGTTTACTAACTCCACTTTTGTCATACGCTGGCAAATTCTTTAACATCTTGAAAGACTAGATGTTGTAAAGCAGGACTCATTTGACCTTTATATACACTAGATACACAGCAAAGTAAAATTAAACGCACAGACGTGAGGGACAACGGTCAAATGTTGTTCACCAGAAACACTCTTGTATAAAGCCCTTTGAACTTTCTCCTCCTTCCTCCCTGAACCAGCACAAATATAATAATGTGTACTGCTCAGAGAAGTGGTGTGATCAATTTCTAAAAGACAATATTTCATATGAATTTTAACAGAAAGATATCTACAAAATGTATTATTTACTACTTCTACTTTTAACATACTTGGTCCACTTCTAAATATCTAGAAAGAGTAGATGTTTCAAATAAGGACTTAGGCCGGGTGTAGTGGCTCATGTCTGTAATCCCAGCACTTTGGGAGGCTGAGACGGGTGGATCACGAGGCCGGAAGTTCAAGACCAGCCTGATCAACATAGTGAAACCCCATCTCTACTAAAAATACAAAAATTAGCCTGGAGTGGTGGCACGCGCCTGTAGTCCCAGCTACTTGGGAGGTTGAGGCAGGAGAATCGCTTGAACCCGGGAGGTGGAGGTTGCAGTGAGCCGAGATTGTGCCACTGCACTGCAACCTGGGTGACAGAGTGAGACTCCATCTCAAAATAAATAAATAAATAAAATAAAATAAAAAATAAGGACTTAAGTTTTCTCCTATATACACAGTAGTGTTAAATAAATGACACATGTAGCAATGGTTATATCCGAAAGTATCTTCTAAATAGGAACATTCTGGTTTCTTTTCTTTTTTTCTTTTTACATTTTTCACTTCCTTGTTAGTGCAATGGAACATTCTGGTTTGAATCCTTCCTTTCTTCCAACTCCTCTCCACCACCAATCTGGTGGATATAGGGACATGTGTCACTTAGGAGAGACGTTATCATTTCATGTCCAAAAGTCCTTTTCAGAAGACAGCCTTTTCATGAGTTTTAACACAAACTGTACAAAATGTGTTATTTACTAATATTCAGAGACTAGATATTAAAAAATTAAGACTCATTTGTCCAGTATATACACAATACAGACAGTACAACAAAGTTAAGTGAAATGCATGTAACATATAGGGCAATGGGTAAGGAAAATTTTCTTTTTATTTATTTATTTGAGATGGAGTTTCGCTTTTGTTGCCCAGGCTGGAGTGCAATGGCATGATCTCAGCTCACTGCAACCTCTGCCCCCCGGGTTCAAGCAATTTTCCTGTCTCAGCCTCCCAACTACTTGGGAGTAGTTGGGATTACAGGTGCCTCCTACCTCACCCGACTGATTTTTGTATTTTTAGTAGGGATGGGGTTTCGCCATGCTGGCCAGGCTGGTCTTGAACTCCTGACATTGGGTGATCTGCCCCGCCTCAGCCTCCCAAAGTGCTGGGATTACAGGCATGAGCCATGAGCCACTGCACCCGGCTGATAAGCTGAAATTTTCAAGTACACAGTAGCAAAACACATTTCATAATATCTTCCCTCCTATCTCCCTGAACCCAATGAACAACCACAGAGATTATACTGTTCTCAGAGGTGGTTTCACAATTCTGCTTCCAACACAGTATTTTGATTAGTTTTTTAAAGCCACTTACACAAAGTGTTATTCTACTATTTCTTTTTTCTTTTCTTTTTTTTTTTTGAGATGGAGTTTTGCTCTTGTTGCCTAGGCTGGAGTGCAATGGCACGATCCCTGCTCACGCAACCTCCACCTCCCGGGTTCAAGCCATTCTCCTGCCTCAGCCTCTCAAGTAGCTGGAATTACAGGCATGCACCACCGCCCCTGGCTAATTTTGTATTTAGTAGAGATGGGGTTTCTCCATGTTGGTCAGGCTGGTCTCGAACTCCTGACCTCAGGTGATCCTCCCGCCTCAGCCTCCCAAAGTGCTGGGATTACAGGCATAAGCCACTGCACCCAGCCTACTACTTATACTTTTAAATACATCAAGCGTTTCTAAATATATAGAAAGACTAGATATTTCATATTAGAACTTGCCCACTGTATACACAGCACTGTTAAAATTACACACAATTGTTACAGGTTGGTGCAAAAGTAATTGAGCTTTTGCATTTAATCTGAGGTATCTTCTAAATATGACCATCGTGGGCTTGAACCATACACTCCTCACTTCCTTCTCTCTGTCATCAATGCAGAGGACTAGTACAGGCATGTGTAATGGTTAGAGAGGTTGAACAAACTCATATCCTAAAGCCATTTACAGAGGACAACATTTCCTGTGAATTTCAATACAAACTGTACAAAATGAGCCAATTTTACTAAGACTTGGTCATAGGCTGGCAGCCTTTTTAACATCTAGAGACTAGATGTTGCAAAATTAAGGACTCATTTGTGCATTACATACACTAGATACACAGCAAAACCAAATAAACAAAATGTGCAGAAAAACGGTGTCTGAAAACTTCCAAGTGTGAATGCACTAGTATATTACCTTTTGCAATTCCTTCCCTCCCACCTCCTGCAAACCATTGAACAAGTATAGATGGTACTATCCTGCTCATAGAGGTGGTTTAACAATTTTATTTCCAAAAGATAATATTCCTTATGAATTTCAGCAACAAGATATTTACAAATTGATATTTTACTATCTCTATATTGAATATGCGTTGGGTACTTGTAAACATCTACATAGACTAGGTGTTTCAGGTAAGGATAGTTGTCCTCATAGACAAAGCAGTGTTGAATGAGCCTCACATATGAAGCAATAGTTGCAGTTTTTTTCTTTTCTTTTCTTTTCTTTCTTTCTTTCTTTTTTTTTTTTCTGATATAGAGTCTGGCTCTGTGATGCAGGCTGGATCTCAACTGACTGCAACTTCCACCTCCTGGGTTCAAGCAACTCTTGTGCCTCAGCCTCCCAAGTAGCTGGGATTACAGGCACGGATCTGCCCACCTTGGCCTCCTAACAACTGGGATTACAGGCATGAGTCACTGTGCCTGACCGGTTTTTTTTTTTCTTTCTTTCTTATTAGAAAATATGGGATGCTTCATGAATTTGCATGTCATCCTCGCACTGGGGCCATGCTAATCTTCTCTGTATCATTCCAACTTTAGCGTATATGCTGCCAAAGTGAGCACAATAGTTTTCATTTGACAGTGTCTTCCCAACATGAACATTCTGGCCTAAAACTGTTCCCTTCTACACCAATGCAGTGGGCTATAATGCTCAAATTTTCAGATGACATTCTTTCCTAGGAATTTTTTTTTTTTTTTTTTTTGACGGAGTCTCACTCTGTCGCCCAGGCTGGAGTGCAGTGGTGCGATCTCGGCTCACTGCAAGCTCTGCCTCCCTGGTTCATGCAATCCTCCTGCCTCAGCCTCCCAGGTAGCTGGGACTACAGGTGCCCGCCACCATGCCCGGCTAATTTTTTGTATTTTTAGTAGAGACGGGGTTTCACTGTGTTAGCCAGGACGGTCTTGATCTCCTGACCTCGTGATCCACCCGCCTCGGCCTCCCAAAGTGCTGGGATTACCGGCGTGAGCCACCATGCCCAGCTTTTTCCTAGGAATTTTAAAACAAAATGTACAAAATATATTAGTTTAACTAACTCTACTTTTGCTTTTGTCATACACTGGCAACCTCTCTAACATCTAGAAAGAGCAGCTGTTGTAAATTAGGACTTGTTTATCTTTTATGTACATTATATACACAGATAAGTAAAACAAAATGCCCAGACAGAAGGGCTAGTGGTTAATCTTGCTTCATTATAAGCGCAGTGGTGCAGAGTTCATTGTACCTCCTTCTCTTCCTTCTTGCCCTGAACCGCGCACAAACATAACATACTACGCAAAAACAACATTTCATACGAATTTTAACAAAAAGATGCCTGTAACCCCAGCACTTTGGCAGGCCGAGGCCTGCGGATTGTTTGAGGTCAGGAGTTCAAGACCAGCCTGGCCAACATGGTGAAACCCCATCTCTACTAAAAATACAAAAGTTAGCCGGTTGTGGTGGTACATGCCTGTAATCCCAGCTACTTGGGAGGCTGAGGCAGGAGAATGGCTTGAACCTGGGAGGTGGAGGTTGCAGTGAGCCGAGATTGTGCCACTGCTCTCCAGCCTGGGCAGAGCGAGACTCTGTCTCAAAAAAAAAAGTTTTACAAAATGTGATATTTTACTACCTCTACTTTTAACATATATCAGACACTTCAGAACATCTAGAAAGACTAGATATTTCAAAAAAGTACTTTGTACTGTCAACTATATATAAAATAGTGAAGAATAAAATGTACACAGAAAACAACGATGATAATATGAAAACATCTTCTCCATATGACCTGCCTGGCATAGAACCTTCTCTTCCTTCTCACAGTCTTCTGCTCCATGTCCTCTAAACCCCTGTACAAACGTGGACGTGTGTTACTCTTGGTGCTTCTACATTTCACAAAGTCATTTCTAGCGGAGGTGGTGGGGTGAGGGTGGGGTAGCTCATGCTTGTAATCCCAGCACTTAGGGAGGCTGAGGTGGGAGGATTGTTTGAGGCCAAGAGTTCTAGGCCAGCCTGGGAAACATAGCAAGACCCTATCTTTACAAAAAAATAAAAAATTAAAAAAAAATTAACTGGTTATGGTGGCATGTGCATGTAATCCCAGCTACTCAGGAGGCTGAGGTGGGAGGATTGCTTGAGTCCAGGAATTTGAGGCTACAGTAAGCTATGATCACATCACTGCATTCCAGTCTAAGTGACAGCAAAATCCTGTCTCAAAAAAAAAGAGAAAAAGAAAAAAAAGTCATTTTCAGGAGACACACCTCTTCTATGATTTTTTAAAAAAACAAATGGATGTTTACAAGATGTGTGATTTTCTAACTCTGTCATAGTTGGCAACCTCTTGACATCTAGAAGGACCAGATGTAACAAATTTTTTTTTTTTTTTTTTTGAGATGGAGTTTCGCTTGTTGGCTAGGCTGGAGTGCAATGGCGCAATCTCGGCTCACTGCAACCTCTGCCTCCTGGGTTCAAGCAATTCTCATACCTCAGCCTCCCGAGTAGCTGGAATTATAGATGCCAACCACCACACCCAGCTAATTTTTGTATTTTTATTACAGACAGTGTTTCACCATGTTGGCCAGGCTGGTCTCAAACTTTTGACCTACCCACCTTGGCCTCCCAAAGTGCTGGGATTACAAGTGTGAGCCACCGTGCCTGGCCACAAATGTTTTCCTTTTTCTTTTTATTACTATTTTTCAGACAGAGTCTCGCTCTGCTGTGTTGCCCAGGCTGTAGTGCAGTGGCACACTCATAGCTCACTGCAACCTCTGCCTCTGAGGCTCAAGCATCCTCCTGCCTCAGCCTCCTGAGTAGCTGGTATCATAGGTGTGCATCACCACACTTGGCTAATTTTTAAATTTTTTGCAGATAAGGGGGTCTTGCTATGTTGCCTAGGCTGGTCATGAACTGCTGAGCTAAAGCGATCTTCCCACCTTCACCTCCCAAAGTGCTGGGATTATAGGCATGAGCCACTAACCTGGCCAAATTTTTTCCTTTAAAAGATTGGGGGGCGGCTGGGCGTGGTGGCTCACGCCTGTAATCCCAGCACTTTGGGAGGGTGAGGCAGGTGGATCACGAGGTCAGTATTTTGAGACTATCCTGGCTAACACGGTGAAACCCCGTCTCTACTAAAAATACAAAAAATTAGCGGGCGTGGTGGTGGGCGCCTGCAGTCCCAGCTACTCGGGAGGCTGAGGCAGGGGAATGGTGTGAACCGAGGAGGTGGAGCTTGCAGTGAGCCGAGATCGTGCCACTGCACTCCAGTCTGGGAGAGAGAGCGATACTCCATCTCAAAAAAAAAAAAAAAAAAAAGTTGGGGGGCAAGTCGAGATTAGCTTTTAGCTTTTTCATATTATATACACAGGCCTTCTGTGTATTATGCACATAGCCAGTAAATCTTTCCAAAGGGTGGTAGGCATTTCCAGTTGGCCAAATGTGGTCTCTTATTCTACGACTTCTCTCTACCTTATTAAAGTCTGGTAGACTTGTCGGATGGCTGTTGACTCATCCATCTGTGGTTGTCCTGGGCTTCCTCATCTCCTGGCTGGTTCAGGCCTAGGGAGGTCTTGTCCAATTGGGACAGAGCGGGCACCGGAGGATCCAGATCTGTGCGGCCCCATAGCCTACAGAGGTGACCAAGCCTGTGTCAATAGACCCGCTTTTTCACCCGGCCACACCTGTGCCACTCAAGGACATGTATCCTAGCAGCTTGCAGGGGGTTCACCTGGGCCTGGCAGGACTGGGCCGGGAGACCGGGTGGCTGGTATGGTCCAGGCTGGGAGAGGCTGCCACTGCCATCAAGTCACCCAGGTGGGGAGGGGAGGGAGGTTCCCTGCTGCTTGGGCCTGGCTGGTGGGCAGCCACAGCAAGAGCTCTGTGCGACTACAGCGCAGAGGCTGCAGCCTGTCCTGGGGACCCCCAGTTCATCTGCCAACCTGGAAGAGCTGGCCTCGTTCTGCTTCTCACCCAGCTTTCTGCTGGAACTTAAAATCAGTTTTTGTTTTGTTTCGTTTTTTTGGAGACAGGGTCTTGCTCTGTCACTTAAGCTAGTCTTGAACTCCTGGGTGACTGTGCCCAGCCAGAATCAGTTTTAATGAAACAATGTGCAAGTCCTTAGATTACATAGTCTGAGTGACCTTTGGGTTCAGGCGTTCATGGCGCCAGGTTCCATCACTTAGAACTTACTGGACACCATGCTCTGTTCTGCTGCATTTGGAGCTTCTCTGGGCCTCTCTTCCATTTGTTTCCTGCTGGCTCCCAGACAGACCCAGAGGAAGCATTTCCAGAATGACCTCAGAAATGATTGCGGGGATCCTTTTCACCCAGGGATCTAGTTATATAATGATTCTCCTGGGAGGAAGGGTTTGGGAAGGTCTAACAATGAGGGGGTCCTGAGTCAAAGAAGGGTCCCTTCTTCACCTACCCACTTACATCATCATTTATATTGTTATTTAATATTAGTTTTTATTTTAGAGACAGGTTCTTGCTCTGTCACCCAGGCTGGAGTGCAGTGGCACAATCATAGCTCACTGCTGTCTTGAATTCCTGGGTTCAGGTGATCTCCTGCCTCAGTCTTCCTATAGCTGGGACTATAGGCATGTACCACCACACCTGGCTAATATTTTATTTTAATGTTTTGTAGACATGGGGTCTCACTGTATTGCCTAGGCTGGTCTTGAACTCCAGGGCTTTAAATGATCCTCACATGTCAGCCTCCCAAAGTGCTGGGATTATAGGCATGAACTGCTATGCCCAGCTGTATTGTTGTTTTAAAATTACTTTGACCAAAGTTGGACGTTCTACTGAAATTATGAAAGCTGTTCTGTGGTCACCAGGGATCAATACAGACAAAGCTTTCCTGGTAAGTAACTCTTCTCACCAAAAGCCTCATGCTCCCACCTCAATCTTTTTTTTTTTTTTGGAGACGGAGTCTCACTCTATTGCCCAGGCTGGAGTGCAATGGTGCGATCTGGGCTCACTCCGCCTCCCGGGTTCCAGTGATTCTCCTGCCTCAGCCTCCCAAGTAACTGGGACTACAGGCACCCACCACCACGCCCGGCTAATTTTTTGTATTTTTAGTAGAGACGGGGTTTCACTGTGTTAGCCAGGGTGGTCTCGATCTCCTGATCTCATTATCCCCTCGCCTCAGCCTCCCAAAGTGCTGGGATTACAGGCGTGAGCCGCGGCACCTGGTCTTTTTTTTTTTTTTTTCTTTTGAGACGGAGTTTCACTCTTGTCACCCAGGTTGGAGTGCAGTGGCACCATCTTGGCTCACTGCAACCTCTGCCTCCTGGGTTCAAGTGATTCTCCTGCCTCAGGCTCCCATAGCTGGGATTACAGGCGCCCACCACGCCCGGGCAATTTTTTATATCTTTAGTAGAGGCGAGGT
Organism: Macaca nemestrina; assembly: GCF_043159975.1. Taxonomy (NCBI): domain Eukaryota; kingdom Metazoa; phylum Chordata; class Mammalia; order Primates; family Cercopithecidae; genus Macaca; species Macaca nemestrina. The sequence continues at coordinate 57,873,515 of NC_092142.1, forward strand.
TTCACCATGTTGGCCAGGCTGGTCTCAAAATACTGACCTCGTGATCTGCCCGCCTTGGCTTCCCAGAGTGCTGCGATTACATACACCCGGCCATTCCCACCCCAATCTTGTTGAAATTGTGGAGTATATAATTCCAGAAACTTGAAAAAGCTTTTAGAGCTCGTTTGGAGCAGTGCGTCTCATGTTGTACATCACCCTGAGAGCTTGTGAAATTGCAGGTTCTGATTCAGCATGGTGTTGGAGGGTGAGGGGAGGGACTGTACTTCTTTGTTTTTTGTTTTGTTTTGTTTTGTTTTTTTTGAGACAGGGTCTCACTTTGTTGCCTGGGCTGGAGTGCAGTGGTGCAAACAAGGCTCACTGCAGCCTTGACCTCCTGGGCTCAAGCCATCTGTCCACCTCAGTCTTCCGAGTAACTGGGACTTCAGGCACACACCACTACACCCAGCTAATTTTTGTATTTTTTTGTAGAGATAGGATTTTGCCATGTTGTCCAGGCTAGTCTTGAACTCCTGGGCTCAAGCGATCCACCCACCTTGGCCTCCCAAAGTGCTGGGATTACAGATGTGAGCCACCATGCCTGGCTGCTTCTGTATTTTTATTTTAAAAAATATTTATTTATTTGAGATGGAGTCTTGCTCTGTTGCTCAGACTGGAGTGCAGTGGTGTGATCTTGGCTCACTGTAACCTCTGCCTCCCACGTTGAAGAGATTCTGCTGCCTCAGCCTCCCGAGTAGCTGGGATTACAGGGGCCTGCCACCACGACTGGCTAATTTTTTTTTTTTTTTTGTATTTTTAGTAGCGATGGGGTTTCACCATGCTGGCCAGGCTGGTGTTGAACTCCTGACCTCACGTGACCCACCCACCTTGGCATCCCAAAGTGCTGAGATTACAGGTGTGAGCCACCGCATCTGGTTCTGTATTTTTAATAAGCTCCCAGGTGAGGTCAGTGTTGGCTAGTGGACTGCATTTTGAGTATCATAGATCTGGTTCATGCCCTGGCTGGGCGTGGTGACTCATGCCTGTAATCCTAGCACTTTGGGAGGCTGAGGTGGGTGGATTACCTGAGGTCAGGAGTTCGAGACCAGCCTGGCCAACATGGTGAAACCCTGTCTCCTGTCTCTACTAAAAGAAAACAAAAAACAAAAAACAAAAAAAACTAGTCTGGCGTGGTGGCATGTGCCTGTAATCCCAGCTACTTGGGAGGCTAAGTCTCTTGAACTGGGAGGTGGAGGGTGCAGTGAGCCGAGATCGCTCCATTGCACTCCAGCCTGGGCAACAAGAGCGAAACTCCGTCTCAAAAAAAAAAAAAAGGTCTAGTTCATGTCTTACCAGCCATTTATAGATGTTAGACTGAGGCCTGAGACAGGAAACTCATGTCCCAAACTCCAGACTTTCCACAATATATATAGAAAATCTGAGGCCAAAAGAGGGAAGTATTGGTGAAGATCACATAGCAAAATGGGGTTTGAGACTAGAAACAAAAGCGCAGATGAAGCGTAGATTCCCATATCAATTTCAACACCAAATACAACATCTAAGAAGACCCGTTGATCTGTGCCCAGCCCTGAGTTGCTTCTGTGGCCTGTCCAGGAATCATCTTGGAGCTTTCACTCCCAGCCCAGGCTATAGGATGGATTCTACATAGCCTTCAGGCTATAGGAAGAAAAAACCTGAAAGTCTTCCCCAGGGCCAGAACTCTGAGAGGGAGTGTCCTGTGCAGACTCCTACTATCAGGGAATGCGCTGGCAATCCCTGAGCAGCAAGACACAGCCCCCTCTACACAGACATTTATTTAAAGGTGTAAGAGCAAGTGTGTGTGAGGTGCCCCTGTAGACATGGGTGGGGTGTTTGTGTGCGAGGAGCCGACTATGGAGCCTGTGAAGGGTGTGGACTTGGGGTCATTGTGTTTGAGCATGACCTTGTCGTTTTTGCACGTGTGTGCGTATGTGAAAGTCGGTGAGTGGCGTGTGTCTCTGTGCAGGTGTCTGTGTATGTGCATGTTTGCATGCCTGTTTTCTGTGTGTGGGAGGCATGAGGAATGGATGTGTGGCAGATTCCAAACCTATCAGGCCAGAAGGACAGAGGAGGCCGAGTGAGCCAGGGACAGGGACGCTGGATGGCGTCGGTAGCATCCTCATGGGGGATAGTGCTGGTTGAAAGGACTGCTTTTTCTTTTGTTTCTTGAGACAGGGTCTCACTATGTGGCCCAGGCTGGTCACAAACTCCTGTGTTCAAGTGATCCTCCTGCCTTGGGCTCCCAAAGTGCTAGGATTACAGGCATGAGCCAACACACCCGGCGGAAAGGACAGCTTTTATCTGGAGCAGTAGCCCTTCCTTTGGAACACAGTCTTTTGTATTCCTACAACCCTGCCCTCCCGTGCTCAGCCTGCTCCAGGGGAAATGCAAAGCCTCAGGAAGAACTGAAGAAGTCCTTCGGGGAGGCACTGCCTCGCCACCGGCAGCCTGGCCCAGGAAGAGGCAGGAGGGGTCATCGCTGGTGACTCTGTTCCTCCTCATGGTCAGAGAGCATCTCCTGAGCCCCCACAGAACATACTGGTTTCTGGCTAGCAACCCCTCTAGAGACCTCTCCCACTGGCCCACAGAGTGTCTTCAGATACTTTTCTGTGCACGTGAAGTTATTCAGAAAAATTACAACCACATACCCTACCTGATAATTATAAGGACTTTAATAAATAATTTTAAAAAATCCTTTATGGTGGTGTCCATCTGTGGCCCCTGTTTTGAGCCCCTGCGGGGGTGCCCTGATTGCCCTTTGTTCTGCCCCACACTCAGACTTTTCACCAGAAGAACCCCAGTTCCCTTGCTGGCTTGAGTCACCACAGCAGGAGCCACAGGTTCTAGACTGGCCTTGGGCTCCTGTTAGCCGCTTACAGGGATGGGGAACAGAGCAGCAAATGTGATGGCGAGTGCCTGGGTGTGTCCTGCACTGTGCCAGGGCCTGGGGTAGATAAAAGTACTCAATGTGGAGGTTCTAGGGGTTTAGAGTGGAGGGAGATTGCTTCTGGCTGGGGAACTGGGAAAGGTGCATGGAGGAGGTGGTGTGTGAGCAGGGCCTGGAAGGAAGAGGGGGAGTTTCAGCATCATCATCCATACTTCATGGCCATAGTGTCTAGAAGGGCTGGGCACAGTTGTCTTTCCCATTCACACCTGTGAGCACAGGTCCCAGATGGTGAAGTGACTCAGCCAGGGCCACATGGATCTCCTCTGTCAGCTTTGCCTTTCAGATAGGTGGCCTATGTTTTTTTTCCCATCAATTTCCAATCAGCCCTGCCTCTCTGGCTGCCTGTGCTGGATCCACCCTGTCCTGTTCAGGGGGGTGAGGACCAGGCACCAGCACCAGCCAGGGCTGAGGCATGAGGGCCTGAACATATCCCACCACAGATTCCAAATATATATCCTCCTCCCGCCACTCCCAAGACCTGACATGCCCATGGGTGAGTCATATTTGACTTATCTATCCATCTCCCTTAAGCCAGAGACCCAAGAGTCATCCTTGGGCTGTCTCTCCCTCACCTCCCGTGCTTCCCAGTTGATCTCCAGAACATGTTTGGAATGGTAATGTTCCATGAAAGGGTTGTATATGCAAAGCAACCGCTAAATGCTGAAGGAGCTCTGAAACCAAAGAGGGAGGCAGACAAATCTAGTTTTTCTGTATAATGTGACTTATTGGGGAAACTTAGCAGAAACGTGGTCTTGGGCAGCTGGCAAGACAGGCAGATTTTTGCACCACAGCCACCTTGACCCAGGGCTTACATCTTGGGGGAAAAAGCGTGCATGCTGTGGGAGGAATGTGTAGGTGCTTCTGGGGGCATCACAGTGCATGATTTCTGTGATAGCATTCAGGTGGTTTTTTTTTTTTTTTGGAAGAGGTGAAACTTACAATGAATAGATGTTTTTACAGAAAGAGTAATATATCAACTAAACATTTTAGAGGCATTCCTGGACTTGGGATTAGTCAGGAGTCACATGGTGGATTGACGTTTAAAATAAAGCCACTCTTGTCCCCACAAGTGTGGGGGTAACTATAAACACTCATTCACTTGTGTATTCCTCACAGTGATACTATGAAGTTGGTGTCCAAGAACCATAGCCAGGGAGGAGCAAAGTGGGGATTCAGCCGCAGTCATCTCCTCACCCCCTGGCTTTCTCCATCTGCATGGCCACCATCATCAGTGCTCTCTTGGGCCACACCCAAAGCCCCTCAATGGACTGCATGACTCATCTCACTCATCCAGAACATTCCCCACAGACCAATCAGTGAGATCCTTCTAAAACAAGCAGCCACTCATCTCTCCTTTGCTTAAAACCCTTCAGAGGCTCCCTAGTGCCCTCAGCCTTGAGTCCAATCTTCTCCGTATAGCACACATAACTTCATGTAACTCCACATCACCCATGTAATTCCACGTAACTTCAGCAGGCCTTGGGAGATCTGCCCACTGACAGAGAGAAGCAGGTGCCAGCCTCCTCCCATGAGGAAGAGGTAATGTTCAATGCAGGTAAGTTCAACTGTGTCCAATGGGGCCCTCAACTGCCTTGGGGTCCCCTGTTCCCTGTGTGCCTTCAGTCTCGATGATCAACCATTATGTGCTGAGAGCAGAAGTAGCCACGCTAGGAGATGTTGCGAAACAGGGCAATTATGAAAGAATATACTGCATCTGCCACAGGCCTATGAGCAGCTTGAAGGTGGGAACGGTGATTTTGGGCTGTCTAAGCACAATGACAAATGTTACTAAATTCAAGTGCAACTGCCAGAAGAGTACAGAACGGGCATCCAGCCTGGGATGGCAGGAACACCTGGGCTGAGTCTAGAAAAACGAGTGAAAAGTTTATTAAGGAGGAAAAGGGCAGATGTTATCAGAAGGAGCAGCACGGGTCAAAGCTAGAAGACATCAAAGAACGAGGTAGCACAATCAAGGTCAAGATGTTCCCAGGCAGGAGAGGGGCAAATGTCCCACCAGCCTGATGAGGCTTTCTGTCTTTCTTTTATTGAGATGGAGCCTCCTTCTGCCACCCAGGCTGGAGTGCAGTGGCATGATCTTGGCTCATTGCAATATCCGCCTCCCCAGCTCGAGTGATTCTGATGCCTCAGCCTCCAGAATAGCTGGGATTACAGGTGTCCGCCACCACGCCTGGCTCATTTTTGTATTTTTAGTAGAGAGGGCTTTCACCATGTTGGCCAGGCTGGTGTCGAACTCCTGACCTCAGGCGATCTGCCCACCTTGGCCTCCCAAAGTGTTGGGATTACAGGCGTGAGCCACCATCCCTGGCCTTTTTTTTTTTTTTTTTAATAAGGGTCTTGCTCTGTCACCCAGGCTGGAGAGCAGTGGCGCAATCATGGCTCACTGAGGGGATTCAGACAAACCCCAGGCCTGAGTCAGCTTGCAGAGTGTGGGGAGCAGGGAGAGGGGTGCAGTCATTAACTTCAAAGTCAAGACTTGAGGCTTTACTGGGGAGAGGTTCTTTGTGCTCAATATTAAGGATTTTTTTTTAAAAAAGTTTTATTTTAAAATGTTTATTTATTTAGAGATTGGGTTAGAAGACTGGCTAATTTTTGTTTTTTGGTAGAGACAGGGTTTTGCTGTGTTGCCAGGCTGGGCTTGAACTCCTGGGCCCAAGTGATCCCCCTGCTTCCCAAAGTGTTGGGATTACAGATGTGAGCCACTGCACCTGGCCAATAGTTAGGATTTGCGCTCTGTCCTCCTAACCACAATTTGGAGAAACAGAAACCAGTATACAAATTCACAACATTTAATTCCTCCAAATAGTTCTGTTTAAATCATGCTAATGTTGACTAAAGAAACATCAAGCTTTTAAAGAATTAAAGATAGTGTTATTCAGAAGTCTTACTGAGGGCTAGAAACCAAAGCCTACAGCCTGGGAGCGGCCTGTTAGAGGTGTCCTATCAGACTGCTCCAGAAGTTCTTCAGCCCACTGCTCATACACAGGTGGCAGAGGTTCAGTATGTGTAAAATCACATCCAGGCCAGGCACAGTAGCCCACGCCTGTAATCCCAGCACTTTGGGAAGTCGAGGCAGGTGGATCACCTGAGGTCAGGAGTTTGAGACCAGCCTGGCCAACATGGCAAAACTCCATTTCTACTAAAAATACAAAAAATTAGCTGGGCATGGTGGTGCACTCCTGTAGTCCCAGCTACTCTTGAGGCTGAGGCAGGAGAATTGCTTGAACCCGGAAGGTGGAAGTTGCAGTGAGCCGAGATTGCGCCATTGTACTCCAGCCTGGGTGACAGAGCAAGACTGTCAAAAAAAAAAAAAAAAAAAAAAAAAATCACATCCAATGTGTTCAGATGTTACACTAAAGCAGAATCCCCTCAAAGTTTGGATATAAGAGTATATCCGGTTGGCTGGGTGCAGTGGCTCGCTCCTGTAACCCCAACACTTTGGGAGGCTGAGGTGGGCGGATCATGAGGTCAGGAGATCGAGACCATCCTGGCTAATGGTGAAACCCCATCTCTACTAAAAATACAAAAAATTAGCCGGGTATGGTGGCATGTGCCTGTAGTCCCAGCTACTTGGGAGGCTGAGGCAGGAGAATTGCTTGAACCCGGGAGCAGAGGTTGCAGTAAGCCAAGATTGTGCCACTGAACTCCAGCCTAGTGACAGAGCAAGACTCCGTCTCAAAAAAAAAAAAAAAAAAAAGTACATCTGGTTATAGCTTATAGAAGCATAACCACTAACCTTATTGGATATTATCTTATGTATAGGAAAAGGCAACACAAGGATCATTTACCTTTAATAAAATGATTTTTGAGAATGGGTCTTACTATGTTGCCCAGGCTGATCTCTAACTCCTGGTCCCACAATTCTCCTGGCTTGGCCTCCCAAAGTGTTGGGATTATAGGCATGAGCTACAGCACCTGGCTTCATTTATCTTTTAAGGAATGTAGTAACTCAGGTGAGAGATGTGGGAGGCTGTGTGCTGTGTCCTCTTCTGACTTCAAGACATTCTTCCCAAGAGCTGTATTTTATCACAGAGTCAGGGGTTCAAGCAGAAATGAGCAAATACGGCCTCTTAGCACTTGCTGCTTTGTCTCACACTAAGCACCTGAAAGAGCCATAAAAGTAAGAACAAACTTTAACTTCAAACTGGAAGCTGTTCTCCTACCTTAATCTAAGCCATGGTGTCTGGCCCACTTCCAGGCCCAGGGCTAGTTCCTTGCTTTTGTGAGTTTCAACTTTAGTAAACCCTTTCTTCAGTAAACCCTTTTACATAACTCCATGTAACCTTAAATAAAGAGTCTTGCGGATGTTTTAATTATTAAAAAAGATGGCCAGGTGTGATGCCTCACACCTGTAATCCCAGCACTTTGGGAGGCCAAGGCAGGCGGATCACCTGAGGTCAGGTGTTTGAGATCAGCCTGACCAACATGGTGAAACCCTGTCTCTACTAAAAATACAAAAATTAGCTGGGCGTAGTGGTGTGTGCTGGTAATCCCAGCTACTTGGGAGGCTGAGGCAGGAGAATCCCTTGAACCTGGGAGGCGGAGACTGCAGAGTCGAGATTGTATCACTGCACTCCAGCCTGGGTGACAGAATGAAACTCCATCTTTGAAGGAGGTCCTAGAAAACTGAAAGAACACTTTTTTTTTTTTGTTGAGATGGAGTCTCGCTCTGTCCCCCAGGCTGGAATGGAATGGCGTGATCTCAGCTCACTGCAACCTCCGCCTTCTGGGTTCTAGCAATTCTCCTGCTTCAGCCTCCTGAGTAGCTGGGATTATAGGTGCCCAACACCACACCTGGCTAATTTTTGTATTTTTAGCAAGATGGGGTTTCACCATATTGGTCAGACTGGTCCTCAACTCCTGACCTCAGGTGATCCACCCACTTCGACCTCCCAAAGTGCTGGGATTACAGTCATGAGCCACCGCGCCCAGCTAGGAGCACTGTTTTTAGGGGGAAAATCTTCTCATTCTATCTCTGTTATTCAGTTCATTCCCAGTTACTGCTTAGGTCTTAAATTAGGTAACCTTTCTTTGGGAATCCTTCTCTACCTTCTCTGACTACCCAGAGACAGAGTTAGGTGCCTTTTTGATGGGCTTCTTAACACAGTTCTTATTATAATATGTTTCATACTTTATAATGATAATTCCCCATTTTTTTTCTTGTCTGTTCTCTCTGTAAAGGCTGTGAGGGCAGAGACAGATCCCACCTCCAATATTTTCTGTGCACCTAGAACCTAGCATAGCGCATCACATATATATTATAGAATGATATTCTGCTTATGGATTTCATCAGTTTCATGCAGGATTTTTCTTGGACACTCTGCCAGCCAGAGACCTCCGGTGGCTTGGGCCTGGGCCTTACTTGGACCTGGGCTCGCTGTTGGAGATGCCCAGTCTACTCAGCTCACCAGGCCACACCAGGCTTGCACTCCAGCACAATCCTATGGCCGCTGCAGCTGTGTGCTCAGCTCCTGGCAGAAGTGGGTGTGTGAGCCATTGAGTGTGGGATCTGGCCGGCTGCTTCAAGTGCTGGCACAGGAGTGGGCTCCATGTGGGGCTTTCGGCTAGACCAGGTGTGTTGCACTGAGAGGAACACAGTGGCACCCAAGCAGGGGTGCCTGAGACTACAAAGCACCAGAGGGGGTGTAATAGCATGCTCACAGTTCTTTTAGTCTGGCCGTCTGCAGCCTGACAGGTGGTAGTATGTTAATAGCTCTGTCAGTCCTGTCACCCTGCTATGGCCAGCATCTCTGGGGCTGGCTCTGCCCTGCCACTGCTTCCCCTCATGTGGGGCAGCTGCCCTCTGCCAGCAGAGGGTGGAGGGCCATGGAATTGCATCCTTCTTTATACCCATGTTCAGTGGGTCCTAAGTTCTTGTCCCGCATCCAAGAAGAATGAGGTTATGCTGACAGTTGAAGGGTGAGGAGGGTGGAGAAGAATTTTATTGAGTGATGAAACAGCTATCAATGGAGAGGGGATGTGAGGGTGGTCCTCCACCCAAAGTCTACCAGTCTCTTTCTAAGTGTGACTGGGTCCGGATCTTTTATGGGCTCAGAATGGGGAGTGTGTGCTGATGTCTTGTGATTATGCAAAAAAGGCTAAAATAATGGTACCACTCAAGGGTGGGCATGACAGTGTATATAAAACCAACTGGGGAAGGGTAGGTGTATGTAAAATAAGTGAAGGGTGGGGATCCATCAGAGGAAAGCATGCCAAACAGGAAGAGAGGGTCTCAATCCAGTCTGTGGATTTACCTGGGACTTGTAGCTTGATTTTCAAGCTTTAAACTGTCTTTGGTTTGAAGGTCGGGTTTTCACTGGGGACCTGCTCACATCTGCCTAGGGATTTGTCTGCCTCCTGCTGCTATCAAGTTTATCAAATATTTGTTGATGCCCTCACCAGGCTGCCCATTTCACTGTGAGACAGTGTGGGGTGTGACAGTGCTTTTCCTTATGGTGAGATAAACTCTATCTGTGTACCTTCTATTCATCTGATCATTAGAGCTAGAAGAAAAAAATAAACAAAACCCTGCCTATTTGAATACAGGTGTTAGTGTTTTAATAATCTCTTCTTTAGCCCACAGCATGAGAAACAACTGAGGACCTGGGGCTGTCTGGTCTGTAGCCCTTGCCCTCCTAATCTCTCTTCTCTGGCTAACAAAACATTGAAATGTTGTGATAAGAATTTAGAACCACACTGCTGCTGCTTGTTTGGTTTACAAAAATAAAATAAAATTAAAAAATATAAAAAAGAATTTAGCACCAAAGGAGATGTCTGACCTAGGCAAGTAGAGTGAGATGATCACTTTATCCTTTTATTAATACAACTCAAGCACATATTGGTGTGTTGATGATAATGGCCTGTGGCCAGCAGTAGCATATGAAAAAGGAATCCTGCCTTGACATGGTGGCTCATGCCTGTAATCCCAGCACTTTGGGAGGCCAAGGCAGGCGGATCATGAGGTCAGGAGATTGAGACCATCCTGGCCAACATGGTGAAACCCCGTCTCTACTAAAAGTACAAAAATTAGCTGGGCGTGGTGGTGCGCACCTGTAGTCCCAGCTACTGGGTGATAGAGCGAGATTCTGTCTCAAAAAAAAAAAAAAAAAAAAGAAAAGAAAAAGGAATCCTGAGTCAGAGTTACTTTACCTCTAACTTCAAACTAAGGGCTGGACGTGGTGGCTCATGCCTGTAATTCTAGCACTAGCACTTTGGGAGGCTGAGGTGGGTGGATTGCTTGAGGTTAGGAGTTTGAGACCAACCGGACCAACATGATGAAACCCTGTCTCTACTAAAAATACAAAAATTAGCTGGGTGTGGTGGTGGCGGGCGCCTGTAATCCCAGCTACTTGGGAGGCTGAGGCATGAGAATCGCATGAACCTTGGAGGTGGAGGTTGCAGTGAGCTGAGATCACACCAAACTGCACTCCAGCCTGAGCGACAAAGCGAGATGCTGTCTCAAAAACAAACAACAACAAAAACAAAAAACAAAAACCGAAGAGTGCATAGTTTATTTTATTTATTAACCTTTTTGAGAGTGTGGCAATTTTCATATAATTTTTAAAAAGTGGCTGGGCGCGGTGGCTCATGCCTGTAATCTCAGCACTTTGGGAGACTGAGGCGGGAGGATCATGAGGTCAGGAGATCAAGACCATCCTGGCTAACACAGCGAAACGCCGTCTCTACTAAAAATACAAAAAAATCAGCTGGATGTGGTGGCGGGCGCCTGTAGTCCCAGCAACTCGGGAGGCTGAGGCAGGAGAATGGCGTGAACCTGGAAGGTGGAGCTTGCAGTGAGCTGAGATCGCACCACTGCACTCCAGCCTGGGCAGCAAAGCAAACTTTTGTCTCAAAAAAAAAAAAAAAAAAAAGTATATGTGGTGTTGAGGCGTTTTAGGCACTATTGTGATTACAGAAAATGCCATTTTATGCAATACCTTTGAGAATTCACGTTGACTAGAATTCCACATTCCATTCCATTCAGCTATGGCTTGTCTTTGGTAGGACAATTACTATTTAGCACTTGGCAAAATTCTTTGTGTAATTTGACTGGATTTATTGGTGAAAAGAAGAAAAATTGCAAGTGACACTAAATTCTTCTCAGAGACCTGGACCTTCTTGTTTTTCCAGTATTTTAGAAAACGCTGGAGCAGGACAAAGAATGGTGTTTGGAATTAGACACAGTTGGCTTTGAATCTGTTTTCTACCACTAGGTAATTGTATGACAATGGAGAGGTGATTACTGCACTGAAAATCAGTTTCCTGAAGCGAAAAAGGGAATCAAGTTATGTCACAGAGTCTGGCGTGAGCAGCGTGCAGTCAACACCAGCTCTTCAGGGGTTGTGGTTTCCTCCAGTTGCTGGATGTGCAGAGTTCATCCTCCACTGACCGGCGCTCCGGTCGACAATGAGGTCTGATGAGTCCTGCCGCTGAAACTGTTATTGAATGTGCTAGATCTCCAATGACTTCTGTGTTTAAAATAGGAAGTAAGGAAGAGATAGATGCAAGATCCCTCTGAACCTTGAGATGTGGTAGTTTAGGAGCGTTTTCTCAGCTTGGACATCTTGTGCAGGGTGGTTATGTGCATGTGTATGTGTGCGTGTGTATAACAGGCACACCTGTATAGAAGGTAACAGGACCCTTGAAGTGAACGAGGGCGTGAGTGTGTACCTGTGGTTGCATGGGGAGGGCGGCCCCGGACCAGGAGATGTTTTCGGACGCAGCCCCTGCTCCTACCAACAGTTCTCAGGGCCCTCTAGTGTTCCGTGAGCTTATTGCAAGGTGTTACCGAGGTCGCTTCGGCTGGTGGTAGCATCTCTAGGCAGCGGCCGCCATCTCGTGGTAGAAGTCTCAGGATGCGTCCTGCAGAATGCTGGCTGCAAGGGCTGAGGCTTTTACCCCGGCTTCTCAGCAGACCAGATTCTGCTTTTCAAAGAGAATTAGGTGATTGCCCCAGAAAGCAATTTAAAAAATGTTTAAACTGAACAAAGGTAGATGTATTCTGGAGTAAAATGTATGTCATATTTATTTATTTGTTTATTTTTATTTTTTTTGAGACGGAGTTTTGCTTTTGTCCCTCAGGCTGGAGTGCAATGGCAAGATCTCAGCTCAATGCAACCTCCGCCTCCTGGGTTCAAACGATTCTCCTGCCTCAGCCTTTCGAGTAGCTGGGATTACAGGCGCCCGCCCTCACACCCGGCTAATATTTTTGTATTTTTTAGTAGAGACGGGGTTTTACCATGTTGGCCAGGCGAGTCTCAAACTCCTGACCTCTGATCCACCTGCCTCGGCCTCCCAAAGCTCTAGAATTACAGGCATGAGCCACCGTGCCCGGCCCTGTCATATTTATTTTTAACTTTATAGAAACTTTACACAATGCCAAACTACTTAAGGTCATCTATCCAAGCCCTTGATAAACCCATTCACTCTCCTCTACATTGTTTACTTAGGGGAAAATATCCAGATCTTTATAATATAGACTTGTATACTTACTGAACCAAAAAAGGTCCAAATCCACTCTCCTGTTTACATTTTTAAATTTAGAAATTCTAACACGGGTATATGTTAATTGGAAAGGGCATAAGATAAAATGAAAAGAAGAAAACATTTTTCTCCTCACATCCTCTCTCCCCAAAGGGAACTAATATAAATGGTTCCTTCTATATTTTTTTTTAAATTTATTTTTATTATTTAGTTTTTTGAGATGGAGTCTCCCTCTGTCGCCCAGGCTGGAGTGCAGGGGCGCAATCTCGGCTCACTGCAACCTCTGCCTCCTGGGTTCAAGTGATCCTCCTACCTCAGCTTCCTTCCTACCTCAGCTTCCTGAGTAGCTGGGATTACAGGCCCATGCAACCATGCCCAGCTAATTTTTGTATTTTCAGTAGAGACAGGGTTTCACCATGTTGGTCAGGCTGGTCTCAAACTCCTGACCTCAGGTGATCCACCCACCTTAGCCTCCCAAAGTGCTGGGGTTACAGGTGTGAGCCACTGAGCCTGGCCTTAAATGTTTAATTTAGATGTTTAATCAGGCCGGGCACGGTGCACCTGTAATCCCAGCACTTAGAGAGGCCGAGGCCAGTGGATCACTTGAAATCAGGAGTTTGAGATCAGTCTGACCAACATGGCAAAACTCCATCTCTACTAAAAATTCAAAAATTATCCGGGTGTAGTGAGTGGCACATGCCTGTAGTCCCAGCTACTTGGGAGGCTGAGGTAGGAGAATTGCTTGAACCCGGGAGGCGGAGATTTCACCACTGCACTCCAGCCTGGGTGAGAGTGAGATTCTGTTTCTTTTTTGTCAGGTGTTTTTTTTGTGTGTTTGTTTTTGTTTTTTAAAAATTTTTAATAGGTTTTTTAAGAACAGTTTTAGATTTACAGAATAATTGAGAAGATAGTACATTAGCAGAGAGATCCCACATACTACACATGTGGCTTCCCCTCTTATTAACATCTTACCTTAGTGTGTTACATTGCTATATTTGTTATATATAGATATAGAAATATATATAATATATAATATATTATAGATATAAAATATCTATAATATATTATAGATATAGAATATCTATAATATATAATATATTATAGATATAAAATATATAATATAATATATAAATATATAATATATATAATATAATATATTATATAATATATATTATATAATATATATAATATATAATATATATAATATATATAATATATAAATATATATATAAATATATATTATATATAATATATATTATATATAAAATATATAAAATATATTTTAAATATAATTTAAATATAATTAGATATAAAATATATAAAATATATATAATATATAATATCTATAATATATAATATATAATATATATAAAATAATAGATAATATATATATAATATATATAAAAATATATAAAATATATAAAATATAGATATAATATATCTATAATATATATCATATAATATATATTCTATAAATGTTCTATAAAATTATGTTTACTCTATTGATTATTTCTCTTGCTGTGCAGAAGACTTTTGGTTTATTAAGTCCCATTTGTCTATTTTTGTTTTTCTTGTTATTATATATTATAATATATATTAATATATAATATATAATATAAAATATATAATATAATATATAAATATATAATATATAATATATAATATAATAATATATAATATATAATATATATTTATATATTATATATATAAAAAAATATATATTTTGAGATGGAGTCTTGTTGCGACGCCCAGGCTAGAGTGCAATGGCATGATCTCGGCTCACTGCAACCTCTGCTTCCTGGGTTCAAGTGATTCTCCTGCCTCATCCTTCAGAGTAGCTGGGATTACAGGCGCCCGCCACCATGCCTGACTAATTTTTGTATTTTTAGTAGAGATGGGATTTCACCTTGTTGGCCAGGCTGGTGTAGAACTTCTGACCTCAGGAGATCCACCCACTTAGGCCTTCCAAAGTGCTGGGATTACAGGTGTGAGTCACTGTGCCCAGCCACACCTTTGCTTTCTGATGGTTCAACATATGAACTTAGTTTCATGAACAAAATTATTAGAAATGTTCTATAAAATTATGCACAGGATATGTGTAGACAGTGTATATGAAACATAAGTGCTAAGACTTGGGTCTCATCCAAAAGATATCATATTATGTATATGCAAATATTCCAAAATCTGAAAATATTCAAAATCTAAAAGACTTCTTCATATTTTTTGTTCTTATTTTTATTTTTATAGATTTAGGAGGTACAAGTGCAGTTTTGTTACATGAATATTTCACATAGTAATGAAGCCTGGGCTTTTAGTGTACTCATCATCTGAATACTGTACATTGTACCCAATAGAAACAGTCTCATTCGTCACCCTCCTCTCATTCTCTCACCTTTTGGAGTCTCCACTATCTATTATTTATTTGTATGCCCATGCCTACTTGTTATTTAGCTCCCACTTACAAATGAGAATATGTGATACTTGACTTTCTGTTTCTGAATTATTTGATTTAGGATAATGGCCTCCAGTTCCATCCATGTTGCTGCAAGACATAATTTCATTTTTTTTATGGATGAGTAATTTTCTCTGATGTACACATCATATTTTCTTTGTCCAGTCATCTGCTGATGGACACTTAGGTTGATTCCATCCCTTTACTATTGTGAATAATGCTATGATAAACATATGAGTGCAGGTGTCTTTTTTATATCATGATTTATTTTTCTTTGGTAGGTAGAGACCTAGTAGTGGGATTGCTAGATTCAATGGTAGTTCTATTTTTAGCTCTTTAAGAAATCTCCATATGGCTTTCCACAGAAATTGTACAAATTCACATTCCCACTAACAGTGTGTAAGTATTCCCTTATATACCTGTATACTTAAAAGTGTTCCATTTTCTCCACATCCTCACCAATATCTCTTGGTTTTGTTTTTTTGACTTTTTAATAATGGCCATTCAATTGGTGTAAGATTGCATCTCATTGTGGTTTTAATTTGTATTTCTCTGATGATTAGTGGTGTTGAGAAATTTTTCATGTTTGTTGGCTGCTTGTATGTCTTTTGAAAAATGTCTGTTCATGTCCTTTGTCCACTTTTTGATGGGGTTGTTTTTTTCTTGTTGAGTTCCTTGTACATTCTAGATATTAATCCTTTGTTGGATGCATAATTTGCAAATATTTTCTCCCATTCTTTAGGTTGTTTGTTTACTCTATTGATTATTTCTCTTGCTGTGCAGAAGACTTTTGGTTTATTAAGTCCCATTTGTCTATTTTTGTTTTTCTTGTTTTTTCTTTTGAGGTCTTAGTCATAAATTCTTTGCCTAGGCCAATGTCCAGAAGATATTTTCCTAGGGTTTCTTCTAGTTTTTTTTTTTTTTTTGAAATAGTTTCAGGTCTTACGTTATATTAGTCCGTTTTCATACTGTTGTAAAGAAATACCCGAGGCTGCTGGGTAATTTATAAAGGAAAGAGGTTTAATTGACTCACAGTTCCACATGGCTGGGGAGGCCTCAGGAAACTTACAATCCTGGTGGAAGGTGAAGGGGAAGCAAGAACCTTCTTCACATGGCGACATGAGAGGGAAGTGCAAGCAGGGGAAATGCCAGACACTTAAAAAACCATTAGATCTTGTGAGAACTCAGTATCAGGAGAACAGCATGGGGGAAACTGCCCCATGATCCAATTGCTTCCCTCCCTTGACACATGGGGATTACAATTTGAGATGAGATTTGTGTGGGGACCCAGAGCCGAACCATTTAAGTCTTTGACCCATCTTGAGTTAATTTTTGTATATGGTGAGAGGTAGGGGTCCAGTTTCATTCTTTTGCATTCGGCAATTTGATTTTCCCAGAACCGTTTATTGAATAGGGTGTCCTTTCCCCACTATATATTTTTGTCAGGTTAGTCAAATATCAGTTATTTGTAGATATGTGGATTTACTTCTGGGTTCTCTCTTTTGTTCCATTGACCTGTGTGTCTTTTTTTTTTTTTTTTCTTTTTCTGAGACAGGGTCTCCTCTGTTGCCCAGGCTGAGGTGCAGTGGCGTGATCTCGGCTCACTGCAGCCTGGACCTCCCAGGCTCAAGTGCAATCCTCTCGCCTCAGCCTCTGAGTAGCTGGGACCACAGGCATGTGCCATCATACCCGGCTAATTTTTGTACTTTTTTGTAGAGATGGGGTCTTGCTGTGTTGCCCAGGCTGGTCTCAAATTCCTTACTCAAACAATCCTCCCACCTTGGCCTCCTAAAGTGCTGGGATTACAGGTACGAACCACCGTACCCAGCCTATGTGTCTATTTTTCTACCAGTAGTGTGCTGTTTTGGTCACTATAGGCTTGTAGTATATTTGGAGTCATGTAATGTGATGCCTCCAGATTTGCTCTTTGTGCTGAGGATTGCTTTAGTTATTCGGGCTCTTTTTGATTTCATATGAATTTTAGGATTATTTTTTCTAATTCTATGAAAAATGATATATATATATTTTTTTGAGACGGAGTCATATTAGCAATTTGCTAGGAATTGCATTAAATCTGTAGATTGCTTTGGGCAGTATGGTAATTTTCACAATATTGATTCTGCCCATGCATGAATATGGGATGTGTTTCCATTGTTTGTGTTGCCTATAATTTCTTTCAGCAGTGTTTTGTCATTTTCCTTGTGGAGGTCTTTCACCTCCTTGGTTAGATATATTCCTAAGTATTTTATTTTTGCAGTTATTATAAAAGAGGTTGAGTTCTTGATTTGATTCTTATCTTGGTTGCTATTGGTATATAGCAGAGCTACTGATTTGTGTACATTAATTTTGTATCCTGAAACTTCGCAGAATTCATTTATCAGTTCTAGGAACTTTTTGGAGGAGTCTTTTGGGTTTTCTAGGTATCTAATCATATCATCAACAATCAGCGACAGTTTGACTTCCTCTTTACTGATTTGGATGCCCTTTATTTCTTTCTCTTGTCTGATTGCTCTGACTAGGACTTCCAATACTATGTTGAATAGAGGTGGTGAGAGTGCGCATCCTTATCTTGTTCCAGTTCTCATGGAGAGTGCTTTCAACTTTTCCCCGTTCACTATAATATTGACTGTGAGGTTGTCATAGATGGCTTTTATTAAATTAAGGTATGTTCCTTCTATGCCAGTTTTGCTGAGGGTTTTAATCTAAAGGGAGACTGGATTTTGTCAAATGCTTTCTCTGCATCCATTGAGATGATCATGTGATTCTTGTTTTTAATTCTGTTTATGTGGTATATCACATTTATTGACTTGTGTATGTTAAACCATCCTGAGCATGGGATATTTTCCATTTGCTGGTGTCATTTATGATTTTTTCATCAATGTTTTGTAGTTCTCCTTGTAGAGATATTTCACCTTCTTGGTTAAATGTATTCCTAGATATTTTATTTTATTTTATTTTTGTAGCTATTGTAAATGAAATTGAGGTCTCAATTTGATTTTCAGCTTGATTGTTATTGGTGTATAGAAATGCTACTGACTTTTCTTTCTTTCCTTCTTTTTTTTTTTTTGGTAACAGGATCTCACTCTGTCGCCCAAGCTGGACTAGGGTGGCATGATCATGGCTTACTGTAGCCTCAGCCTCTTGGGTTCAAGCAATTCTCCCACTTGAGCTTCCTGAGTAGTTGGGACTACAGGTGCACACCACCGCACCTGGCTAATTTTTTTGTGTTTTTTTTTTTGGTAGACATGGGGTCTCATATGTTGCTGAGATTCATCTCTAACTCCTGGCCTCATGTATGCCTTCTTTTGAAAAGTGTTCATGTCCTTTGCCCACTTTTTAATGGGGTGGTTTGTGTTTTGCTTATTTAATTTCTTTAAGTTCCTTGTAGATTCTGGATATTAGACATTTGTTGAATGCATAGTTTGCAAGTATTTTCTCCTGTTTTGTAGGTTATCTGTTTATTCTGTTGATAGTTTCTTTTGCTTTGCAGAAGCTCTTTAGTTTAATTAGGTCCCATTTGCCAATTTTTTGTTTTTGTTGCAATTGTTTTTGGCATCTTTGTCATGAAATCTTTGCCAGGGTCTATGTCCAGAATATTATACCCTAGTTATCTTCCAGAGTTTTTATAGTTGTAGGTTTTTAAAAAAGAATTTTTTTTATTGATGGGGTCTCACTATGTTGTCCAGGCTGACCTTGAACTTCTGGCCTCAAGCCATCCTCTCGCCTCTGCTTGTCAAAGTGCTGGGATTACGGACATGAGCCACTGCACCTAACTCACACCATTTGTTAATAAGGCCATCCTTGGCCGGGTGCGGTGGCTCAAGCCTGTAATCCCAGCACTTTGGGAGGCCGAGGCGGGCGGATCACGAGGTCAGGAGATCGAGACCATCCTGGCTGACACGGTGAAACCCCGTCTCTACTAAAAAATACAAAAAACTAGCCGGGCGAGGTGGCGGGCGCCTGTAGTCCCAGCTACTGGGGAGGCTGAGGCAGGAGAATGGCGTGAACCCGGGAGGCAGAGCTTGCAGTGAGCCGAGATCTGGCCACTGCACTCCAGCCTGGGCAACAGAGCGAGACTCCGTCTCAAAAAAAAAAAAAAAAAAATAAGGCCATCCTTTCTGTGTTCCTGATATTCTTTGTAAAAAATCAGTTGTTACTTATATATGTGGATTTTTTTCTGGACCCTTTATTCTATGTGTCTATTTTTTATGTCTCTGCTATGCTGTTTTTATTACTGTATCTTTTAAACAATTATCGACTGGGCACAGTGGCTCACACCTGTAATCCCAGTGCTTTGGGGTGCCAAGGTGGGAAGATCGCTTGAGCCCAGGAGTTCAAGGCTGCAGTGAGCTGTGATTGCCCTACTGCACTCCAGCCTGGATAACAGAGCAAGACCCTATCTGAAAAAAAAAAAAGGAAAATCATAAAAAATTATTGAAATTAGGGTAGGTTAGTTCTCCAACTTCATTCTTCTTTTTCTGAATTGTTTTGGTTATTTTGGGTCCTTAGCATTTGCATATGAATTCTAGAATCACCTTGTCAATTTCTACAAAAAGCCTGCTAGGGTTTTGATTGGGATTATTTTGAATCTATAATTTGTGGAATAATTGACAACTTACCAATATTGAGTCTTTTGACCCATGAGCAAGCTATATCTTGTCATTTATTTAATTCTTTTAAAATTTCTCTAAACGTTTTATTTCTAGTGTCTGAGTCTTTTCCCATTTAAAAAATGATTTATCTCTAAGTATTTAGTATTTTAGAATGCTATCGTAAGTGGTATTTTAAAAATTTCTATTTCCCGGCCAGGCGTGGTGGCTCACACCTGTAATCCCAGCACTTTGGAGGTCGAGGCAGGTGGATCACCTGAGGTCAGTTCAAGACCAGTCTGGCCAACTTGGTGAAACCCCATCTCTACTAAAAATATAAAAATTAGCCTGGCATGATGGCAGACACCTGTAATCCCAGCTACTCGGGAGGCTGAGGCAGGAGAATCACTTGAACCTGGGAGGCGGAGGTAGCAGTGAGCCGAGATCGTGCCACTGCATTCCAGCCTGAGCGACAGAGCCAGACGCTATCTCAGAAAAAAAAAAAAATCTATTTCCAACGGTTTGTAGCTAATAAAAAACTATATTAGATTTTTGTATATCGATCTTGCATCCTACAACCTTTCTATATTACTTATTCGTTCTACTAGCTTTTTGGATGATTTCATGTTTTTCTGTATAGATTTTCATGCTATCTGTGAGAAGACAATGTACTTCTTCTTTTCCAATCTGGATGCCTTTTGTTTCTTTTTCTTGCCTGATTGCACTGTCTAAAACTTCCAGTATGATGTTAAATAGAAGTGGACATCCTTGACTTGTTCTTGATCTTAGGGAAAAAGCATTTAAGTCTTTCCCTATTAAGTATGTTAGCTCTGTGTGTGTGTGTGTGTGTGTGTGTGTGTTTGTGTGTGTGTGAATGGCTTTTACCAGGTTAAGGAAGTTTTCTCTATTATTTGTTTGCAGAGAGTTTTTATCAGGAATGATGTTGGATTTTGGCAAGTGCTTTCTCTTCATCTGTCATGTTTTTTTTCTTTAGTTAGTTAATATAGTAAATTACATTGATTGAATTTTGAATGTTAAACTAACCCTGCATTCTTTGAATAAGCCTCACTTGGCCCTGGTATACTATTCTTTTTATATATATATAACATATGCATATAATTTAGCATTTGACAAGCTAAAATTTTGTTTAGAGTTTTTGTGTCTAAGTTCAAGAGGATTAATGATCTACGTATTTCTTTGTAATGCCTTTTTCTGGATTTTAGTGTTAAAGTACTGTTAGCTTCATAGAGTAAGTTAGAAAGTATCCTCTTCTCTTTAATTTTTGGAGGAGTTTGTATTGAATTAGCATTATTTCTTCTTTAAATATTTGGTGAAATATACCCGTGAAGCCATCTGGATTTGGAGTTTTCTTTGTGGGGATGTTTTAAATTATAACTTCAATTCCTTTTATAGATAGATCTTTTCAGTTTTTTTTTTTTTTAATGAACTTTGGTAATTTGTGTCCCATAAGGATTTTATTTTCATTTGATCTAAGTTTTTGAATTTGTTGCCGTAAAGTTGTTTATTATGTTTGCTTTTTATCTTTAATATCTGAAGAAATTTAAATGATGTAGCTCATTTATTCTTGATATTAGTGATTTGTGTGTCTCTGTTAGTCATTCTGGCTAGAAATTTGTTAATTTTATTAATTTTCTCAAACGACTGGCTTTTGGTTTCATTGTTTTTCTCTATTGCTTTTCCATTTCATTGATTTCCACTTTGATCTTTATTATTCTTTTTCTTCTGCTTAATTTGGGTTTAGTTTTTCTTCTTATCCTAGTTTCTAAGGTGGAAGCTGAAGTTATTGATTTGAGACCTTTCTTCTTTTCTAATATAGGCACTAATTTCTGTTAGTATTGCTTTATGGCATTTTATAAATTCTGATATGTTGTGTTGTCATTTTCATGCTGCTTGGAAAACTTTCTAATTTCCCTTTTGATTTCATCTTTGACCCATGGGTTATTTAGATGTGTGTTATTTAGTTTCCAAATATTTTGGGATTTTTCCAGAGCTCTTTCAGTTATTGATTTCTAATTTAATTTATTTGTGGGCAGGGAATATACTTTGTATGACTTAAATTCTTTTGAAATATTTGAGACTCGATTTACGTTCCAGATTAGGATTTTTTTTTTTTAACTTTTTTTTGTGCTTTTGAGAAGAATGCTTATACTGCTGTTGTTTGGTGGAGTGTTTTATAAATGTCAACTAGGTCAAGTTGGTTCATAGATGTTCAAGTCTACTATGTCCTTGGTAATTTCCTGTCCACTTGTTATATCAGTTTTTTTTGTTTTTTTTTTCTGAGACAGGGTCTAACTCTGTCACCCAAGCACTGGAGTGCAGTGGTGTGAACATGGCTCACTGCAGCCTCGACCTCCTGGGCTCAAGTGATCCTCTTGCCTCAGCCTTCTGAGTAGCTGGGACCATAGGCACATGCCACTATGTCCAGCTACTTTTTACATTTTTTGTAGAGTTGGGGTCTCATTTTGTTGCCCAGGCTGGTTAAGAACTCCTGGGCACAAGTGATCCTCCTATCTTGGCCTTCCAATGTGCTGCGATGACATGTGTGAGCCACTGTACCCGATGTTCTATCAATTTTTGAGAGAGAGAGAGAGAGAGAGAGAGAGAGATGTATATACTGAAATTTCCAAGTATAATTGTAGATTTATCTATTTTTACGGACCACATTTTGAGTTGCAAGAATCTGAGTATTCCGTGCTTCTTACTTCTCTGGGAAGCTTTTTCTGACCTCTCAGCTCATCCTAGAATGAAGTACATTCTACTTTTGCAATCAGAGCATTTAACAGTGTTTAATTACCTGTTCATTATTCTGTCCCCCCACTGGATCTTTATGTCTTAGATAACAGTGATTGGGTTTTGTTACATTTATATATATGAATGTTACATTTATATATATGTTACATTTATATATATGTTACATATATATATATATGAAGGAATTGAGAAATATATATATTTTAATCGAGACGGAGTCTCGCTTTGTCACTCAGGCTGGAGTGCACCAGTGTGATCTTGGCTCACTGCAGGCTCCGCCTCCCAGGTTCAATCAATTCTCCTGCCTCAGCCTCCCAAGTAGTTGGGATTACAGGCATGAGCCACCATGCCAGGCTAATTTTTGTATTTTTAGTAGAAACAGGGTTTCATCACGTTGGCCAGGCTGGTCTTGGACTTCTGTCTTCAAGTGATCTGCCTGTCTCGGCCTCCCAAAATGCTGGGATTACAGGCTTAAGCCATCACGCCCGGCCAACTTAAGAAATATTTGATGATATAAGAAAGACATTTAGGACCCAGTAAATGAACATGTGGCATAACTAAAATCAGAAATCAGAATTCAGCGGAGTTAGGAAATTGCGGAAAGGAGTGGCAATGAGAATATAAAGATCTTAAAATTGAACAAAACTTATTGGGAAGGGCATGACTTTTCACATGATGCAAAACGAAGAGTGAAAGTTGGCAAGAACATCTGTTATTGTTTTTGTTTCTTCTTTCTTTTTATTTTCTGAAACATAGTCTTGCTCTGTCACCCAGGCTGGAGTACAGTGGTATGATCTTGGCTCACTGCAACCTCCGTCTCCTGGGCTCAAACGATTCTCCTGCCTCAGCCTCCGAAGTGGCTGGGATTACAGGCACCTACCACCATGCCTGGCTAATTTTTTGTACTTTTTTTTTTTTTTTTTTGAGACGGAGTCTGGCTCTATTGCCCAGGCTGGAGTACAATAGCATGATCTTGGCTCACTGTAACCTCCGTCTCCCAGGTTCAAGCAGTTCTCCTGCCTCAGCCTCCCAAGTAGTTGGGACTACAGGCACGTGCCACAACCCCGGCTCATTTTTTTTTTTTGTATTTTTAGTAGAGACAGGGTTTCACCACATTGGTCAGGCTGGTCTTGAACTCCTGACCTTGTGGTCCACCTGCCTTGGCCACCCAAAGTGCTGAGATTACAGGCGTGAGCCACTGCACCCGGACAATTTTTTATATTTTTAGTAGAGATGGGGTTTCGCCACGTTGGCCAGGCTGGTTCAAACTCCTGACCTCAGGTGATCCACGTTGGCCTCCGAAAGTGTTGGCATTACAGGCGTGAGCCACCACTCCCGGCCTGTTATTGGGTTTTGTTAGCATCTACTCAAATTAAGAGGGTCATATTGCTGATCCTTTTTGTTTCCCTTGCTTCCAAAGGATCCAGGTAAAATGTTGACCAACAGGCAGGAAGTAGGTGTCAATCAAGAGCTCATGTGAATATCCAGGGATCACAGAGATTACAAGGGCCTATCCTGGGTATTGTGGCCCGGCTGTAGGGAATGAAAGATTTACTTTGTTTACAGTAACCAGAAGTAGGAAATTAATGGGAAAATTAGGCATTATGGTTGGTGAAGAGAGCTTGGGGAGAGAACTATTGGTGCACAGTAATAGTCTGAAGACACATGCCAGATTCTGAATGGAAAGAGGGTGGAAAAAAAAAAAAGCAAGAGGGGGGTGGTTCACAACAAAGCTTGAGAATGAGAGAAAGATGCCAGAGATGGCTTGATTTTAGTCTTATGATGTGGGGATGGGGCACCAGGCTTAACAGGACAGAGCTGGGCTCTGCTAGATAAGGTATAGTCTTTAGAAGTGGTACATTCAGTGTCATTCTACAATAGTGACAGAATGAGGCTCTTTCAATGCTTAAAGACCCAACTTACAGAGCCAAGACAGATGGTGAGCAGCAATCACTGAATGAATGGATAGAAAAGTGTAAACTTCACAGAGCATTTTATCTCCCATCTGTTTCCCTCTGCAATTTCAACTTGGTGCCATAAATCCAAATTCCTTACTTTCCCTCTTCAGGTTACCCAGGTTGCCTCTGTCTTAGAAGGCTGTAGGCAGCTAAGCTATTTTGGAAGTGACCTGTTTGCCCAAGATGTTGAGCTTAGAGTTTTTAAAGGAGGTCCCCTTGCTTACGTTGTCAGACTGTATTAATGTATTCCTACACTGGGATTTGATTTTGCATGTACAGTATCTTCATAAAGAGACCAAAATAGTTCATTCAGTAGCTTTGTGTTCAAATGTTGTGCCTTAGCTACTCACAGACTTACTCCACTGGCATATTGATACATGACTTTATTCAGATCTCTGTCTAGGAATTGGCAATACAGATATAATTTGATATGGTCTTTGCACTTAAGGGGTGCACAATCTAATAGAAAAGAAAATGAATGAATATTGCTTAATTATCTATACAATAATTTATGATTCCCCTAAATCTGTGGGTTGTCTGTAGGCTTGCTGGGGCTCAGCTGGGAGGTTCTTCTGCATGTCTTGCTAGGTGGCCTCTTATGCAGATGCATTCAGCTTGCAGTTGGGCTTGACCAGAAGATCCTACTTGGTTCATTCATATATCTGGTACCTGAGTACTTTTCCCTGTGGTCTTTCTCTTTCTTTGTAGTGTCTCATCATTCAGTAGTCTAGTCCAAGCTTCTTTACAGGAAGGTGACTGGTTTCACCCGGGAGAAAGTGGAGGTTTCTGGGCTTTTTATTTATTTATTTAGAGACAGGGTCTTGCTCTGCCACCCAGGGTAGGGTGCAGTGGTACAATCTTGGCTCACTGCAGCCTTGAACACCTGGGCTTAAGCAATCCTCCCACCTCAGTCTCCTGAGTAGCTGGGACTACAGGTGCATGCTGCTACACCTGTCTAATTTTTATATTTTTGTAGAGATGGGGTTTCACTACATTTCCCAGCCTGGTCTCTCCAACTCCTGTGTGCAAATGATCTGCATGCCTCGGCCTCCCAAAGTGCTGGGATTACAGGCATGTGCCACCACGCCTGGCCTCTGCTGGGTTTCTTGAAGGAGAAGACCAGAAGTAGCATCAATTCTGCTGCATTTTATTGGTCAAGGAGAGTCACAGTGCCAGTCCTGAGTCAAGAGGAAAGGTAATGAACTTAATGGGTGAAGTGGCACACACTTATAGGCAAGGAGGGGATTGACAGCAACCCTTTTTGGAAACTATCTCCCACAGATACAAATAAATAAACCATAACTAAAATTTAGTGAGCACTTCTGTGTCAGACAGCAGGCCAAGTACCTGACATGTATTATCTCATGAAATCCTCATACATGAAGTTCCCAAATCCAGTGAAGTAGGAATCATTCTTATCCCCATCTTATAGGCAAGCAAGTGGAAGCTGGCAGCAATTACATAAATAACCCCAGGTCAAATGCCTAATCAATGATGATGCCAGGATTCAAGCCCCTTGGAGTTTGATTTGTTGTACTTGAGAGGGAGCTGAGTGCACTGGTTAAGAACCCAGTCCTATAGGTCATCATACTGTAGGAAATGCTATGGTTTTTAGTACAGAGAAGAAAGATCTCTCTTTTTTTTTTTTTTTTTGTTTGAGACGGAGTCTTGCTCTGTCACCCAGGCAGGAGTGCTGGAGTGCAGTGGCACGATCTTGGCTCACTGCAAGCTCTGCCTCCCGGGTTCACGCCATTCTCCTGCCTCAGCCTCCTGAGTAGCTGGGAGTACAGGCGCCCGCCACTACACCTGGCTAATTTTTTGTATTTTTTAGTAGAGACGGGGTTTCACTGTGTTAGCCAGGATGGTCTCGATCTCCTGACCTCGTGATCTGCCTGCCTCGGCCTCCCAAAGTGCTGGGATTACAGGCGTGAGCCACCGTGCCCAGCCGAAGAAAGATCTCTTCTATCTGGGGGTTCAGAAAAGTCTTCAGGAAGGTGCCATTTGAGTTGCATGTTGATGCTTACAGACGATTTAGACCTGAACAAATTTGGGAATCAGGATTTCTTGTAGGCAGAAAACATCATGAATATATATTTGAGGAGAGGAAGCAGAGGCGTGCATTGAGACTAGCAATCAGTCAGCTTGGGTGGCCTCTAGAATTCAAGGAAGGAGACAGCAAGAGCTGTTGGAGACGGGAAGTTTGGGGTCAGATTATGAAAATAGTTGAATACCAGGTTGAGATGTTTGGGCCTTTATTTAGTGGAAACTAGGGAGACATTTAGTGTTTTGGAACAAGAGCTTTATTTTTAAAGGTTAAAATCAGTGGCCGGGCACAGTGGCTCACACTGGTAATCCTAGCACTTTGGGAGGTTGAGGCAGGCAGATCACGAGGTCAGGAGTTCCAGACCTGCTTGGCCAACATAGTGAAACCCTATCTCTACTAAAAATACAAAAATTAGCTGGGCATGGTGGCGCGTGACTGTAGTCCCAGCTGCTCGGGAGGCTGAGGCAAGAGAATCGTTTGAAACCGGAAGGTGGAACTTGCAGTGAGCTGAGATCGTGCTACTGCACTCCAGCCTGGGCAACAGAGCAAGACTCTGTCTCAAAAAAACAAAACAAAACAAAACAAAACAAAAAAAACACGGTAGACTTGATACACTGAAATGGAGATACTGAAGGTAGGATGAACAAAGTGAATGCTTTCTCAATGTCAGTTGAGAGGGGAACTTTATACTGACCATCCGTTGGAGTGGTGAAGGGGTACGGAATAGTAGAGATATTGAAGTTTGGTACTTGAGGAAGGAGTCAAAAATAGATCTAGCATATCTAGCCTGCGTAACCAAAAGAATAGAGACGGGGCAGACTTGGAGAACATGTAATTACTTAAATTTGGGGGCTACTGAATTGACTTCAAACAGTGCTGTTGACCTTGTGAGGGGCCAAGGTGGACTTCTGGGAGTTGGTCCAAAGGTGACAGCCATTTATAATGAGGAAACATGATACTTTTCCTTTTAATTAATTTTGCAAGATATTGCAGACCAGTGACCTGGTTTTCTCCTTTTCTCTTCATTACTCCCAATTATTCCCAAAATTAGTCAGATGCAGTGTCCCACACCTGTAGTCTCAGCTACTCAGGAGATTGCAGTGAGAGGATTACTTGAGCCTAAAATTTCTGGGCTGTAGTGCGCTATGCCCATGGGTGTCCATGCTAAGTTCAGTGTCAGTATGATGACTTACGGGAGCTGGAGATTGCCAGGTTGCCTAAGGAGGGGTGAACTCTCCCAGGTCAGTAATGGAGCAGGTCAAAACTCCCATGCCTGTGAATAGCCACTGCACTCCAGCCTGGGCAACATAATGAGACTTCATCTCTTAAAACAAACAAGCAGACAAACCTCAAAGTAACCCAAACCCAGTGACGTTTCTGGCCTGCTTCATTGGCTTTTACTATCCCCCACCCACATCCCTCTCCCTGCTACCCTCACATTAACATCCTAAGAGGTACTGCCTTGTATCAAGGCAATTGGTGCTCAATGGGGTACTATGCCTTGATCATCTGCATTACATATAAGGAAAATGAGTTAGAGAAAAGTTAAATGACCAGCACAACATAGAGCCAGGATATGTGTGTTGACCTGAGTCAGAGCAGGAGGGAGGGCATTTATGACCTCTATTCATAGGGTGTGGGGTGGTGGAAGGCCAAGTCATGGTCAGATGAAACAGATACATAGGGGAGGGATGAGTATTGCTTTGTGACCTGGCAGCATCAGGACTAATCCTGGGATAGACAGAGCTGTGAACCAATGACTCAGTTTCCTTTGCAGAGACTGGAAAATGCAAGATATTTACTCGATAAGAGCCCTAATAGGTTCAGGATAGAAGATTCTATAATGGTGCTGTGATTAAGGACTTTCATTCTGATTAGAATTACACCCTAGCAAATGAGTGGCAACTATTGGAACTGAAGTAGCTGTTCAACAGAACGAATGCAGTCAGTTCTGAAGTGGCTTGTTAACTTATTACTTGCCCTCTTGTTTTTCATTTGCTCCCAATCTGGGCATGTGGAATCTGGGGTCTTGGGAATGGCAGTTGGGATTTGCATATTTAATGTGGAGCATTTCCTACCACTCTGCCTCATTACTGCTACTCACCCTCATCGTTCATCAAGATTGGTAGCCCCTTGAGGAGGAGAAGAGGAGTGGGAGATTGTATAAGTTGTCTGTAACAGGTCCCATGCTGAAGGGAAAGAGCCCACATAGGAGCAGGTTTCCAAGAGCTTCTACAATTTAAGGACCTCCTAGGTCAAGCTATTGTTACCTGCGTGCATACTCTAAAACAATACTACTGTTAATATCTGTAATAGTAACGGTGACAATAATAACTATCATTTATTTCACAGTTTCAACTGATCTTACAGTGGGCTGGGCAGGTTGCATATTATTTTCAGTCCTCTTAACAGCTCCCTTTACAGATGGGAAAATACATTTCTCAGTTCCACAGCTTTAAATCCTGTTTCAGACACCAAAGTTTGTGCTTTGTCTTCTGTGACGGGAACTGAAATTGCTATTTCTTTTCTAAGACAGGGTCTCACTCTGTAACACAGGCTGGGGTGCAGTGGCATGATCAGAGCTCACTGCAGCCTTGACCTCCTGGGGCTCAAGCAATCCTCCCACCTCAGCCTCCCAAGTAGCTGGGACTACAGATGTGAACCATCATGCCTGGCTAACTATAAAAAAATTTTTTTTGTAGAGATATAGTTTTGACATGTTGCCCAGGCTGGTCTCAAGCTCCTGGGCTCAAGTGATCTGCCTGCCTTGACCTCCCAAAATGCTGGGGAAATTGCTATTTTCTATCTAACATGGTGGGGAGTAAGAATGTTAGGATAAGCCTTTGGATCTGGTTTTCAGTTGTTTCCACATCATCTTTTCGTTATTTCAGTGAGTATGGGGAACATATATTGTTCCCAACATTGTAATTCTTCATTCTTCCCCATCATCATGGTAGTCAGATTAGGACGCTCATGGAAATAATTCAGACTTGAACATCAGGAAGAGCTGGGCCAAACACAAAACTGGCCACAAACACAGAGCTCTTGGATTTATTTTATTTATATATTTTTAAAAATGCTTGTTTGTTTACTTTCAATAGCTTTAAGAGTATAAGTGGTTTTTGGTTACATGGATATATTATATAGTGGTGAAGCCTGGGCTTTTAGTGTGCCCATCACCTGAGTAGTGCACATTGTACCCAATAGGTAATTTTTCATCCTTCTCTCCCCTGTCACTGTCCCTGCTTCTGAATCTACAAGGTCCATTATTCTACTCTTTATGGCCCTGTGTATCCATAACGTAACTCTTGCTTATAAGTGAGAACATGCAGTATTTGGTTTATGTGGATTTATTTTGGGTCACCTTCCCCTCCGCAGCTAGGCTGACCTCTGTCAATAGGAGGTGAACATTTTGAAGCTACATGTGATAGGTAATAGGTAATATTAAGGTAATAGGTAATATTGATTAGAAGGGAAACCTATTGCATGTGTAGGAAATACAGCTGGCTAAATAGGCAGCTTAGTGTAATGAAAGCAACACAGACTCTGCAATCCAGCAGACACTGGTTTGAATTTTGTCTCCAAAACTAACCTTGCAGCTTTGAGGAATTCTCTTGATCATTCTGAGGCTCAGTTTCCTTGGCTGTAAAATGCACCTACCTCACAGGCTTGGTTGAGGAAGCTATTGCTACTATCAGTAGATGCCAAGGC
This sequence comes from Macaca nemestrina, assembly GCF_043159975.1. NCBI lineage: Eukaryota > Metazoa > Chordata > Mammalia > Primates > Cercopithecidae > Macaca > Macaca nemestrina. The sequence continues at coordinate 57,903,504 of NC_092142.1, forward strand.
TTCCTACTCCTTGGGTGCTATAATAACTGTTTTAAGTACATTCTCTGTGTGTATTTATGCTTTTGTTGATGCTTGGAGGCTCCCAGACCTTTGTTTTGGAAATAGGGACATCAGTTTTTGCTATTATATTTTTCTTTACTTTTTTCCCCCCATTTTGGTGGTCATTGAGGTTTTTTTGAACACTCCAGCCTGCTCCTGGTCTCCTTAGAGACATGTCGATATGGCATTATGGAATTCTAAGGAGTAAGCAGGATACTCCTGGAAGCTGTTGTGGAGTAAAAGGAAAAATCCAAGAAGGCGGCAAGATACAGAGGGGCTGTGTGCAGGACTGTTCATACAGCCCTTCTATCTGGGACAACCTTCTGTGGAGCTCTAAACACTTAAAGACCCAGCCTTACTGGTCTTAGGGTACTGAATTTTTTTTTTTTTTTTTTTTTTTGAGACGGATTCTCGTTCTGTTGCCCAGGCTGGAGTGCAGTGGCTGGATCTCGGCTCACTGCAAGCTCTGCCTCCTGGGTTTACGCCATTCTCCTGCCTCAGCCTCCCAAGTAGCTGGGACTACAGGTGCCCGCCATCTCGCCTGGCTAGTTTTTTTGTATTTTTTAGTAGAGATGGGGTCTCACCGTGTTAGCCAGGATGGTCTCGATCTCCTGACCTCGTGATCCGCCCGTCTCGGCCTCCCAAAGTGCTGGGATTACAGGCTTGAGCCACCGCGCCCGGCCAGGGTACTGAATTTAACATAAGATATTAATTCTTTACTAATTCCTTTAACCCCCCTTTTCCATTATCTATCTCTTTATATTTTTAGCTAGATAATATCCATCTATATTTAATCACACCAATAATATAACACATAATTATATAATTCAAGAAAATGGATACAGTGTTGCAAAAATCTAAGATTTTGCATTGCATGGAAAAAGGGTTTAAAAGGTAAAGCAATACTTAGAACTAGAATCTGGTAGGTCAGGGATGCATTGGTAATCTCAAAGAATGCATTTCTAGCTTGTCTTTGGACCTTATCAAATGTTACCTCATAGATATTTTCTAAGAATTTTATCACTGTTTCTTATATTACAAAGTCATTGTCAATTCCACAGTACCTAAGTCAGAGCTGGTACATAGAGGTGCTTAGTTTTTGTTGGTGGTGGTGCTTTTGATTCAGGAAGAAAATTAGAAAGAGGGATTTGGCCATTTCAATGAACCCGTACAGTATTATATGAGGTGTTGTTCGTATCTGTTCAGTTAAACAAATACTTGAGTGTTTGTTTTGTGCAATACTGACTGAGTATACAAAGAAAAATGAACATAGGCCGGGCGCGGTGGCTCAAGCCTGTAATCCCAGCACTTTGGGAGGCCGAGACGGGCGGATCACGAGGTCAGGAGATCGAGGCCATCCTGGCTAACACAGTGAAACACCGTCTCTCCTAAAAAATACAAAAAACTAGCCGGGCGAGATGGCAGGCGCCTGTAGTCCCAGCTACTCAGGAAGCTGAGGCAGGAGAATGGCGTAAACTCGGGAGGTGGAGCTTGCAGTGAGCCGAGATCCGGCCACTGCACTCCAGCCTGGGAGACAGAGGGAGGCTCCATCTCAAAAAAAAAAAAAAAAAAAAAAAAAAAAAGAGCACAGTTCCTCCCTTTAACTTATCATAGTTTGGCATGCAAAAATCACACAATCAGAAAATTTCATGATCACATACAGGATATTATGTTAAAAAAAAAAAAAAAAAAAAGAAGGGGAAAGAGGAGGTTAATATTATCCACGGTTTTGAAGAATGCTTCTGGGCATGGCACCTGCATTAAGAACCTGAATGAATGAACAAGAGTCATCCAAGGGAAAAAAAGGAGGGTCCATTCCAGGCAAAGAAGTCAGTGTAAGCAAAGTGAGAAGATATGAAACAAAAAGCAAGCGGGGGCCGGGTGCGGTGTTGGGAGGCTGAGGCGGGCCGATCACCTGAGGTCAGGAGTTCAAGACCAGCCCGACCAACATGGAGAAATCCCGTTTCTACTAAAAATACAAAATTAGCTGTGCGTGATGGCACGTGCCTGTAATCCCAGCTACTTGGGAGGCTCAGGCAGGAGAATTGCTTGAACCCAGGAGGTGGAGGTTGAGGTTAGCCAATATCATGCCATTGCACTCCAGCCTGGGCAACAAGAGTGAAACTCCGTCTCAAAAAAAAAAAAAAACAAAAAAAGGGAAGTGGGAAATTTAGTGTTTTACCAGAGCGTGGGCCCAAATGAGCCTTCCACCTCAGCCTCCTGAGTAGCTGGACAATTCCCAATTCCCACACCTGGTAGCATGTGCCACCACACCTGGCTAATTTTTGTATTTTTAGTAGAGACAGGGGGTTTCACCATGTCACCCAGGGTGATCTCAAACTCCTGAGCTCAAGCGATCCACCCACTTTGGCTTCCCAAAGTGCTGGGATTACAGGCATGAGCCACTGGGCCCAGTCATGGTCCATGATTTCATAAAAAGAAGTTGCCGGAGCACAAGTTCAGACTCAAGTAAAGTGGCTCTGAGTCTGCATCCTAACACTCCTCCATGCTGCTTCTCTTGGTCTCGAAACCAAGAAGTTGATTATATTTTTGATTATATTTTTGTCAAAGGAATCTTTTCCTTAGCGAATTCCTATAATTAAAAAATAATTCTATTTGTTTAATATTCATTATAGAAAATGTAACCAGCACTGATAAGCAAAAGAAAAACTCCATTTCCAACATCCTTTAGGAAACTATTTAAAACAGTTTGGGGTTTCTTTCTATTGTTCTCTCTCTTCCTCCCTATCTCTCACTTTACTTTCCCTTAATTTTGTGTGCGTGTGTGTGTGTGTGTGTGTGTGTGTGTAGTATAGAGTGATGCTTTGGGCTATCGCTCTAAGTCATTATATATTTTATGGTCTTCTTTCTTTTTTTTTTTTTTTGAGACAGGGTCTCGTTTTGTTGCCTGGGCTAGAGTGCAGTGGTGTAATCATGGCTCATTGCAGCCTCTACCTACCGGGCTCAAGCGAACCTCCCATCTCAGCCTCCCTAGTAGCTGGGACTGCAGGTGCACGCCACCACGCCTGGCTAATTTCTGTATTTTTGTAGAGATGGGGTTTCACCATGTTGCCCAGGGTGGTCTGGAACTCCTGGCCTCAAATGATCCACCTGCCTTGGCCTCCCAAAGTGTTGGGATTACAGGGGTGAGCCACCACACCAGGCAGGCTTATTTTTAATAATTACATAACACTCCTTTTTGGGTCAATTTTAAAAATTATTTTTAACTTTTTTTTTGTCTTTTAAATTCTTCATTTGTGACAACTTAGTTTTTTGAACATATAAAAATTGGGGAAAAGGCTGGGCATCGTGGCTCATGCCTGTAATCTCAGCACTTTGGGAGGCTGAGGCGGGCAGATCATGAGGTCAGGAGATCGAGACCATCCTGGCTAACATGGTGAAACCCCGTCTCTGTGTGCCTGTAGTCCCAACTACTCTGGAAGCTGAGGCAGGAGAATTGCTTGAACCCAGGAGGCAGAGGTTGCAGTGAGCAGAGATAGTGCCACTGTACTCTAGCCTGGGCAACAGAGCGAGACTCCATCTCAAAAAAAAAAAATTGGGGAACACCACACACTGGGGCCTGTCAGGGGGTATGGTAGTGGGAGGGAGAGTATTAGGAAAAGTTGCTAATGCATGCTGGGCTTAATACCTAGGTGATGGGCTGATAGGTGCAGCAAACCACTGTTGCATACGATTACCTATGTAACAAACCTGCACATCCTGCATGCACATGTACCCCAGAACTAAAAATAAAAATTAAAATAAAAAAGAATTAAAAAAAACTGTATATATTAGCACACTTCCAGTCACCCCAGCAACAGCCACCTTCTCCCCACTCCCCACCGCCTCTGTCTTTCCAACGAAAACTAGGCCCCTACTCGCCCACTGCCCGGGATCTGCAAGCTGCGCGCCCACGAGTTTCAGCGCCTATTTGGACTTTCACAGTCAGAGATGGCAGTGGTGAAGGCATTAACATAGAAAGCTACCAGGCCTTGGTATTCTCATCTGGCGTATGCAAGATACTGGCAACATTATCATCAAACAATGGCTTGATGGCAAAGCCATCAGAATGCCTACAGGAAGGCCGTGGAATCCTGTTTCAGTCTTCTGTGGTGCCTCCCTTTTTTTTTTTCAGATGGAGTCTCGCTCTTGTTGCCCAGGCTGGAGTACAGCGGCACAACCTTGGCTCACTGTAACCTCCACCTCCCTGTTTCAAGCGATTCTCCTGCTTCAGCCTCCTGAGTAGCTGGGATTACAGGTGCCTGCCACCACACCCGGCTGATTTTTTGTATTTTTAGTAGAGATGGGGTATCACCATGTTGGCCAGGCTGGTCTTGAACTCCTGATGTGATCTGCCCGCCTTGGCCTCCCAAAGTGCTGGGATTACAGGCATGAGCCACCACTGCCAGCCGGCACTTCCTTTCTGCACTTCTTTTCCAAATCTCTAAAGACAACCAGGCTGGATATCCTCAGTCCTTCTATGACCATCATGTGACCTGGCCGGACTCCACCTGCAGTCCTTCACATTTCAGAGGGTCTGGGCAGCATCCACATAACAGCAGTGGGATCCAGGCATCCACGAGAGAAGACCACGCTTTGTTTAAAGAGGAGGGGTAGATGCAGGGGTAGAATGTGACCTGAGCAATATGGAAATCACCGAGGATCTCCGCCAGTACTTTGAAAACCGAGAGGCACAGAGAACGAGGGCGGCGGCAGCAGCTGGATGCAGAGTGCCTGGACAGCTACGTGAACGCTGACCACGACCTGTGCTACAACACCCACGGGTTGGTGGAGCCCCCAACTGAGCGGCCCGGCGAGCAGTGCCAGGCTGAGATGAGGCGCTTGTACGGGAACAGCGCTGCCAAGCTCCAGGCCGTGGAGGTTTGGTGCAGCTGAGCTTTGACAAGCACTGTGACCCAAAGCAGCCCAAGTTCTGGCCGGTCTTCCCCCTGAAGTTCTGAGCTAGGGGCACAGGACCCCAGCCTCTCCCTCTTCCTTTTGGGGGCACTCTCTTCGTCTCTCCTTCTGTACATTTCTCAGGGAAAGGGGGCTTTGTACTGAGGTTCAGGCAGGTTCACCACAGTCCCAGTGGGCCTGTCACAGGGTGGACGTACTATGCCAGCCACTTGGTGGTTGGCAGGACATGTTCTGTTGCCAATATGATATATTTTCTCCTGACATAAAATGATAATTTTGTATATATTACAGTAGTTTTTGCTGTTGTCAATCAAATCATTAACTACCTAGAAACAAACAAAAAAAAGTATATATTTAAGATACACAACATGATGTTTTGATAGACATTGTGAGATGATCATCACATTCCAGTAATTAACATATCAATCACTTCTACAAAGTCACCATTTCTGTACCCTTTGACCAACATCACCCCATTCCTCCATCCTCCCAGCCTCTGGCAATCACCATCCTACTCTGTGCTTCTATGAGTCTGGCTATTTTAGATTCTGTGTAGAAGTGGGATCATGCAGTATTTCTATTTCTGATAATATTCCTTTTTAAATGGCAGGACTTGGTGACTAGATCAGTGTGGGTGGGTAAGGGAGAAGAAAAGTGATTTATTTAGTATGTTTTCAGATTTATGGCTATGTGTATGGTGATTCAATAAAGAACTTAGAACTTGGGAGATGCACAGGTTTGTAGAGGGCAGAACATGGTTTAGACATGCTGAGTTTTTGGATCATTTAAATGGGAATGCCCTCAAGTACCTGAAGGTATGAATCTGAGGACTGAAGAAAGTTTGTGTAAAGTAGTTCTTATTTTGGCCAGGCACGGTGGCTCACGCCTGTAATCCCAGCACTTTGGGAGGCTGAGGCGGGCAGATCACGAGGTCAGGAGATTGAGACCATCGTGGCTAACATGGTGAAATCCCGTCTCTACTAAAAACACAAAAAATTAGCCGGGCGTGGTGGCGGGCGCCTGTAGTCTCAGCTTCTCAGGAGGCTGAGGCAGGAGAATGGCGTGAGCTCGGGAGGTGGAGCTTGCAGTGAGCCGAGATTGCACCACTGCACTCCAGCCTGGGCAACAGAGCGAGACTCTGTCTCAGAAAGAAAAAAAAAAAAAGTTCTTATTTTACACTTGGTGAACTTAAGACTCAGAAGATAAGACACTTTCCCACGGTTCAAAGACTTTATATGTCTGGCTAATGCTGCGTTCTTCATGCATGACACCTACTATGTCATGGGTCAAGAAACTAATAAATTTAGTTTCTTGTGAGGTAAAACAGCCTTTTTTGATCATAGTCTATGTTCAGCTCACTTCTCATTCTGGTCACTGTCACCTCACACTATTTATTATTTATTCATTTTTTAGACACAGGATCTTGCTCTGTTGCTCAGGCTGGAGTGCAGTGGCACGATCATAGCTGACTACAACATTGACCTCCTGGGCTCAAGTGATCTGCCTCAGCCTCCTGAGTAGCTAGGACTACAGGCACACACTACCATCTTTTACTTTTACTTCTTTTGTCTCTCAGTGTTTCATTTTGGATAGTTGTTATTGCTGCCTTTTTAATTCACTGATCTTTTCTTTGCAATGTCTAATCTGCCATTACTCCCATCCAATATATTTTCCATGTGATACATTGCATTTTCGCATCTCTAGAAGTTAGATTTGAGTCTTTTTATATATTTTATTTTTGTACTTCAAATTTTAAACACGTGAAATGAAGGTATAATAATCATTTTAATGTTTTCGCCTGTAAAATTCAAATATCTGTCTCAATTCTGGGTCAGTTTTGATTACTTTTTCTCATTATGTTTGTATTTTTAAAAAACTTCTTTGCGTTTCTGTTAGTTTCTGATTGGATGCCAGATATTGTGAATTTTACCTTATTGTGTATCTTAGTTCATTTAGGCTTCCATAACAAAATACCTTAGACTGAGTAATTTACAAACAACAGAAATTTGTTGCTCACAATTCTGGAGGCTGGGAAGTCCAAGATTAAGGTGCTAGCAGATTTAGAGTTTGGTGACGGCTTGCTTTCTGCTTCAAAGATAGTGCCTGGTTGCTGTATTCTCACGTGGTGAAAGGGTTAAGGGGGTCCCCTCAAGCCTCTTTTAAAGGGTACTATTCCTAAGTCACCTCCTAAAGGCCTCACTTCTTTTTTTTTTTTTTGAGACGGAGTCTTGCTCCCTCACCCAGTCTGGTGTGCAATGGTGCGATCTCAGCTCACTGCAACCTCTGCCTCTTGGGTTCAAGCGATTCTCCTGCCTCAGCCTCCCTGGTAGCTGGGACTATAGGCGTGTGCCACCAGGCCTGGCTAATTTTTTTTGTATTTTCAGTAGAGACGGGGTTTCCCCGTGTTAGCCAATGGTCTTGATCTCCTGACCTCATGATCCTCTGGCCTCAGCCTCCCAAAGCGCTGGGATTACAGGGTGAGCCGCAGCGCCCAGCGGCTCTCACTTCTTAATAAAATCACATGGGGGATTAAGTTCCAACATATAAATTTTGGAGGAACACAAACATTCAGACCATAGCATTCTGCTTCTGGCCTGAAAATTCGTGTCCTTTCCACAAGCAAGACACATTCATTACATCCCAGTAGCCCCAAAACTCTTCACTTTTTCAGCATCAACTCAAAAGTCTAAAGGCCAGAGTTTCATGTAAATATCATCTAAGTCAAATATGGGTGGGACTCAAGGTAGGCAAATTGCTCTCCAATTGCGAACCTGTGAAATCAACCATGTTACGTGCTTTCAAAATAAAACGGCAGTGAGAGGTGACAATGTGCTAGCAGCCCTCACTCGGCGCCTCCTCGGCCTCCGCCTCCACTCTGGTGGCGTTGGAGGAGCCCTTCAGCCCGCCACTCCACTGGCGGAGGCCGGAGCCGGCTCCTTCTGCTTGCAGGGAGGTGTGGAGGGAGAAGCCGGACAGGAACCAGAGAAGCGAGCGGCGCTCACCGTCGCGGGATTGGCGGGCCCCGCACACCGAGCGGCGGGTGGGCGCCGCCGGAGTAGAGCAGTGAGGGGTTAGCACCCGGGCCAGCACCTGCGGAGGTTGAGCCGGCTCCCCCAGCACTGCTGGCCCGCCGGCACTGCGCTAGAGTTTTCGCGGGGCCTCAGCTGCCTCCTCGCGGGGCAGGGCTCCAGACCTGCAGCCCGCCATGCCGAACCACCCGCCCCGCGGTGGGCTCCCGTGCCACCCGAGTGTCCCCGACGGGCGCCACTCCCTGCTCCGTGGTGCACGGTCCCTATTAGCCGTCCCCCATCAGCCGCCCAGGAGCCGGGCAGTGGGGGTGCACGGTGCAGGACTGGCAGGCAGCTCCGCCTGCAGCACTGGTAAGGAAACCACTAGGTGAAGTCAGCTGGGCTCTTGATTCCGGGGGACTTGGAGAACCTTTATGTCTAACTAAGGGATCGTAAACGCACCAATCAGCACCCTGTGTCTAGCTCAAGGTTTGCAAATACACCAATCAGTACTCTGTATCTAGCTCAAGGTTTGTAAATACACCAATCAGTGCTCTGTGACTAGCTAATCTAGTGAGGACTTGGAGAACTTTTATATCAAGCTGGAGGATTGTAAATGCACCAATCACTACTCTGTGTCTAGCTCAGGGATTGTAAATGCACCAATCAGCACCCTGTCAAAACGGTCCAATCAGCTCTCTGTAAAATGGACCAATCAGCTCTCTGTAAAATGGACCAATCAGCTCTCTGTAAAAAAGACCAATCCGCAGATGTGGGTGGGGCCTGATAAGGGAATAAAAGCAGGCTGCCGCAGCCAGCTAATAGTTATCTGCTAGAATTTGTTTTTGGCGTGGGGGAGGGTTTAGTGTTTTTGTTATTTGGAGTTGTTTTTACTGCAGCTCGCTGTTTGAGGCCTCGCTGTTTTTAAGAGCTGTAACGCTTATCACAAAGGTCGCAGCTTGTTTCTTGAAAACTAGTGAGATGGTGAACCCTCAGGAAAGAACGACCAACTGCAGATGCGCTACCTTTAAAAACTATTAACGCTTACACCGAAGGGCTGTAAGCTTCACTCCTGTCAGCCAGACCAAGAACCAACCGAAAGGAAAATCCAGATACATGTGCATGTCTGAAAGAACAGAGTGTCGACGCACCGTCTTTAAGAACTGCAAGACTCACGGCAAGGGTTTTGCGACTTTCTCCTTGCAGTCGGCGAGACCATAGATCGCGCCAATTCCGAACACAGCAGGACAGGCGTGGAATAGACATTCCCATTTTAAAAGGGGAGAAATAAGAAGGGAGTAACTGGTTCCAAGTAAGTCCATAAGCCCGAAAGGGCAAATTTTAAGGCTTGAAGATAATGTTTACACTTGGGGCACGGGGGTTGGGCCCGTGAGTCAGTCTCATGGGTTTGCTGGGCATAAACCTTGCTGCAGTTCTCAGGTTGGGTGGTTATGCCTGCGGGTTTCCCAGACTGGAGTTGCACATGGGTGGCTGTTAATTTCTGATTGGTCTCTCTGTGGTGGTTCCTCCCGTGTGTTAGTTCAGTGTTGGGGCCCTGAGGCCATTCAGAACGTCTTTTGAAATCTAGGTTGGAGGTAGCCATACCGCCATAGCTCTTGGACTCTCTGCCACTGCAGAATTGGCACCACGTGGGTGCTGCTAAGGTTTAACACCAGCAGTGTAAAGAGGGAAAGTCATTGCAGCCTGCGTTGCACTTGAAGTCACTGGAGCCGCGTCTGGGATGACTGAAGATCTCTGCTGGAATACTGGGAACAGAAACTTGAGGTGGCACAGTGAAGTGGGTGCTGAGGTCCGACGATGCCTGAGGACCCTTATTTGACATAGTTCTGTCCCTTAGGTCTTGGCATTCTGGTCCTGTGATGGCAGTGGCAGCCCCTATAATCTCTGAAACAGTTTCGAGGTTAGTCTTCCGTTGTCTTAACAGAGAGCATTTGTCTTCTTTCTATCCATACTAATCACCTTATTAGGAAAGAAATACATTTGAATGCACTTTAAAAGAAACACTTGTGAAGGGTCAAGCTACTTAGAGGTAGCCTAAATGGGTCTCAGAACAAACCTTAGTATTTACAGTGGTACGAAGATATCCAGCACTCAATGCTATAGTCTGAACGTTTGTGTTCCTCCAAAATTCAAATACATTTGAGTACACTTTTTTGTTTTTTTTTTTTTGCGACAGTCTCACTCTGGCTCGGGATGGAGTGCAGTGGCACGAAATCGGGTCACTGCAATCTCCAGCTCCCAGGTTCAAGTGATTCCCTGCCTCAGCCTCCTGAGTAGCTGGGATTACAGGCTCCTGCCGCCACGCCCAACTAATTTCTGCATTTCTAAAGAGAGAGGATTTCACTAGGTTGGTCTCGAACTCTTGGCCTCCCAAAGTGCTGGCGTTGTAGGCGTAAGCCACCGTGCCTGGCTCTCATTCTTTACATGAGGATTTTCACTATCTGTAAGTTCTGTTTCTTTTGATTATTAGTTTAATCTTTAGTTCGTGTCTCCTTTCAGTTTATTATAAGCAGTCCAGAGAAACCTTTCTGCACTCAGCAGTGTTTAGAGATTTCCTTTGCAAAATACTTTGTTGCTCAAAAGTTCGTTTTTCACAAAACAGTAGGACACAAGTAAGCAAGCCAAGTTAATTGCAACTTAATAACAATCACCTTTCCTCCAGTTTCTTGTAACACGTTCCTAGTTTGCATGGAAGACCTCATCGGAAAGGCCTCTGTTTGTGTTTCTACCAACATTCTCATGACCACTTAGGTAATCTCTAAGAAGGCTGAGGCTTTCTCTACAGCTCTTTATCCGAGCCTTTACCAAATTGCCCTTTGAGACTCCTTTCATGGCAGTGTACCTCGGAACTTTCCCAGCCTCTACCCATTACTCAGTTTCAAAGCTGCTTCCACATTTTAAGATGTTTATTACAGCAGCACTCCACTTCTCAGTACCCATTTCAGTCATAGCCTGATCAGATAACTATAACAAAGTACCTTAGACTGGATAATTTATAAACAACAGAAATGAACTGCTTACAGTTCTGGAGGCTGGAAAGTCCAAGATGAAGGTGCTAGCAGATTGTGTTTGGTGAGGGCTTGCTCTCCCCTTCAAAAATAGTGGCTTTCTGCTGTGTCCTCACACGGCGGAAGGGGTAAGGGGGCTCCCTTGAGCCTCTTTTACAAGGGTAATGCTCCTAAATCACCTCGTAAAGGCCTCACTTCCCCCCCCCCCCCCAAAAGATGTGTCTGGCTTTGTCACCCAGGCTGGAGTGCACTGACATTGTCTCTGCACGCTGCAGCCTTCGCCTCCTGGGTTCAAGCCACTCTCCTGCCCCAGCCTCCCTAGTAGCTGGGACTACAGGCGCCTGCCAGCACGCCTGGCCAATTCTTGTATTTTTAGTAAAGACAGGATTTTACCGTGTTAGCCAGGATGGGCTCCATCTCTTGACCCTCGTGATCCGCACACCTCGGCCTGCCAAAGAGCTGGGATTACATGCGCGAATCGCCACGCAGGGCCAAAGGCCTCACTTCTTAATACAGTCACACTGGGGATTAAATTCCAACATCAATTTTGAAGGAACACATTTAGACTCAGCACTGAGTGCTGGATATTTTTGTACCTCTATAAATATTTTTGAGGTTTGTTCTGGGACACATTTAAGTTACTTGGAAGTAGTTTGATCCTTTCAGGTATTTCGTTTAAGAATTATTAGATGGGACTGGAGCAGAGCTCAGTGTAGGGATAATTATTTTCCATGACTGAGGCAAAACCCTACTGTGTACTCTACCCAGTGACTTATGAGTCCTGTGGTTCTCTAATCTTGCTGGTGGGAATAGGCACTATTTCAAGCCCTGTTTGAACCTTGGGTACTTTAATCTTTTTGGATGGTTCTTTCCCTGGCCTGGGTAGTTTCCTGACATATATGCATGGATCAGTCGGTACTCATTATACACTTGGCGGGGCACCCTGTGCAGATCTCTGGAGTTCTGTCTCTGCACTTCCCTCTCCTCTCTGTTACTTTGTGCTGTGAACTCTAGCTACCTACTTTCTTATTGGACTTGGCAGTTGGTTTGTCTTCCTAACTCAGGGAGTCTGCAAAGCTCAGCCTGGTTTCCCTTCCATGTGCAGAGATCTGAAAACTCTTAAGAGTACACTGGGGCAATCGTTTGGCCCACCTTATTTGTTTCCCATCTGTAGGGGGTCACAACCTTTGTTGCTTAAATGTCCAGTGTATCTTGAAAATGGTTGTTTCACATATTTGGTCTGTCTTTTTTTGTTGTTGTTTTGTTTTTTTGAGCCTGATTTTGAGTGACACAAGGTTCTGCAGCAAGCAAAATGTGGCACTGAGACTTGAACTCAGCCGGCCTTTGGACAGCCACTATTTTTTTTTAAGACAGGGTCTCACTGTTGCCCAGGCTGTACAGTGGATGAACTCGGCTCACTGTAGCCTCAAACTCCCAGGCTTAAGCAATCATGGCTCACTGCAGTCTCAAACTCCCAGGCTTAAGCAATCCTCCCCCGCCAGCCTTCCGAGTAGCTGGAACTACAGGCATGCACCACCATGCCCAGCTATATATATATTTTTGTATTTTTTGTAGAGATGGGGTTTTGCCATGTTGCACAGGCTGGTCTCAGACTCCTCTTGGGCTCAAGCAATCTGTCTCGGCCTCCCAAAGTGCTGGGAGTATAGGCATGAGCCATCACACCCGGCCTTGGTGTGTTTTTTGTGTTTTTTTAGATGTTTTTGTTCTATCTTATGTGCCCAATTTAATTTCAGTTTTATTTTATGGTTTTTGAGACGGAGTCTCACACTAACTTCCAACTCCTGGGTTCAAGAACTTCTCCTGGCTCAGCCTCCTGAGTAGCTGGGATTACAGGCACGCGCCACCACGCCTGGCTAATTTTTGTGTTTTTAGTAGAGACAGGGCTTTGTCATGTTGGCTAGGCTGGTCTCGAATTACTTATCTCGGGTGATCTGCCCACCTTGGCCTCCCAAAGTGCTGGGATTACAGGCGTGAGCCACTGCACCCAGCCGCGTGCCCAGTTTTAAATAAAAAAAAGATATAATTAAGAAAGATCTAAAGTTAGCCGTCGCCTTATATTCTAGAAGTAACTGCTATTGACTTTTTAAAATGTCTTCCATAAGTCTTGTGTGCTGTGTATTAAAAACGGTTTTTGGGGTGAGACACTTGGGACTAAATATGCCACTTATTTTCCATGTCATCTTTTATAAGTTATTAAAACTTTTCAGTTTTGAATTTCTCATGTAAAATGGAGAGGTAATATTTACCTCATGAGTTACTGCAAGGACTGAATAAAACTATTTGTAAAACGCCTAGTACAGTGTCAGGTATATCACGAATGCCTGAGAATGGGTAGTTAATGCTTACAGTTATGAGTTAGGGAAAAATAAGGCAGAGAAGCAGATTTGAGCAATCTGTGTGCCCTGGGAAAAATGACAAAAACTGTTATGGTGCTTCCTGCTATGGCAGTTTTGGGCATGAGACCCTTGATGGTTACATTTGGTGGCAATTTAGACAGTTTCATGGTTGGGTTGTGTGAAAAATGCAGCTGGCGTGGAGCAACACAGGAGTCCATGTTGAAGACGTGGACAAATGGGTATCAATGTAGCATAATCACCATCATAGAGAAGGAAAATCTCAGTGACAGAGCTGGGGGAACGACGGGAGGGGTTCACCCATGCAGCCCTAAAAAGAAAACCCATTTGGTTTCACATACAGATAAAAAATAAACTCATTCAGTGAGTCCGAGCGTCAGTGGACTAGTTCTTTAGTTCTAGAATTGCTTGCTCTTTGGGCAGAGAGGAAAGTGGAATGGTTGATTTCAGTATGAAAGGGCTTAGCTAAAGGCAAATTGAGGCTGTTTTTAACCTCTAAGAGCTCTATGCATAATACGATCTAGCTTTTTTATTCTCCCTTGATGGGTTTTAAAAATATCATCAAATTACATCATTTGCTGTTGCTACTGGTTGAAGCTTTTAACTCCCTATCTTGTTTGGACCAGGCATGGTGTGGAAGGTGACTCAAGGTCAGTAATTTGGTCTCTGCTCCTAAGTTACTGCTCTGTTTCTGTCTTTCTTCCATAGATAAAAGGGGTCCATGAGCAGTGTCGTCTGTTGAGTGACTTTCATTTGTAACTTTAAAAGAGGTTGTCTGAAGGCTTACAAAATTTCCCAAGGTGGGAGTTTTAATATTCAGAGATGCAGCCTGCTTTTTTTGGAAGCTGAATTCTTTTGTTGCTGAAAAAAATCAGAAAAGCTCTGGAGTTTGGGTGAAAAGATTCTTGTTTTTAAAATTGTTTCTGAAATCACTGTGTTATTGTTAGAAAAATGTTCACTTTGTGGATAATGGGGACATAATTCCTATCCCCATGCCGGCCCTGCCCCAGGAGCTCAGTGCTGCCTGCTGCCTGCTGCATACGTTATGGGCTCTTTGTGTTGCCTTTTGAGCTGGGGTCAGGCATTCCAAAATCTTTCAGTTCAACACAGTCGTTTTGTGGTTTATATTACAAAAAATACTGGGGTGTCACTCAAATCTTCTCTGTCCTAAAGGGCAGAAATTAGACACATGGGGACCCCAGTCTTTAATACTGGCCAAGGTATGCCACCAGGACCAAGATTATGAATTATGGAAAGAGCACCACTGAAGCAAAATAGTGCTTAAACTTCAAAATTGTCTTCCATATCTCCTATTCATTGCATAGTGCAAGGTTAAGTTTGGCACTACTGGCATTTTGTTGTGGGTAATTCCTTGTGATGGGGGTGCTGTCCTTTGTTGGATGTTTAGCAGCATCCCTGGCTTTCACTTACTGGATGTCAGTAGCACCCCTTCCTACTTGCAGTTCTGACAACCAAAAATGTCTTCAGACACTGCCAAATATTCCCAGGTAGGAAGAGGGGCAAGAATCACCCCTGATTGAGAACTGTTGGCACAGTAGTTAGAAGCCTGGGATTGGAATCAGGCAGACCTGGGTAAAAATGTGACTATTAGCTGGATGGCTTTGCGGTAGTTAATTGACCTTTTAGGTCTCAGTAGCTTCATAGGGATGTAAAATAGGGATGTGATTATCTACTTCTTACCTTGCTCTAAGGTCTAAGAAACAATGCCCGTAATAGCAGAATGCTTGCTAAGTCTCTTCCTTTGCTGCCTTGCCTTCCCCCCTGGATTCCTCGTGTCTTACCTCCCCATCAACTTCTGCTGGCCCTGGTCTTGGGTGGCTTATAATATTCTAATTTTCTTTCTGTTTTTATAGTTTTGATTTTTATTCTTAACTTTACTTTTTATATTACATAGAACACTAAAAGTTTAAAAGAAAAAAGCATAAAATAGCATTTCTTTGCTTTTTAAAATTTTATTTTAGTTTTGGGGGTACGTGTGCATGTTTGTTACATAGGTACATTGCATACTGGTGGGGACTGGGCTTCTAGTGTACCCATTACGCAAGTGGTGAACATTGCACCCGATAGGTTATTTTTCAACCCTCACCTATTTCCCCCTCCCATCTCTTGGAACCCCCATTGTCTATTTTCATATGTCCATATGTATCCATTAGCTTCCTCTCATCAGTGAGAACATGTATTTGGTTCCTTGTTTCTGAGTTTATTTAGGATAATGGCCTCTGCCTCTATCTGTGTTGCTGCAAAGAATATGATTTCATTCCTTTTTGTAGCTGCAAGAATTCTGATTTTCTTACTGAGATCTGATGTCTTTCATGGCTTGGTTCCTGACCTGTGACCCAATGGTGACTCCTTTGTTCTACCTTAGTAGGCTTTGGTGCTGGGAAGGTCTGCATAACATTTATGGGGTCATGCTTTGCTATCTGAACTACCATCTCAATCTTTTTCAGTTCACTGAATTCAAAGGATCAGGCACACATACGGTAAACATCAGGAAGAATTTCAGGTCACCCAGGGAAAGAACTTTGGAACATCATGGTGAGAACCTGCTGGAGGGCACTATTGAGAAGATAAGATTGACTTTTTTGGGAATGGATTTACACAGGAGCACACGGCTGCTGCTTAAAGTTTAGATACAGTCCAGTTTTGGAAGAACAAGAATTAAAGCTCTCTTAATGTTGCTAAGAGGAAACGTATCTAGAGTGAATTCTTAAAAGTGGTGATGTGATTTACCACAATAAATTAATATTAGAACCCGGTATACACAAAGAGCAGTGAAATCAGAATTGAAAGATAAATTTGAGGTCACCAGGCTCTATCTCCTCGAAAACATAGTTATTCAACTTCTTTACAGCATTCCTGTTTTCTCTCTCCTTGAATACCTGGGAAGATGGTGCTATCACTGTGTTCTCGGACAGTTTACTCCATATCGAATACTTGTGAGAAAACAATGTAACTGCAATATGAGACCAAAATCTACTTCCTAGAAACCACTACACATTGATCCTTGCTATGGTTTCTGTGACTGCGTGAATAAGACTAGGTAAGACTCAAGAGACTACCATCTATGGGATATTTCTTTTCAAAGTTACATTTTTCTTCAGTTCTCTTCTGTAATAGCATCCTAAGGATATATGTATTTCATCTGCCCAGATGTGGATATCATGTTCCAGATGTCAATAGTGCAGACCTCATTTATTAATCTAGTCCAATTTATTGTTCGAGCAGACATAGTACAGGGTTGGCTTAAAATGACCTGTAGCCAAGTAAAACTCTTGGGTTCTAATTGCAGTTAATCTGAGTTGATCTTTTGCAAGTGAAAATAAAGACATGTTTTGGTGGTGCAACCATTTTTATTTAGATGTTCTTTAGAGACAGGGTCTCATTCTGTTGTGCAAGCTGGAGTGCAGTGGCTCAATCTTGTCTCACTGCAAGCTCTGCCTCCTGCCCAGGCTGGTCTCAAACTCCTAAGCTTGAGTGATCCACCTGCCTCAGTCTCCCAGATTGCTGGGATTTACAGGGGAGTCTGTTAGCTTTAATGATTTGTCACTACATGTCAATAGCATTTTCCTGTTTAAAATAACGTTTACGTATAGTAAAATTTACCCTTTATAGTGTGTGTTTTTGTGAATGTTGACAGATATATAGTTACGTAGCTACTATCGTAATCAAGATATAAAACAGTTCTATCACCCCCCAAAATTCTCCCGTACCCCCTTTTAGTCAACCCCTCCCTCTAACCTGGACTTTTGACAAGCACTAACATGTTTTCTGTTATGATGTTATGTTGCCTTTCTAAGAATATTAAATAAATGGAATCATACAGTGTTAAGATTTTAGGTTTGGCTTATTTCTTTTATTGTAATGCAGGGGTCCCCAACCCTGGGCCACAGACTGGTACCACAGACCGGTACCAGTCTGTGACCTGTTAGGAAGCAGGCCACATAGCAGGGAGTGAGAGAGTGAAGCTTCCTCTCTATTTACATCCACTTCCTATAGCTCGCGTTACTGCCTGAGCTCTGTCTTCTGTCAGATCAGGTGTGCCATTAGATTCTCATAGGAGCATGCAGTTCCTATTGTAAATTGCACATGCAAGGGATCTAGGTAGCATGCTTTTTATGAGAATCTAAATGCTTGATGATCTGTCACTGTCTCCCATCACCGCCAGATGGGACTGTCTGATTGCAAGAAAGCAAGCTCAGAGCTCCTGCTAATTCTACATTATAGTGACGTGTATAATTATTTCATATATTACAATGTAATAACAGAAATAAAGTGCAATAAATGTAATGCACTTGAATCATCCCGAAACCATCCCCCTGTCCCTCACCCCCAGCCTCTCATCTGTGGAAACATTGTCTTCCACGAAACCAGTCCCTGGTGCCAAAAAGAGTGGGGATCACTGGCATACTGCAGTTGAGATTTGTTTATTTTTAATTTTTTCTAGACAGAGTCTCACTCTGTTGCCCAGGCTGGAGTGCAGTGGTGTGATCTTGGCTCACTGCAACCTCTGCCTCCTGGGTTCAAGTGATTCTCCTTCCTCAGCCTCCTGAGTAGCTGGGACTACAGGTGCCCACTACCACACCTGGCTAATTTTTGTATTTTTAGTAGAGATGGGGTTTCACCTTGTTGGCAAGGCTGGTCTCAAACTCCTGACCTCAAGTGATCCACCCGCCTCGGCCTCCCAAGTGCTGGGATTACAGGTGTGAGCCACTGTGTCCAGCCTCACTTATGTTATTGTATATATCAATTCTTTTTAAAATTGCTGGGCAGTATATCATTGTATGGCTATACCACAGTTTGTTTATCCATTTTCCAGTTGAATATTTGAGTTGCTTCCAGTTTTTGGCAAAGATGATGGAAACTGCTGTAAATATTTGCATACAGGGTTTTGTGTGAACATAGGTTTTCATTTCACTTGGGTAAAAACGTGTACGTGGGATTGTGATGTTGTCTGAAAGCATATGTTTGACTTTATAAGAAACGGCTTTACTATTTTTCCAAGTGTCAGTATCATTTTGCATTCCC
Organism: Macaca nemestrina; assembly: GCF_043159975.1. Lineage (NCBI taxonomy): Eukaryota > Metazoa > Chordata > Mammalia > Primates > Cercopithecidae > Macaca > Macaca nemestrina. The sequence continues at coordinate 57,921,918 of NC_092142.1, forward strand.
ACCAGCAATGTAGGAGAATTCTGGTTGCTGTGCGTTCTCACCGACTCTTGGTATTGTTGGTTTTTCTTTTTTAGTCATTCCAATAGGTGTATAGTAGTATCACGTGGTTTTGATTTGCATTTACTTAATGATCAATAATGCTGAGAATCTTTTTTTTTTTTTTTTTTTGAGACGGAGTCTCGCTCTGTCGCCGGGGCTGGAGCGCAGTGGCCGGATCTCAGCTCACTGCAAGCTCCGCCTCCCGGGTTTGCGCCATTCTCCTGCCTCAGCCTCCTGTGTAGCTGGGACTACAGGCGCCCGCCACCTCGCCCGGCTAGTTTTTTGTATTTTTTTAGTAGAGACGGGGTTTCACCGTGTTCGCCAGGATGGTCTGGATCTCCTGACCTCGTGATCCGCCCGTCTCGGCCTCCCAAAGTGCTGGGATTACAGGCTTGAGCCACCGCGCCCGGCCAATATTGTAGAGACTGAAGCAAATACATTTTATCATGGAAACGTGTGTGCCTTTCCTTCTGCAAGGCCTTTAGTATATAGTGGTTGAGTCAACCTTGCCATGAGTTGAGTTGGGTTTGGAATTTCTTTCTGTGGTTACCATCTGTCTTAATTTACTAGGTTGCTGTAACAAAGTAACACAAATGGAGTGGCTTAAACCAGGCTTCCCCAACCCCTAGGCCTCAGGCCAGTACTGGCCTGTGGTCGGTTAGGAACTGGGCCCGCAGCAGGAAGTGAGCAGTGGGTGAGTGAGCATTAGCACTTGAGCTCCGCCTCTTGTCAGATCAGTGGTGGCCTTAGATTCTCACAGGAGCGTGAACCCTATTGTGAACTGCGCATGTGAGGGATCTAGGTTGTGCATGTCTTACGAAAATCTAACTAATGCCTGATGATGTGAGGTGGAACAGTTTCATCCCAAAACCATCCCTTCCCCATCCATGGAAATACTATCTTCCATGAAACTGGTCCTTGTTGTCAAGAAGGCTGGGGACTGCTGGCTTAAACAACAGAAATTTATTGTTTCACAATTCTGGAGGATAGAAGTCTTAAGGTGTTGGCAGGGCTGGTTCCTTTTGAGGGTTGTGAAGGAAGGATTTTTTCTAGCTTCTCTGCTTGGCTTGTAGACAGCCATCTTCTTCCTGTGTCTCTTCATATCACTTGCTGTTTGTCTGTTTTTGTGTCCAGATTTCTCTTTTTTTGTAAGGACACCAGTCATATTGAATAAGGGCCCACTCTAATGACCTCTTTTTAACTTGCCTACTTCTGTAAAGATTCTATCTCCAAATAAGGTCATGGGCTGAGGTCCCTGGAGTTAGGACTCCACCATATAGCCCTTTTAGTTCTGCCTGTTGAAGATGGACGCCTTACCGAGAGGTAAGAGACTCAAATTCCCTTCCTGGCTTAAGTCCTGGAAGCCGTCTAAGAAAGATTAACCATGCCCTTTGCTCTCAAGAGAAAAAGCATAGATACATCTTTTGCTATGGTTTGTTAATTAGGATAGTTAGTAAGAATATATACTCACCTGCACCCAAAAGAGAAAGGACTGGGGAGGGAGTGTTGACTGGTTAGGTCTATTACCTTTTGAAATTAAAAAAACGTGTCTTCCTACTCAGCCCTGTCCTCAGGCTAGGCTCAGTAGGTGGTCTCCTAGCCGTCAGTCTCGTATTACCTCTTGTGCCAAATAAATACTTAAAAAATTTATGGTAAGAAACGTGAAATTTACCAACATACCCTTTTTTGGGGCAAACAATTCAGACACCCTGGGTATACCATAGCCTTCAAATTCCTCTAGTTTTTCTTTACATTTAAGATGGGGCTGGTTTGCCAGAGGGTTATTTATTTATTTATTTATTTTGAGACAGAGTCTAGCTCTGTCGACCTGGCTGAAGTGCAGTGGCGTGATCTTGGCTCACTGCAACCTCAGCCCCCCAAGTAGCTGGGATTACAGGTGTGCACAATTGTGCCTGGCTAATTTTTATATTTTTAGTAGAGACTGGGTTTTCCCCATGTTGACCAGGCTGGTCTCGAACTTCTGACATCAGATGACGCGCCCGCCTCAGCCTCTCAAAGTGCCAGGATTACAGGCATGAGCCACTGTGCCCAGCCTCTACCACCGGTTTTAGGTCTTCCCTGTTGCCTCTCTCCAGCAATAGGCCACTGGTGGGGTGGGAGCAGGGGAGGGCTCATGTTTTCTGTTGTTCTGACGAAGCCTCCTTATCAGGCAGGCACTCTGCTATGGGTCTTGAGGATGGGTTCTTGTAGGGGTCCTGTTCCCCTCCCCCTCAGCTAGAGGAGATATATATTTTTTAACTTAATCCCAAATGTGATAGTATAAACTGCTTTTGTTTTTTGTTTTTCTTTTTGAGATGGTCTTGCTCTGTTGCCCAGGCTGGAGTGCAGTGGTGTGATCATGACTCACTGCAGCCTCTAACTCCTGGGTTCAAACAATTCCTCCTACCTCGGTCTCCTGAGTAGCTGGGACTACAGACATATGCTAGCATGGCTGGCTCATTTTTTTGTACTTTTTTAGAGGTGGGGTTTTGTCATGTTGCTTAGGCTGGTCTCAAACTTTTGGGCTCAAAGTGATCCACCTGCCTTGGCCTCCCAAAATTCTGGAATTACAGGTATGAGCCACCTCACCTGGGCAAGGAGCTCTCTAATGGTCTAGGTTCAGCATGTGTTTTTGCCTCTTCCTCAGGAGTAGAGGTGTTTTTTTTTTTTTTTTTCCCCTGTTCCCTTCGCTCAGATTCAGTAGATTTTTCATGTATGCTCTAGGGATGATAAAGCCTAATACTTTGAGATAGAGATATGGTAATAACAATAGCAACTCTACAGGGATTTTTTTTCTTTTTCGAGACGGTCTCATTCTGTTGTTCAGGCTGGAATGCAGTGGCACAATCATAGTTCACTGCAGCCTTGAACTCCTCTATAGGGATTTTTATGATAAAATAGTCAGATTTAAGTTTAAAGCATCTTATTCATGTTTAATACAGTTGCATGTTGCATTTCATTCAATAGTTTCTTTACCCCACATCTTCACGTTATTTGCAAGGCTGAGCTCTTACTGTTTACATCTCCATCTGAGTCATTATAAGTGCTGATGACTACAAGTCCTGAACATAATGACACATGAAGTTTTCAGAAAAACAGCAAATATCTTATTGAATATCCTATTTGATTTACATTCTATTTAATACTACTTAATTTAGGGTGAACATTCCAGCAAGCTGCCCTTCTTGGCAATTGGAATGTGGTACAGTGCCCCTAAAACAATGTTTCTGGTGGGATATTTGTACAAGACAATGAAGATGGGGGAAAATCTACATTACAGTTTAGAGTCGAGGTCATAAATGGAAGGTGAATTGTAAGGCTGCAGCCTATTAAAGTTAAGACTCCAACCATAGGCAGTGTAATAAGTGAGTAAACCTAGTGTTATTTAAGAAAACTGACTATTCATAATAGCAAAGACCTAGAATCAACCTAAATACCTATCAATGGTAGACTGGATAAAGAAAATGTGGTGTATATACACCATGGAATATGATACAGCCATAAAAAATGAGATCATGTCTTCTGCAGCAATATGGATGGAGCTGGAGGCCATTATCTTTTTTTTTTTTTTTTTTGAGACGGAGTCTCGCTCTGTCACCCAGGCTGGAGTGCAGTGGCCGGATCTCAGCTCACTGCAAGCTCCTCCTCTCGGGTTCACGCCATTCTCCTGCCTCAGCCTCCTGAGTAGCTGGGACTACAGGCACCCGCCACTTCGCCCGGCTAGTTTTTTGTATTTTTTAGTAGAGACGGGGTTTCACCGTATTAGCCAGGATGGTCTCGATCTCCTGACCTCATGATCCGCCCATCTCGGCCTCCCAAAGTGCTGGGATTACAGGCTTGAGCCACCGCGCCCGGCCAAGGCCATTATCTTAAGTAACTAACACAGGAACAGAAAACCAAATCCACATATTCTTACTTGTAAGTGGGAACTTACAAGTTCCATTGAGCACATATGGAAACAAGGGAATGGTATGCACCAGCTCCTAATTTAAGGTGGAGGGTGGGAAGAGAGTGAGGATTGAAAAACTACCTATTGGATACTGTATTAGTCCATTTTCATGCTGCTGATAGACATACCTGAGACTGGATAATTTACAAAAGAGGTTTATTGGACTTACAGTTCCACATGGCTGGTGAGGACTCACAATTATGGTGGAAGCCAGGAGAGGAGCAAGTCACATCTTACATGGATGGCAGCAGGCAAAGAGCTTGTGCAGGGAAACTCCTGTTTATAAACCATCAGATCTCGTGAGACACATTCACTATCACGAGAACAGTACAGGAAAGATCCGCCCCCACGATTCAACTATCCCTGACTGGGCCTTTCCAAAAACAGGCGGGAATTATGGGAGCTACAAGATGAGATTTGGGTGGGGACAGAGCCAAACTGTATCAGGTATTATTCTCAAATCTGGGTGAGGAAATAATCTGTATACCAAACTTCAGTGACACATAATTTACCTATAACAAACCTACATATGTAGCCCTGAACCTAAAATAAGAAAAATATTTAGAAGGCTGTGGACACCTTGAGGGACCCCATGACCAATTGAAGTGAAATACACATTCAGGGAGTGATTGATACGGGAGAATGTAGGGGGAAAGGGACATTCTGATGGTGAAGTGAAAGGTAGGGTTATCTACCACGTGCTCGGGCCTAGACAGTTCATGCCTCATTTCTACCTCCAGAATTTGAGCAAAAACCAAGACAAATACGGATTTATTTTTTTGCCAATGTGCTAGACTGGTGTATAGAATGGGGGTAGAAAGAAAACTGGGGGAAAGTATGGTGAGTGTACAAGAAAGAACACTTATTTCTGACATCTGTGATAGAGAAATACCAGGTGATGTACCTCTTGATTTCCTAATTCCCTGGTGAAAAGAAGACTAATCCTTTTTTAGGTAATTAATAGGAGCACTGAACCTTTTGTTCACCTGTATACAAATCATTAACAGAGCATGGTACCAGCTGGAGGCAGGTAATTTTCCAGCTTCTCCAGAGAATTCTTTGGGGATGAATATTTTTCCTATTTTCAAGCTGCATTGTTATTAAAAAGGGAAGTGCATTTCAACACCCATGTGTAGCTAGCTTTGTTATACCAGTGTCTTAGTAGAGTGCCCCAAGTGACCTATTCCATGGATTATATGAATCCAGTCATTTTTGAGGCCCATTTTAATTCCTTTTAGGCTGAGTTCAGCCTTGTTTTTCCTCTCTGCTATTTCCCTCAAACACCACAGGCTGTGGCCAGGATTGGTGGTCCAGCCCAGGTCCTTCACATTATCCCTTAACAGACTCAATCCCCACCGGGACTGGCTCACCGTTTGGGAACAGGTGTGTCACTGACCCCAAATTTGGACCCTCTTTAATTTTTCAAGTATTTCTGCTGATCTTCAGGTATGAAGACGGTGAGCTTCTCTGTGAAATTCTTGAGTGATTTAGAAAAATGGACATTCAGTAGTTTCATGAATGAAAGCCAGCCTGTATGAGGATATTGCTTTCTGTCTTTGCTTTCTTCCATTGTTGCTTCCTCTTCATCAGCTTTGAATATCCACTATTTGCTAAGTTCATAACCATTTGGTTTCAAGGAGTGAAGACTCTTCAAATTTGGTTAAGATTAAACAGAAAAGGATAGAAAAGCATCACAAGAATACAAAACCAGGCCTCATAAATGTCTGGAATGAACACACTGAAAAGCCAGTGGGAACCGTGGCAGCTTTTCTATTCCTTATTCTCTCTTCCTCCCTTTCGTCCTCTTCTTCCTCCTTTTCAAAACGTGCTAATCTCTAGTTTAAGACTATATGGAAATCAAGTGGTCAGGGGATGAGTGTGGGAGGAAGCAACTGGCTATGTTCTGGAGGTATCACTTGCCCCTGCCCCTCCTCCCCCCGCCTTTTTTTGAGACAAAGTCTCACTCTGTTGCCTAGGATGGAGTGCAGTGGCTCAATCACAGCTCACTGCAGCCTAGCCTCCTGGGCTCAAGTAATCCTCCCACCTCAGTCTCCCGAGTAACTGGGACTACAGGCATATACCACTACCCTGGATAATTAAAAAAAAATTATTTTGTAGAAACGGGTTTCACCATGTTGCCCAGGCTGCTCTCAGACTCCTGGCCTCAAGTGATCCTCCCATCTTGGCCTCCTGAAGTGCTGGGATTGTCGGTGTGAGCTGCCATGACTGCCCTGAAAGATGCTTGCTTTAGCTCCTCCTTCCTCTTGCCCCGTTCCCAAAGAGCCCTGTTTACAGGCTTGGATTCCTTTTCAGCAGTCCTTTAGACTCTTCGAATAGAACACAAATTTATTCTAACATTAATTCAACAAACATTTCCTGAATGCTTACGTTCTGATGATAGAGATAAATGAGAGTGCCTTCCCTTGAGGAGCTAAGAGTTAGTAGAAAAACTTTCAGTGAATTGACTTGGCAAGAGCTTTTTGCTCAGATTTATGGAGGGAAACAACTGTTCCCCCCACTTTCTTTTTTGTTTTTTGAAAATTCAAACTTTTTTTTTTTTTTTTTTTTTTTTTTGAGACAGTCTCTCGCTCTCGCCCAGGCTGGAGTGCAGTGGCGGGATCTCAGCTCACTGCAAGCTCCGCCTCCCAGGTTTATGCCATTCTCCTGCCTCAGCCTCCCGAGTAGCTGGGACTACAGGCGCCTGCCACCTCGCCCGGCTAGTTTTTTGTATTTTTTTTTTTTTAGTAGAGACGGGGTTTCACCGTGTTAGCCAGGATGGTCTCAATCTCCTGACCTCGTGATCCGCCCGTCTTGGCCTCCCAAAGTGCTGGGATTACAGGCTTGAGCCACCCCGCCCGGCCTCAAACTGTATTTTTGTAAGTGTTACAAAGGTCCTGCTTGAGCCCAAAATGGCACAACTGTTGGTAGGGTGGGTTGTTGGCCAGGTGTGCTGAAATAGTCTGTCTTGAATGTTCCAGATACTCCTTAAATTCAAGAAAACTGAACTCATTTACCACTTATTCTATGTCTTGACACACACTGGCATGCAAACACATGCAGAAAAAGGCATCACAATTCAGCCAGCTGTACAAGTTGGAAACATACGAGATATTCTCAATGTATGCCTCATTGCCACACACCCAATTAATCTTGTTCATCTAGTTAGTCCTTTTTATTTTATGAATACATCATCTCTCATAGCTGCTTCCTCCTCTTTACCTCTTCTGGTATCACCTTCAGACACTCATTCTCTCTCACTTAAATCACTGCCACTGTCACTACCTAAGTGGTCTCACCGCTTCCAATCCATCCTCTTTCCATCTGTTCTTCAGACATAGTGTCTAACAAACAGCGGTTGTTGTTAAAGCTGGAAAAAAAAAAAAAAAAACTTTGGTGAGTTTTAGTTACCTTGCCCCAGATTATTATATGTGAAGACCCAGTGTCTCCATTTTATTTTTTATTTGATCATCTCTAGATCCATTATCAGTACTAATGTGGTGATAGTATTTATATTTTCCATTGAGAACAAATTGTTGAGCTATTTTAAATGAGTAGTTGTTTTTATTAAAACCTTATATATAGATATTACAAATGTGTACAAAACATTTTTCATTCAATCTGTAAAACTATATCTTTTGGAAAATCAAACATCGTGTGTTCTTACTCAAGTGGGAGGATGCAAAGGCATAAGAAGGACACAGTGGACTTTGGGGACTCGGGGGGAAAGGGTGGGAAAGGGGTTGAGGGATAAAAGACTACAAATAGGGTGCAGTGTATACTGCTGAGGTGATGGGTGCAGCAAAATCTCAAAAAATATATAGACTATTATCTTTTGAATAGAAATTCACATACTATGTATAATATTTAGATAGCTCCTTTCCATAAACTTGTGGACTAAATTATAGAAATCACTGTTCTGGACAGTGTCCCTTTCATGGTAAAACAAAATACAGCCTTTCTCTGGTAAATAAGATGTAAATCTTCCTCCTGCAGTGCCCTGGTAATTGTATTTGATAAATGGATCCCCATGCATAAGATTTAATCATTTAATTGGTCTAAAACTTTCTTTCTAGTTTATTCTTCTGTTACTCCCTGATAAACTCTCTAAATTCTCATCATACTGCATACCCTTATCATAGGGTGTGCGTAAATATTTCCTGACTCTGCATCTTTGTGCTTCCTTCTACTGGTATAGCCACGTGCTGCAGGGCAATGTTTCAGTCAATGATCGACTCTATATACAATGGTGGTCCCCTAAGATTATAATGGAGTTGAAAAATTCCTATTGCCTGGTGATGTAGTGGCTGTCCTAATGTTATAGCACAACACATTATATTTTCTATGTTTAGATATGTTTAGAGACATGAATAGTTACCATTGTGTTACAGTTGCCTACAGTGTTCAGCACAGTACCATGCTGCGCAGGTTTGTGGGCTAGGAGCAATGGCTCTACCACGTAGCCAATTACGTAGTAGGCTATACCATCTAGGTTTGTGTAAGTACATTCTATGATGTCCTAGCAATAATAAAATCACCTAATAACACATTTCTCAGAATGTATCCCCCATTGTTAAACAACACATGGTGCTCATGTACTGTTTCTTTTCTTTGCTGCTGTTTTTTTTTTGGAGACGAACTCTCAGTCTGTCACCCAGGTTAGAGTTCAGTGGCGTGATCTTGGCTTGCTGCAACCTCCGCCTCCTGGGTACAAGCTATTCTTCTGCCCCCCGAGTAGCTGGGACTACAGGTGCCCGCCACTATGCCTGGCAAATTTTTGCATTTTTAGTAGAGACACGGTTTCACCATGTTGGCTAGGCTAGTTTTGAACTCCTGACCTCAGGTGATCTGCCTGCCTTGGCCTCCCAAAATGTTGGGATTACAGGTGTGAGCCACTGCACCAGGCCTCATGTGCTCTTTTTTTCCACATTTTTTGTATATTGAAATATTACCCACTTCAATTCAATGTATGTATAAAACTTGTCTTAGTCTGTTTTGTGCTGCTATAACAATACCACAGACTAGGTAACTTATAAAGAACAGAAATTTATTTCTCACAGCTCTGGAGGTTGGCAAGTTCAAGATGAAGTGGCTCACAGGCATGGTGCCTTGTGAAGGCCCAGTCTCCACTCCCAAGATGATGCCTTGAAGGCTGCATCCTTTGGAGGGGAGGGGTAACTGTTCCTCACATGGCAGAAGAGTAGAAGAGCCAAGAGACAAAAGGGATCAAACTCACCCTTTTATAACAGCAGTAATTCCACCTATGGGGACAGAGCCCTCATGGCCCAGTCACCTCTTAGAAGTCCCACCTCTCAACACTGTTATAATAGTATCTAAATTTTAATGTGAGTTTTAGAAGGGACAGACATTCAGATCATTACAAAGCCTTTCCAAGATCCTTTTTCAGTGGATTGTATTCTTTCCTTTGAAGCAACTGAGTTTTCTGTTTTCTTCCTTCTGTTGCCGGTACTTATGGGTAGATGAGCCTACTATGTGCATGGAGGACTACAAACATGAGTTCCTTCCCTAAAGGATTCTACTGTCCTCTAGAGAAGACACACACATTACACACATCCTTCTAGTTAGAGGCACTTAATATTATATTCTCTGGTAGACCACAGTCATCTTGATAGTACAAATTATATTTTAATCACCTTTGTGTTCGTTTTCAGCACATAATACATCAATTATCAATTACAGTGAGTGCTGAAAATATTTGATAAATGAGGAATATAGTAGCTAATACTTACTGTATACTTACTAAGCGAAGGTTACTAGGGTAGGTATAAAGTGGGGTGGCAAAAGAATAAAATGTGGCCTTTAGTGCTGGGTAACTCCTCTGTGGTATTACATGTTCCTACAAATACAAAAAAAAAATTTTGTCTTCAAATACATAGAAAATAAGCCAACCCTACCATTCCCTAAATGTATGTTTGGGGTGGAGGTGCAGAGAGGTGGATTGAGCAACTTTGCTAGGTGACTATCTGCTCATTCAGATGTAAGTTCTGGTCTTTTTGTTGCATTTCCAGTGTGACGTGACAAGACTTTAAAGTTATTTGTGTGGTGCAAAATAGAGGTTAGTGAGGGCGACTGTTTTATACAAGCAATGAATTTCCAGTAATTCAGGAAAGAATGCTAAATACAGCTTGAGAAACAAAGAATTATACAGTCAGGTGAGCACGGTGCCTGAAGCACAGTTAGGACTCAATATTTGTTAGGAAGGAAGAAGGAAGAAGAAAGAAAGGAAACAAGTGGAGGCAACCACCATGTATCTAAATAAACAGAAGCAACTGAGTTAAGAGCAAGACCAAAACAGAGTCAATAAATGTGAACCAAAATTAGAAAGCAGTAAGGCAAATGAGATATTACTCTTATAATTACTATTTTATTAACAATACTATAACAACTTAATGTGTTTTTCTTCTTGCAATAGGCATCTCACATATATTAACACATTCATTATTTAGAAGAGCATTTAATTATAGCTACCATTGTAATTACTTTATGGATGAAGAAATTAAGGTTTAGAGGGAAAAGACGTTTGCCAAAGCTTGCACAGGTAGCAAATGGCAAATGTGGCATCCTGTCCTCTAAATTATTCAAGATGAGACTCTTCCTGGAGGACATAGATGCTGGTCATACCCAGGCCACATCACCTCAACCCATCTTTTTCAGCCCAGTGGAGGTGGACAGTTGCTGTTCCTGCCCCCATCTCACCTCAAGCATTTCCGTGTGGGTCATGTTCTCTTCTGCCTCAGGACTCTTGAAAGCCATGGATAGGACTTATCCTAGATGTGCAGGAGAACAATCCTTCAACCGGGAATTGAGAGTAGGTTGAAGTCACTAGAGGCTGGGTGCTGTGGTTCATACCTGTAATCTCAACACTTCTAGGAGGCCGAAGCAGGAGATTTGCATGAGGCCGTGAGTTTGAGATCAGCCTGGGCATCATAGCAAGACCCTGTGTCTCCAAAATAGGAATAACTAGGCACAGTGGCATGCGCCTGTGGTCTTAGCTACTTGGGAGACTGAGATGGGAGATCGCTTGAGCGCAGGAGTTCAAGGCTACAGTAAGCTATGATTGCACCACGGCACTCCATCCTGGGTGGCAAAGAATGATTCTGTTTCAAAAAAGAAAAAGGCACCAGACTATCGCCCTTTAGTTGCATAATTCTACGTGGGTTCTCAGAAGTTCCCTGGTGGGTCTAAGCTGTGATTGACCCAAAGGTAAACAGCTCAATAACCCAGACGTGCTTTTCCCTCATTCCTGTTTTGCTCCTGGCCTTCCACACTCCTGCTTCTGACATCACCTGCACTCAAATCCTTGTCTCAGGTTCTGCTTTCAGGGGCACCCACATCAAGACGCTGGTTAATCAGCCCTACCAATCACATCAAGATCAAACTCCCTAGGGCATCTTAAAGGAACACCAGGTATCTGAATCTGTTAAGCCATCAATATCACTGCTTGAGAGGTATAACTTGTGCGATAGGGAAAGATGTGTGTGATTTTTGTTTTCCTTTTTTTTTTTTTCTGAGACGAAGCCTTGCTCTGTCACAGGTTGGAGTGCAGTGGTACAATCATAGCACACTGCAGCCTTGACCTCCCAGGCTCAAGCGATCCTCTCACCTCAGCCTTCTGAGTAGCTGGCACTGCAGGCATGCACCACGCTGGGCTAATTTTTCAATTTTTTTTTTTTGTCGAGAAAGGAGGTCTTGCTATGTTGCACAGGTGGATCTCAAGCTCCTCCTCAAGTGATCCTCCTTCCTCAGCCTCCCAAAGTGTTGGGTTTATGGTGAGTCACTGAGCTGGGTTTCCTTCCCCTGGGCCCCTAAAAACAATAGTAGCTTTAAGGAGGAAGGATGTGTTTTTAAAAAGCTCACCTTTTGATGTTCCAGTGGTGGTTAAAGTCATCTGGACCTTCTTTGTTTCCTTGTGCTTCTATGTTCCTCTAATTGGAACTCATGGGATTGATTTCTAGAAAATGGTGCTTATTTAAGAAAAAAGAGAGGAGGAAATAAAGGCAGCTGTGTGTGCTCAACTTTGAAAAATGGATTTCGGGTTGAGCGGGTCCTGACCGTTAGTGGACACGAGGGGGCAGCCTCATCCCAGGCTCTGAGGGAAGAGCTGCGGCTTCTTTTTTCCTCCTGTGCGCAGTAAGTAAAACTCAACAGTTCTGTGGAAGCAGATGGATTTTTTCTTTTCCTTTATGAAGGACTTGAGTGAGGGACCAGGGTTCACTCTGCCACACATCAGAGCGTGCGCGTCTTCGCGTGTCACCTCTGAGGGCCTTTTGATTATGGGGAAGAGGCACCAACTCCAAACACGCTGCGTCTAAGGACGCTGAGAGTCACCTCACTTCCTTTGTTATTTTCAAGCACTGTCAAAGAACTGCTGTGTGAGAGAGAAAAGCACAGAGCTCCTCCTAGAAAGCAGCGGGGCGGACTGCTCCTTTGCAGACATTCCTCCTCTTGCCCGGTGACCTCATCCAATCCCATGACTTTTAATAACAGCTCTAAGGTAGTAACTTCCAAATGGATGCTCCTATCCCAAACATCTTCCTGGAATCCCAGGTTTGTATATTTCTATATCCAGTCATCTAGCTGGTATCTCACATTGGGTATCTTATAGGCATCTGAATTTGGCCCAAATTAACTATTCTTATTTATTAAATTTTCAGGGATACGTGTGTGGGTTTGTTACATAGGTAACAAACATAGGGGGTTGTACAGATTACTTCATCACCCGGGTATTAAGCCCAGTACCCGTTAGTTATTTTTCCTGATCCTCCTGTCTCCTTTAATCCAGTCTCTGCACATCTGCCCGGATGATCTTTTTAAGAGAATTCAGATCACTCCTTGTTTAAAACCCTCGAGTGGATTCTATTTCACTTGTAATAAAATTCATACACCCTATCATGGATGTGCAGAGTCCTGTATTATCTACCCATGCCCTGCTGCGCCTCCGTCATCATTCTTCAGCAGCTTCAGGCCTTGGCACCAACCATCCTTGTCTGCTGTTACGCCCTGTCTCTGGTTCTCACCTGAACCGCCTGCATGCCATTCAAGTCTCAACTGAAGTGTCACCTTTCAGGGAGAGCTTCCCTGGTCGTTCCTCCTGTAGTAGTCAGCCAGTCACTATCACATTCCTCTATTTTAATTCTCTGTAAGCACTGATCCCAGATGTAGCTTTCTTATGTCTTTGTTGGTTTCATTGTCTATTTTCCTCCCCTAGAAGGGAAGCTCCATGACATCATGTCGTCTTTGGACCTTCAACCACTTTCCAATGACTAAAAACAAGATCCAACACATGCAAGACACTCATTCAATAATTATCAGACAAGGCCGGGCGTGGTGGCTCACGCCTGTAATCCCAGCACTTTGGGAGGCCGAGGTGGGCGGATCACAAGGTCAGGAGATCGAGACCATGGTGAAACCCCGTCTCTACTAAAAATAGAAAAAATTAGCCGGGCGCAGGGGCGGGCGCCTGTAGTCCCAGCTACTCGGGAGGCTGAGGCAGGAGAATGGTGTGAACCCGGGAGGCGGAGCTTGCAGTGAGCCGAGATTGCGCCACTGCACTCCAGCCTGGGCGACAGAGCGAGACTCCGTCTCAATTTTTTTTTTTTTTTTTTTTAATCAGACAATTAAATGACTAAGTGGGTGGAGAAAGCACATCTGACCCTGTGAGGATGGACAGCAGAGTCCTCTACTATTACCTTTCTCTTTGATCTTAGGCAAGCCATTTGCTTTCTCTGGGCACCAGTTTTCTCTTTCAGATTAATAATATTCTGTGATCTCTGTATTTATTTTATTTTTTGAGATGGTGTCTCACTGTGTCACCCAGGCTGGAGTGCAGTGGTGTAATCTTACCTCACTGCAACCTCCGCCTCCTGGGTTCAAGCAATTCTTCTGCCTTGACATCCGAGTTGCTGGGACTACAGGTGTGTGCCACCATGCATGGCTATTTTTTTTTTTTTTGTGGTATTTTTAGTAAAGATGGGGTTTCACCATGTTGGCCAGGCTGGTCTTGAACTCTTGACCTCTGGTGATTCGCCCACCTCAGCCTCCCAAAGTGCTGAGATAACAGACATAAGCCACCCGTGCCCAGCCCCTGTGATACGTTTATTCTAATTCACAAGTATACATCTCACTTAGGAACTTCTGTAGAAGTTTTTGAGGCATTGGGAGTAGAAACGCCTCTTGCCGATCAAGAGTTTCGAACACTGTTGAAACTGGTGGGAAGCACTAAGATGTAATGGTTTCTATCATCCCATTCATTCACTTTCATGTAATGAAGCAAAACCTGAAGCTGCCAGAGTTTTTGAAGTCTCTGGTGAAGCTGATCCTAGGTCATGAAACAGACCGAGCTCACCCTCTCAAGACGCTAGCCCCCAGAGGAGGAGGGGGATGAGCTGCAGGTCAGGCTGCCTTTTTCTAAGCCTTTGGTTTAGCGGTACCTGGTTTGAAATTCTGGACCTATTTCAGAAACAACTTAAGCAAAGCAGGAACTGTTCCATCTTATTGCACTTTAGGTGTGGATCTAAATGAGGCAACAATTACAGACCTACATTCTTTAGGATGTTAGTGCTATTCATAACCAGGAAAGGTCACCAAATAAATACTTTGACGTTTGCTAAGGAAGGAGATTAGTGAAAGCCTTGACTTTGTGTTCACCCAGATCCCAGGATGTAGGAAGGTTTTTATTCCCTCTCAATTCCTTTGTTACTCTGGGATTCTGATGTGCTTCTAAGCTTTAATTTCTTGAAAACGCCTTTCATCTACCCTGTTGACTACTCTAAGATTCCCTCCTCCCCCCTCCTCTACATTTGGGTCAGCCTGTACCAAAGGAGAAGGTTATCTGGGCTGTTAAACCTTTGACTTGGTGTCTTTTGAAGAGCGCATTTTGCATTTTGTTATGTCAGGATTGTAATTAGATCTGTTAATTAAGGGAAGAATGAACTTTTCCCAAACTCTGCACCTCTTTGAATTTCTGATAAGTTTGCTTAGGTTGCTGCTGACCTTTGCTAAGGGGTACGCCACTGCTCATTAATTGGCAAATTTTAATGAGGAGAGTTGATGAATGTGCTGGCCTTGACAATAAATAAAGCTGGCTACCACTCCAGGCTTTACCATCTTTGGCTACTTCAAAGTGTGTAGTGTTTCTTGACTAGTGACCATTAAACTTGGGACACTTAGATGACATTTTCCCATATAACTGAGCTAGGGCTTCCTTACCCAGGCTCTGTTCCAGATAATTCCTCATCACTGTCTCATTTTAGTCTTATGCGAATCTTGTTATACCTGTTTCATGGAAGGGAAAACTGAGGCATAGGGAGAGTAGCAACTTGCATAGGACGTGTAACTGGTTAATGATGATGATGATGATGATAATAATGATAATAGCCGATGTTTGAGTTTCACTTATGTGCTAGGTAGTCTCCCTGAGCTGCTTTTTTTTTTTTTTTTTTTTTTTTTTTGAGATCTGTCACCCAGGCTGGAGTGCAGTGGCGCCATCTCAGCTCACTGTGAACTCCGCCTCTGGGTTCAAGTGGTTCTCCTGCCTCAGCCTCCCTACTAGCTGGGATTACAGGCATGTGCCGCCACACCTGGCTAATTTTTGTATTTTTAGTAGAGATGGGGTTTCACTATGTTGGCCAGGCTGGTCTTTAATTCTTGATCTCAGGTGATCCGCCTACCACAGCCTCCCAAAGTGCTGGGATTACAGGCATGAGCCACCGTGTCTGGCCCCTCCCAAGCTCTTGTAAATGTTAAATCGCTTAATACTCGGAACATTGCTATGAGATAGGCAGGCACTGTTTTTGCCCCATTTTACAATAAAGTATTAGAGACAGAGCTGGAATAATTTGTCCAAAGTCATACAAATGGTAGAATCAGGATTTAAACTTTGTGGGAACAAGGCTCTCAACTATACTTAAGTGGGTGGCAGGCCAGAATTCCAACGAAAGTCAGCTTCATTTTAAAGCACATAGTCCTTTCTCTTCACTCATTTGCCCCATTGATTTAGCTTTACCCGAGGGTGTGTGTGTGTATGTCTGTGTGTGTATCTGTATATGTTTGAACTTGGATTGTTTTAATTCCCTGGGCATAATTCTTCTGGAGTTATAATAACATCTAGAATATTCTGTGATTACAGGTATTTCGAGTACAAAGGAAAATACAATTCAGATTCTCTTTCACACACACACACATTCTCTCTGTCTCAGATTTCTCTGCTCAAACAAAATTTTTATTGGTTCTGGAAACGGAGTGAGTTGTGACACCTTAGAATATAATCTGAGGTACAATATTTAACGGATGGAATTGGGTGATGAAAGATTTACTTAGTGATCACAGTGTGGGATGTGAATTTTGTTTTATTCACTATGACTCCCTGGATTATAGTGGGTGAGCAAGTATCTTCTCTTTGGGGGTCATTGGTGGGAAATGGAATAAGCCTGAGGAGCGCAGTCATAAGTAACTCTTCAGTGCTTTTTTTTTTTTTTTTTTTTTTTTTTTGAGGCAGAGTCTTGCTTTGTTGCCCAGGCTGGAGTGCAGTGGCACGATCTTGGCTCACTGCAGCCTCAACCTCCTGGGCTCGTGTGATCCTCCCATCTCGGCTCACTGCAGCCTCGACTTGCCAGGCTGAAGCGATTCTTGTGCCTCAGCCTCCTGAGTTGCTGGGGCCACAGGCATGCACCACCATGCCTGATAATTTTTGTATTTTTTTTGTAGAAAGGGTTTTTTGCCATGTTGCACAGTCTGGTCTCAAATTCCTGGGTTCAAGTGATCCACCTACCTCAGCCATCCAAAGTGCTGGAATTACAGGCGTGAACAACCAATCACGCCCAGCCCAGCACTTCTTTTAAAGGTGCTCCAAAATACTATAACTTATAACGATGATAAAATAATAGTGCTGACATCACATTACCCCTTGCTTAACATCTGTACTCCTGGTAGTCTACAATCACAATTACTCCCCAAAATAATTATTAAATACTCTACAGTTTAAAATACACACCAGCATCCACAGTTGCCGGAAAGGTTCCTTTTTTTTTTTGCTAAAGACATCCTCTCTTGCAAAATGTCACCATTTTTAGAGTTTCTATCTCTGAACATTGTCCTAAGTGACTTCTTTGAAATCTCTTTCAACTGTTGAAGATAATTTGACATTACTGGGGAGCCTCGTTCGTTTGGGGAAATGCCATACTCATATGATCCTCATGTTTGTTCTATTATGCCCGCTTTTATACAGGGGAGACACTGAGGTAGAATATTGGTGTCTTGCCCAGGGCACCACTTAGCAAATACTTTGTCAAAGTGTGCTGATCATAAATATCAAAATAAGCCTGTGTGTTTGGGTATATAGCTTATGATCTGCTACCATGGTGAAAGCTCCTATTATCCTTAGAGCCACGTACACGGGCTACCTTATCCAAAAGGGAATTCTTTCACATACCAAGAGGAGAAAGAACTTGCTTGAAGTCATACTTTAAGTTAATATCAGAGACATCTCTGGAACTCAGCTGGCTGAGTCCCAGAAAATACTATTTCTGATTAGAAATATGTCCTGAACTCATGGCAAAAGTTATGAAAAACTGGGGTTTCAGGAAGCAGTGGAAGCAAATCTCTCACCAGCTATGGCCTTGCCCTTTTGTTGAGACAGTGAAAGAGTTGGCTGTAAAAAGTGAGACGAGTGCTGGGATTGTCAATGCGGAGCTCCAAGAAGACTTTTCTGGTGAGGGTAGTGAATGAAGTCTTGGAAAATGGATTCGATTTCTGTTTCTAGATGTGTGCTTTCTACCCCATCAAAAGCTGATTTCCCATCTTGCTATAACAAGAATTAAAAGAGGGCAACACATCTTTAGGGGAAATCTGGTATGCCAAGAAAAATCTTCACGGTGTTGTTTTCTTCTGAGCTCCTGTTGCAGAGTGAAGAAATGAGTCCATTTTATTTTCTATTGGTTGTGAAAAACCCAAAGCCATAAATGGGTTAAAAATAAAATCAAATAGAACAAAATCCAGAATATCTGTGACTATGTCATTCTAGTTCTGGATACTGGATGAATCAGCAAATTGGTAATATTAGGCTTCATAGTGTTTACAATGAGGTGGACTGTTTTCCCAGGGAGTTCTCAAGT
This sequence comes from Macaca nemestrina, assembly GCF_043159975.1. Lineage (NCBI taxonomy): Eukaryota > Metazoa > Chordata > Mammalia > Primates > Cercopithecidae > Macaca > Macaca nemestrina. The sequence goes on from NC_092142.1 coordinate 57,940,035, forward strand.
TTAAACCCAGGACGGTGATGAAGTCACATTGTTATTATAGTTGGAACACAAGCAGTCCTGTCTTCCAGGACAAGAATCACAACTTTTTATGAGTGTTGAATCGAGTCAAGGGACTACTTTTCAAGTACTGGAAATGCTGCCTATTAAAGTTTATTAAAAACAGAGAAGTAAAAAGCCTAGTTATTCTTGTTTGTGCTCTTGACTTCAGATTCCTCTCCAGAACCATCATCTGGATCTACAAACCCGTGTTTGTCCTTGCCAGCATTTCAACTGAATTAATATGAGTAAAACACAGGACATCATCTCTTCAAAATATATGTTGTTTCTTGGAATCGAGTCAGGTGTTCCTTTGTTGGGGGCCATGTAGTTTTAATTCTCCCAAGAGAGGCTCAGACATGAACTTGAGTGGGTAGTTTATTAGGGAAGCAGGAATAAGGGAGTAGGAAGAGAGAGATAGGGAATGAGGAAAATCAGTGCAAGCATTATGAAGGTCAGTGCTGTGGGGCGATGGGGATTCAATTCTGTGGGAACGTCTGAGAAGATTGCAGAATGTCTCTCAATTTTTTATCTGAAGGGAGGGATGCTGGAGAATTCATCCACACACCTCATCTCCCGTTGTTTGAGGGTTGTCTTGAGGGGTGGAAAGCACTAACTTACCTGCACTTGTATGTAGGCTAAGAGGCAACTCAAGGATTACAGAACTTGCAGGGCAGACAGAGAACATGGTGCATCTTGAGGCAAGATGCTGCCTATGAGGTTAGCCTGAGTTCACATAAAACTGTCTGCTCAAGCTTGCAATGAGCTGAGATCGCGCCACTGCACTTCAGCCTGGGTGGCAGAGCGAGACTCCGTCTCAAAAAGAGAAAAAAAAACCTGTCCACTCAGCTGCTATTGAATCACATGTAGATCAAGAGAGTGTTACTGCTGTAGTCTGTAACCACAGATGAGATACATATATTTTGTAAGTATAGTGTCACGCTTGGAATGAATGGGCTAAGTTTGTCAATAGTGTTTTTGTCTGTTTTTGTGCTGCTATAAGAGAACACCATAGACTGGTTAATTTATAAGAAAATAGAATTTTTTTTCTCACAATCCTAGAGGCTGAGAAGTCCAAAATCCAGGCATTGGCAGCTTCAGTTGTCTGGTGGAGGGCTACGTCTTCCGGAGGGAAAGAACGCTATGTCCTCACGTGGAGAAGGTGGAAGGGCAAGCTAACTGAGTTCTGCATGGACTCTTTTATGGGAGCCTTAATCCCATTCAGGAGGGAGGAGCCCTCATTGCCTAACCACCTGTAAAAATTTTTTTTTCAAGTATGTTTTATTTTAGATTTGGGGGTACATGTGGTTGTTTGTTACATGGGTATATTGTATACTAGTGGGGATTTGGCTTCTAGTGTACCCAAAACCCCAATAATGAACGTTGTATCGGATAGGTAATTTTCACCTCTCCCCCTGTTTGGAGTCCCTAGTGTCTATGGTTTCCATCTTTATGACCATGAATACCTATTGTTTAGCTCCCACTTACAAGTGAGAACATTTGGTATTTAGTTTTCTGAGTTAGTTCACTTAATATAATGGCCTTCAGTTCCATCCAAGCTGCTGCAAAAGACACTATTTCATTCTTTTTAGTGGCTGCATAGTATCCCAGTTTGTATGTATACCACATTTTCTTTCTCTGGTCAACTGTTGATGGACAATTAGGTTGGTTCCATGAGTTTGCTATTGTGAATAGTGCTGTGATGAACGTAAGAGTACGGGTGTCTTTTTATACAAAGACTTCTTTTCCTTTGGGTAGATAGTAGTGGAATTACTAGGCTGAATGGTAGCTCTATTTTTAGCGCTTTGAGAAATCTCTATACTGTTTTCCATAGTCATTGAACTAATTTATATTCTCAACAAAAATGTATGTGCTTCCTTTTCTCCACAGCGTTGCCAACACCTGTTATTTTTTGACTTTTTAGTAATAACCACTTTGGTGTAAGATGATATCTTATTGTAGTTTTTATTTACATTTCTTTGATGATTAGTTATGTTGAGCATTTTTCATGTGTTTTTTTTATTGCTTGTATGTCGTCTTTTGAGAAATCTTTGTCCTTTCCCCAACTTTTTTTTTTAAACATTTTTTTTAATGCTTTTAAGTTCTGGTGTACATTGTGCAGGTTTGTTACACAGGTATACACATGCCATGGTGGTTTGCTGCAACCATCAACCTGTCACCTACATTAGGTACTTCTAATGTTGTCCCTCCCCTAGCTCCCCACCCTGCCAAAAGGACCCAGTGTGTGATTTTCCTCTCCACCTGGTGTGTGATGTTCCCCTTCCTGTGTCCATGTGTTCTCATTTTTCAACTCCCACTTATGAGTGAAAACATGTGGTGTTTGGTTTTCTGTTCTTGTGATAGTTTGCTGAGAATGATGGTTTCCAGCTTCATCCATGTCCCTGCAAAGGACATGAACGCATCCTTTTTTATGGCTGCATACTATTTCATGGTGTATATGTGCCGCATTTTCTTCATCTAGTCTATCATTAATGGATATTTGGGTTGGTTCCAAGTATCTGCTATTGTGAATAGTGCTGCAGTAAACATACGTGTGCATGTGTCATTATAGTAGAATGACTTATAATCCTTTGGATTATATAAAAAGGTAATGGGATTGCTGGGTCAAATAGTATTTCCAGTTCTAGATCCTTGAGGAATTTGCCACATTGTCTTCCACAATAGTTGAACTAATTTACACTCCCACCAACAGTGTAAAAGCGTCTGTTTCTCCACATCCTCTCCAACATCTGTTGTTTCCTGACTTTTTAGTGATAGCCATTCTAATTGGCGTGAGATGGTATCTCATTGTGGTTTTCATTTGCATTTCTCTAATGACCAGTGATGAGCATTTTTTTATATGTCTGTTGGCTGTATAAATGTCTTTTGAGAACTGTCTGTTCATATCCTTTGCCCACTTTTTAATGGGGTTGTTTTCTTTTCTTGTAAATTTGTTTAAGTTCTTTGTAGATTCTAGATATTAGTGCTTCGTCAGATGGATAGATTGCAAAAATTTTCTCACACTCTGTAGGTTGCTGGTTCACTCTGATGATAGCTTCTTTTGCTGTGCAGAAGCTCTTTAATTAGATCCCGTTTGTCAGTGTTGGCTTTTGTTGCCATTGCTTTTGGTGTTTTAGACATAGTCTTTTCCCCATGCCTATGTCTTGAATGGTATTGCCCAGGTTTTCTTTGTAGAATTTTTATAGTCCTAGGTTTTTACATTTAAGACTTGGATCCATCTTGAGTCGATTTTTGTATAAGGTGTAAGGAAGGGTTCCAATTTCTGTTTTCTGCATATGGTTAGCCACTTTTCCCAACACCATTTATTAAATAGGGAATCTTTTCCCCATTGCTTGTTGGTGTCAGGTTTGTCAAAGATCAGATGGTTGTAGATGTGTGGTGTTATTTCTGAGGCCCCTGTTCTGTTCCATTGGTCTATATATCTGTTTTGGTACCAGTACCATGCTGTTTTGGTTACTGTAGCCTTGTAGTATAGTTTGAAGTCAGGTAGCATGATGCCTCCAGCTTTGTTCTTCTTTCCCAGGATTTTCTTGGCTATACAGGCTCCTTTTTTGGTTCCATATGAAGTTTAAAATAGTTTTTTCTAATTGTGTGAAGAAAGTGGTAGCTTGATGGGTATAGCATTGAATCTGTAAATTTCTTTGGTTTTGCCAAGCTCTTAATGGATTTGTTTTTTCTACTGAATTGAGTTTAATGTACATTCTGAATATAGTCCTTTGTTGGATACATAATTTGCAAATATTTTCCCCTATTATGTAGGTTGTCTGTTTACTCTGTTACTTTTGCTGTGCAGAAGCTTTTTAGTTTAATTAAGTTCCATTTGTTGATTTTTGTTTTTGTCGCATTTGCTTTTGAGATCTTAATACATTCTTCACCTAGGCCGATGGCCAGAAGTGTTTTTCCTAGGTTCCCTTCTAGGATTTTTACAGTTTCAGGTCTTATGTTTGAATTTTAGTTTCAGGTCTTATGTTTAAGTCTTTAATTCTTCTTGAGTTAATTTTTTGTTTATGGTGAGAGACAAAACTCCAGTTTTACTCTTCTACCATATGGCAATTCAGTTTTCCCAGCACCATTTACTGAATAGGGAGTCCTTTCCCTTTTAAAGGCCCCAGATCTGAATACTATTATTTGCAGCACCTGAATTTTGGAGGGGACTCATTCAAACCATAGTAGATACTATGACCAAGTCAAATCCTGTAGCTGAAGAGGTCATGAGAGCAGATTCCTGGTGAGATGCAGGCAAACAGTCCAAGAGCAAAGATAGGAAGGAGGAAGGAAGTAGAAGTCAGGCAGGGTCACAGGGAAGGCTGGCAGCAAAGAGTCAGCAGGTTGGGGTCAGTGGAGTTTAGTGATATAGTCACAGCTCACTGCAGCCTCGACCCCCTGGGCTCAAGCAGTCCTCCTGCCTCAGCCTTCTAGCTTGAGACCACAGGCATTTGCCACCATGCCTAGCTAATGCTTTTAAATTGTTTTTTGTAGAGATGGTATCTCTCTATGTTGCCCAGGCTGGTCTTGAACTCCTGGCCTCAGGTGATCCTCTCACCTTGGCCTCTCATAGCACTGGGATTGTAAGCATGAGCCACCATGCCTTGCCTTGTTGAGTTCTTTATATATCCTGACTATGAATCCTTCATCTGATATACATGTTGTCATAGTTTGTGGCTTGCCTTTTCATTTTCTTAACAGCGTCTTCTGAAGAGCAAAAGTTTTAAATTTTGATGAAGTCCAATTTATTTATTTTATTTATTTTTTTTGAGAGAGTTTAAGAGATTCTCCAGTCTCAGCCTCCCAAATAGCTGGGATTGCAGGTGCCTGCCACCATGTGTGGCTAATTTTTTTTGTATGTTAGTACAGACGGGGTTTCACCGTGTTGGCCAGGCTGGTCTCATACTCCTGACCTCAAGTGATACGCCTGCCTAGGCCTCCCAAAATGTTGGGATTATAGGCTTTAGCCACTGGGACCAGTCCAATTTATTAATTTTTAAATTAATTAATGCTTTTGTTATGCTATATAAGAGATCTTGTTCTAACTGAAGTCCTCTGATTTTCTCCTGTGTGTTTTTTTTTTTTTAGAATTTTTATACTTTAGCATTTAAGTCTTTGATTCGTTTTAATTTTTCTATGTCCTTTCCATTAATTCAGAACACAGAAAAGGAACAAACTATTGATGTATACAACAAAGTGACTGAATCTCAAAATCATTTATGGTGCATTACAGAAGCCAGAGTAAAAAGGAGTATACACTACATAATTTCATTTCTATACATTTCTAGAAAATGTAAACAAAAAGCAGATTTTAGCTTTTGGCTCAGAGGAGACCAAAGTGTCACTTTATTCCATCATCCCACATTTGGGTTTATCAAATATTGGCTGCCCCCACCATATGGCCTGAGTTCAAACCCAATGACACCAAGCCATGTATCTGAGGTGCACGGATGGGGATGTCTGTGCCATGTGTGCCCTGGCTGCCAAGGTGGATCCCTTGGTTCTGTCTTCAAAAAAGGTTGTTTATACATTGCCAAGGCAACTAGTGACTGGAGGGTATAAGGATTACAGTGGAACTGACAGTTCAGAACAGGCAGTCCCAGATTGTGATAGTACCTTCTGCTTCTGCTCTGAACATGAAATCCCTCAAGGAACCCCTGAAAGAGAGAAAGAAACAGGAAAACATTGAGTGCAGTGTAAATATCACTTTTTGTGAGATTGCCACAACAATGTATGACAAATGCAGCATCAATCTTTAGTCAGAGAACTCTCTGGAAGCACTAGAGAGATCCTGGGGATGGCCTCGTATGTGGGCCACCATGTTGATGACGCCATCCTCATGACTTCCTAGATGGCTGGATGCCCAGGTAGTCAAGAGCTGCAAAGGAAAATAGTTCAGTAAAGGGGCTGCTGGACAACTAGTAGAACAAAACTAAACAAAAGCAAACAAAGAAAAAGGCAGATGGTAGATGGCTGTGGACAGCACTGGAGAGGGGGTGGATTACCAACTGGTGATAGGAAACTTTTGGGCATTATGGAAATGCTTATTATCTTGATTGTGATGATGGCTTCCTGAATGTATGCATATGTCAACATTGCTCAAATTGTGCCCTTTAAATATGTGCAGCTTATTGTATGATACCTCAATAATGCTCTAAAATTAGTTGGTTAATTGTATGGAAATAACTGTTTTGAGGTGGCTTACAATTTTGCGACCCCAAACAACTTCTCCGAGTCAAATGTTAACTTTCCTTAATCACATTTAAGTTGGGAAGAACTTTTTAAACTTTTTTTAATTTAAGAAGAGGGTATTTTATTTAAAAAAGATTGATAAAAGATTATTTTTTAAAAATTCAATCTGCTTTTCTTAGGGAAGGCACACAATGAAAAATTTTGTGGTTTCACTGCAATGTGCTAGTTTTATTTTATTTCTTTAAGAATTAGTGTCATCTTTTACATCTGCAATTAGCTAGAGCTGGCAACTTCAAGAATAAACTTTGCACCTAAACACATTGGCACTTACCCCTGTACTACCCACAGCAGCAGCTAAAATCCATATCTTCCCTTAGAGCAGAGCCTTCATTTGGGAGTGTTAGAAACACATGTACACTGAGATCAGGAACAAAATCTACAGCTGTTCAAAAAAAGGATCAGTCTGAAAACTAGGATTCGACCATCATAAAAGAAATGTCCCATTTTCTGCTTCTCAAAAGGAGTCTAATATGCAGCTAAAATGGCTGGTTAAAATCTACCTGGATGACCTTGCCTTGAGCATGCCACCTGATCTCTTGGGCCTCAGTTTTCTAGCCTAACCTGTTGGTTTATTGGGTTAGATAATTTTTAATAGTGTTTCCTATAATGTGCTTCCAGAATCAGTTGCTAGAAACCATTTTGTGGCTCACTCTTAACCTACCAAATGCAGCTATATTTTTGTTCAAAATGTTAAATATTTAATCAACTCTAAGGTGAAACCCAAATGTGTAATTCATTAAGCAACTTGATGTTAAGTCAAATGTAACGGACATGAAAAATGCCTTTTCATTAGTGTCCATTGGCTTCGTTGGTTCAAGAATTCTGGCTGCTGGAATGAATAGCAAAATTATTCTCTGTTCAAACAAACTGAATGCGTATGAGTAAAAATAAAATAGAATAAGCCAGGCGGCTTTCCAATTGCTTTTTACTAATTGTGATGTATTGATTTTCTATGCTGTATTAAAGTCTACAAAGTTCTCCTTTGGCTGATCCAGAAGATGAATGAATTTAATGAAAAATTTTATTTCAAAGTGTGCATAAAAGTAAAGGTTGGAGAAAGGCCCACGTGCATGTAAGTGTGCACATACTCACAAAGGTATACATAGAATGTGGAGAAAAAGACACATGTGGTGCAATTTTTATATAGGACCAGTGGTACAGACCACCATCAAAGAATCTTTTGTGTATTGTCTTAGTTTACTTTTGTCCCTTGACTATAGGTCTTGAAGAATCAATCTGTTAAAAAAACGCTAACTTTTTTTTTTTTTTTTTTTTTTTTTGAGACAAGGTCTCGCTCTGTTACTCAGGCTGCAGTGCACTGGCACGTTCATGGCTCACTGCAACTTCAGCTTCCTGGGCTCAAGCGATCCTCCCACCTCAGTGTCCTGAGTAGGCATGACTAAAGGCACGTGTGACTACGCCTCGCTAATTAAAAAAAATGTTTTATTGTAGAAAAGAGATCTTGCTATGTTGCCCAGGCTGGTCTCTAACTCCTGTGCTTAATGATTCTCCTACCTCAGCCTCCCAAAGGATTGGGATTACTGGCATGAGTCAATATCCAGCCCTAAAGTCTTAACTATGGTTTAAATAATAAGGATTTGGCTTTCCTATTTTTCTATTAGTCAGACTTAGGAAAAAACCCCAACAAGAATTAAACATAATCACACTGAGTTTGTGAAACTAAAATAAGAAAAAGAAGGAAGGAAAGAAGGAAGAAAGAGAAGGAATCAAGTGTCATGAGAGCATGTTCTTATGTTCCAGGAACATCACTGATGCTTTATTCTATAATACGCAGTCAGTAGAGGCCATTGTTGCCTTACGTTGACATCCTAAAATTCAGTCACTGGGGGCTTGGTTAAGTTGGAGGAAGATCAGTATTCGTGGAATGTGGCTGTCTTCTGGTGGTGACTGTTGCAGTAGGTTTCCATCCTCAATCTTCAGGGAAAGCATACTTTTGTTTTCTCTTTCACTGTCTTACTCTCAGAAGGACATGCCCTCCTCTTTAATTTCCTAGAGCAGGGGTTGGCAAACCCTAATCTATAGTTCACATCTGGTCCTCTGCCTGTTTTTGTATGGACTGTGAGCTGAGAATGAATTTAACATTTTTAAGTGGTTGAAAAAAAGTCCAAAGAAGAATAATATTTTATCGCATGTAAAATTATATTAAATTAAAATTTCAGTGTATATAAAGTTTTATTGGAGCACAGCCACATTCATTCATTTACATATTTATGGATGCTTTTCTGCAACAGAGTTAAGTGGTTGTGACAGAGACAGTATGGGCACAAAGCCTAGAATATTTACTATCCAGCCCTTTACAGAAAATGTTTGCTGAATTTTGTCCTAGCTCATCACAGAGATTTTACTGAAGATTGGTAATAAGGAAAAAGAAGTAAAACAAGCAGTAATTTACAGTTCTGGCACAGTCTCAGGTCCTTCCACCAGACTGACTTCTTGTTACCTTCTGGAACTGTCACTGTGGCCAGGAGTAGCCAATACCTATGTATTGCCCTAAGTCCTTGCCCCAGAAGGACCTCTTCACAGGATGGCTGAGAATGAACATATTGTTTCACCTTAAGAAAACTCTACTCCCATCTATGGGAGTGTGGTCTGAACCTGAGAACCCTCCAAGACAGTTAATTACACAATAAACCCATATCAGCATAGTAGTTCCTCCTTATCTACAGATTCGCTTTCTGCAGTTTCAGTTACTGGTGGTTTCAGTTACCAGAGGTCAACTGCATCAGAAAACATTACATACAATGAGATACTTTGAAACACACACACACACACACAGAGACACAAACACAACATTTCTTTTTTTTTTTTTTTTTTTTGAGACAGAGTTGCTGTGTCACCCAGGCTGGAAGTGCAGTGGTGTGACCTCAGCTCACTGCAACCTCTGTCTCCCCGGTTCAAGCAATTCCTGTGCCTCAGCCCCCCCCCCCCCACGTAACTGGGATTACAGGCTTGCACCACCATGTCAGGCTAATTTTTGTATTTGTAGTAGATAATGGGATTTTATTATGTTGCCCAGGCTGATCTCAAACTCCTGGCCTCAAGTGATCTGTCTGCCTCAGCCTCCCAAGGTGCTGGGATTACAGGCATGAGCCACCATGCCTGGCCTACAAAACATTTAATACCGTATATTGCTGTAATTGCTCTATTTTATTATTAGTTATTATTGTTAATCTCTTGCTGTATCTAATTTTTAAGTTAAACTTTATCATAGGTATGTACTTATAGCAAAAAAAATACTATATACAGTGTATAAGGTTTAGTACTGTGTATGGTTTTAGGCATCTATTGTGCATGTTAAAATGCATCCCCCATGGATAAAGGGAGTGATATGATCTGGCTCTGCGTCCCCACCCAAATCTCATCTCTCTTTGTAATCCCCCAGTGTCGAGGGAGGGGCCTGGTGGGAGAGGTGATTTGATCATGGGGGCGGATTTCCCACTTGCTGTTCTCACGATAGTGAGTTCTGATGAGATCTGATTGTTTGATGGTTGTCTGATGCTTCCCCCTTCTCTCTCTTTCCTGCTGCCTTGTGAAGAAGGTACGTGCTTCCCCTTCTCCTCCTACCATGATTGTAAGTTTCCTTGAGGCCACCCCAGGCACATAGAATGGTGAGTTAATTACACCTCTTTCCCTTATAAATTACCCTTATAAATTATAAATTTGGGGACTGTGTAGTCCCCGAAGTCTAGTTTATTCAATCCTGTGATCTGGGTTAGACTGAGTGAAATTTAGCACCACTTTTTTTTTTTTGTAGTGTTTTCAAATAAAGGTGTCAACAATCTTGTTTATAGTCACACCCAATGTTACTTTTAACCAGCATGTTCTTCTGTAAAACGGGGGTTATCATTCACCTCATTGAGTTTCTCATAACCACACTGAGGTGTTAAATAAACTTGCCTGAGGTTGCATAGGCCACAAATGACAGAGTTGGGATCTGAATCTAATTCTATCAAACCCAAACTTCCTCTTTTGGGAGTTTCTTCACGAGTAAATGTATGATTTCCACTGAATTTTTGGAAACTTTTCGGAGTCTGTAGAATTCCATATAATAGCATATGGGACCCTTGGAAGGTGCTCACCAGCTCACCCTCTGGAACCAGAGAAACCTGAGTTTGAATCACCATTTTGCCACTTACTAAATGAGGAATGTCTCTGAGATGCCAAGAGAAATTCTGAAGAGGACACTGTCCATAAAATGGGAATGATAACGGTACTCACAGGAAAGTTGCAAAAGTTAAATGACATACAAATGTAAAGCATTTGCTATAGTCTGACAGCAAGTGTTCTATCACTATTGGCTATTATTTCATTCCAATTCGATACAAATGAAACTCCCATGTAGTAATAGCTTACCCTTCCTGCTGTGAAACATCATTTTCTCAAATATTATTTTGGGTTTAACTTTTTTTAAGCTCAAATGTACACTGTTGAATTCCCCTTGAATTATGCTGCCAGCTTTTGAGAGCCTTCAAATGTATATGAAGGTTGCATCGGGGAAGGGGCACTTGGGAGATATCATTGCGGCACCACTGGTGGTTTTTGACAAGGTCTTGAGAGTCAATGACGTTCAGGGACAAGGAGGCTTCAAAATGCTCTTCATGATCCATTAGGCATGGATGATTTACGTGGCTCAGAAGTACATGGAGACATTTGTAGGAATCTGTACTACTATCAGCAGCCTACAATGAGCCCATTCTTGTCACCACAGACAATCTTAACATCTCCGTTCTAAGAATTGCAGTGATGGTTGACACCTCATTTCAAAGAACAGGCTGAACACACTGTTCTTTATGAAGATATTAGCAGATGTACTTTTAAAGTTTTAAAATGTTTCCGAGTAGGACAGCTATGTAAAAAAGGCACTGTCTTAATGTGCTTAAGAATATTAAGAAGTGAGATACATTCTCTTCATTTCCTAATGTTAATTTCTCCCTCCCTCCCCTCCCTTCCTTCCCTCCTTCCCTCCCTCCATTCCTTCCCTCCTTCCTTCATTCCTTCCCTCCCTCCCTCCCTTTTCTTCCTTTTCCTTTTCTCCCTTTTCTCCCTTTCAAGACAGAGTCTCATTCTGTCACCCAGGCTGGAGTGCAGTGGTGCAAACTCAGCTCACTGCAACCTCCGCCTTCTGAGTTTGATTCTCATGCTTCAGCCTCCCCAGTAGCTGGGATTATAGGCGTGTGCCACCACACTAGGCCAATTCTTGTATTTTTAGTAGAGACAGGTTTTGCCGTGTTTGCCAGGCTGGTCTTGAATTCCTGGCCTCAAGTGATCCACCAGCCTTTGCCTCCCAAAGTGCTGGGAATTACAGGTGTGAGCCACCATGCCCGGTCACATTCTGTTAATTTCTTAAATGTTAGTTTCATATTTTTACAAAGCTCTGCCCAAATATCTACATCTATATCTACGTACATAAGTATTTATCAGTAAGGTCTATTTTTACTGTACCACATTGGATCAACAATACATCTGGAAATCATGTCAATGTATCCTAGTACTGTTTTTCAACCATTTCTTTCCAGTGGAGTTATTTTTGTATAGTTTTCTACTTGAACAATTTCCTATGATAAACTCTAGATGGGGTTCTCATTCTATCTCAAAATATATGTGAAGGGGAAAACATAAGAGGGGAATGCTGAGAATGGGATGGAAAACTCATTTACTTTCTTAACTGATAGTTTTAGCCAGTGAGCCAGATTGTTGGTTACTGTTCTTAGAATGGAGTCAGCTCCAAAAGAAAGCTTTTTGTATCTTGTCTGTCAAATTATCAAGAAGGAAGTCAACACATAGTTTATGAAGACTTCCCTTATTTGATTGTTTTCTCCATTTAGTGGGGCCAAATTTCATGAATGATATAGAGTGTTTGCATTTTATGAGCGATGCTACCATACTGTCTTTCAGATCTCAATGTTTAATTGGTTCTAGTGCTGTGGGTCATTACTTAGCTTGAGCTCTTTAGGTTCTGGCTTGGATAATTAACATTTCTCTTTTTGTATTTTGACTGAAGTAAAACATCTCTGAATATAGAACCTTTTAGTCCCACAGGCAAGTGCTAATGACTCCAGCTTTTCCCCTCCAACAGAATCACATCTGTTTGATATGATCTGGGGCTGGGGCTTGGTATGAGGTTAAATGTGATGCTGGCATTTCAGATTCACCAGGGCCAATGTTAGGTGGCTTCTTGCTCAGCCTGACCCACTGGAATGTGTTTTGCTTCTTCCTCAAATTGCCCCCTTTTTTTCCAGGTGATATATCCACCCCACACACTTCAGTGTCATACTGTTAATGATTCATCTTTGACATCTCTCTTTTCCTTACTCCTTGCTTGTAGTCTTCTAATGACAGGTCCTGTAATTTCTAGTTCCAAAATATTTCTCCATCTCACTGTCACCCCCTTGGTTTAAGACACTGTCATCTCCTCTACCTCAATGGCCTGTTTCCCCCAATTATACTATTTTCACCTCTGCATCATTTTCTGCACTGCAACCAGATAGAACAATGTAATAGACACTTTGGATCATTTTTGCTGTGAACATTGCTCAAAGCCTTCAAGAGCTTCTTCACACCATTGAAACAAAAGCACCAATCCCCAGCCTGATGCAGAAAACCCGCATGGCCTGGTCTCCACCTGTTTCTACAGACTCACTTCATGCCCTGTCAACTCATTATATTCTATCCACAGTGGTCTTCTCTCAGTAATTTTTTTGAGATGGTCTCACTCCGTCATCCAGGCTGGAGTGCAGTGGCACCAACACAGCTTACTGCAGCCTCGACCTCATCCTGGATTCAGGCGATCCTCCGGTCTCAGCCTCCAGAGCAGCTGGGGCCACAGGCACACACTGTCACACCTGGCTAATTTTTTCTTTATGTAGAACTGGGGTCTTGCTATGTTGCCCAGGCTTGTTTCATAGAATCAAGTGATCCTAGACTCAAGTGATCCTCCCACCTCAGCCTCCCAGCATGCTGGGATTACAGGTCTGAACCACTGGGCCTGGCCTCAGTCTTTTTAACTTGCCAAATTTCTCTACCCTGCATGCTTTTCTGGAACATGCCAACTAAGATTTTAGGTCTCGGAATCTGAGAGGCCCTCCATGACTTCTCTGCACCTCAGCTACACTCCCAGGTAAAGTAGGTTCCCCTTGTGTACTCTCTCCCAACAGCTGTTATTTTTCTTCACCTAGCCTCTTCTCCGTTGCTGCTGTTATGCAGTTGTGAGAAAATTTTTGGGTGTCTCTTTCCTACTAGCTGGGGCTCCATGAGGAAAACACCAGAGGTTATCAGAATTATAAAGAAACTCCTGGCCTCTTCTCCATTGTTGTTGTGCAATTGTGAGAGAATTTTTGGGTGTCTTTTTCCTACTAGCTGGGGCTCCATGAGGAAAACACCACAGGTTATCAGAATTATAAAAAAAATTATCCCTTTTTTTCCTCAAAATTTCAATACCCCCCCTTCCTCTTTTCCTAGCTTATCGCCTCCCTGTTTATTTCACTGAAACAAACTGAAGTAATCAGAAGAAAATTACTTCAGCTTCCCCATGATAAATCTTCCAAATGCCTACATGTTCTGCCAATCCCTCTTTCATAGGGGAGGAAATGTCCAGCCTTCATCTATTCCCCTCTTCACACACCTCGGATAGTAGACCCTCATGCCTGTCTGTCATCTGCTTGAGAACTTCAAGCCTGCACTCACTCCTTTCTTTTCTGAATCACCCATTTTCCTTTTCTTGCCAGATTTATCTCATCAGTATAAACACACGACCTCATATATTTCACGTTTTAAAAGTCCTGGCAGGGCACGGTGGCTCATGCATGTAATCTCAGGACATTGGGAGGTCAAGGCAGGAGGATTGCTTGAGCCCTGGAGTTAGAGGCGGGCCTGGGCAACATGGTAAAACCCCATCTCTACAAAAAATACCAAAATTAGCCAGGTGTGGTGACAGGTACCTGTAGTCTCAGTTACTCAGGAGGCTGAGGTGGGAGGATACATTGAGCCAAGGAAGTCGAAGTTGCAGTGAGCTATGATCATGACACTGCATTCCAGCCTGCATGACAGACCAAGACCCTGTCTCCAAAAAGAAAAAAAAAAAAAAGTTCTGCTTCAGATGCTATCAACTTGGATATTTTTCTTTATTGCAAATTTCTTGAAAGTATCTGTATTCTCTATTTATGTATTTTCACTGTACTTCCTTTCCTCCATTTCTGCCCTCCCTACCTCTAGAAACTTCATTTGTCGTGATTATTGGTGCCTTTATGTTGCTGTTGTCATTGGCCACTTTTAGAAATTCATCTTGTTTAGCCTTTGAGCAGCTTTTGGAGTGGTCGATTATCCCTTCCTTGTTGAAACATTTCTTTCCCCTAACATAATTTTTTTCCAACTTTTATTTTGGAATCAGAGGGTACATGTGCGGATTTGCTACAAAGGTAAAATGCATAATGGTGACGTTTTGGGTGTGAATGAATCTATCACCCAGGTAGTGAGCATAGTACCCAATAGGTTTTTTTTTTTTTTTTTTTTTTGAGATAGTCTCGCTCTTGCCCAAGCTGGAGTGCGGTGGCGTGATCTTGGCTCACTGCAAGCTCTGACTCTTGGGCCAACGTCATTCTCCTGCCTCAGCTTCCCAAGTAGCTAGGACTATAGGTACCTGCCACCACGCCCAGTTAAATTTTTTTTTGTATTTTTAGTAGAGACGGGGTTTCACCATGTTAGCCAGGATGGTCTCAATCTCCTGACCTTGTGATCTATCTGCCTTGGCCTCCCAAAGTGTTGAGATGACAGGTGTGAGACACCGCGCCCGGCTAGGTAGTTTCTCAGCCCTTTCCTTTCCCCCTCTCTCCACCTTCTAGTAGTCCCCACTGTCTTATTGTTGCT
Source organism: Macaca nemestrina (assembly GCF_043159975.1). NCBI lineage: Eukaryota > Metazoa > Chordata > Mammalia > Primates > Cercopithecidae > Macaca > Macaca nemestrina. Next base: position 57,955,212 of record NC_092142.1, read on the forward strand.
ATCTAGGTCCCTGAGGACCCAATATTTAGCTCCCACTTATAAGTGAGAACATGTGGTATTTGGTTTTCTGTTTCTGCATTACTTCAATTAAGATAATGCCTCGCCGGGCGCGGTGGCTCAAGCCTGTAATCCCAGCACTTTGGGAGGCCAAGAAGGGCGGATCACGAGGTCAGGAGATCGAGATCATCCTGGCTAACACGGTGAAACCCCGTCTCTACCAAAAAATACAAAAAATTAGCCGGGCGAGGTGGCGGGTGCCTGTAGTCCCAGCTACTTGGGAGGCTGAGGCAGGTGAATGGCGTGAACCCGGGAGGCAGAGCTTGCAGTGAGCTGAGATCCAGCCGCTGCACTCCAGCCTGGGCGACAGAGTGAGACTCCGTCTCAAAAAAAAAAAAAAAAAAAAAAAAGAATGCCTCCCAGCTCCGTCCACATTGCTGCAAATAACATGACTGACTTCATTCCTTTTTATGACTGTGTAGTATTTCATGGTGTATGTGTACCACATTTTCTTTATCCATACCACTGTTGATGGATATCTAGATGGGTTGATTCCATGTCTTTGCCATTGTGAATAGTGCTGCAGTGAACATATGGGCCCGTGTGTATTTTCAGTAGAATGATTAGCTGTTTTTTGGGTATACACCTAGTAATAAGATGGCTGGGTCAGATGGTAGTTCAATTCTTAGTTCTGTGGGAATTCTGCAAACTGCTCTCCACAGTGGTTAGACTAATTTACATTCCTCCCAACAGTGTGTACATGTTCCTTCTTCTCTGCAGCCTCACTAACTTTTTTTTTTTTTTTTTTTTTTTTTTACTTTTTAATAAAAGCCATTCTGACTGGTGTGAGATAGTATGGCATTGTGATTTTTTTTTTGGATTTCTCTGATGATTAGTGATGATGAGCATTTTTCATCTTCTTTTGAGCAGTGTCTATTGATGTCCTTTGCCCAATTTTTGATTGGGTTATTTGTTTGTAAGACACCCCAAACTCCCGTTTTTTTCTCCTACACCACAGGCTGCTGCTTCTAGAGTTCACTTTCAGCCTGTCCTCTTCCCTACTTTGATATTGGATCAGACTAGCGCTCAGACCTCATGCATCTTTTCTTTCCTTCTTTAGCTTAGATGATATCGTTTGACTTCAAGACTTTAATTCTTAACCTACACCCTGAGGTTTCATCATTGTACATGACCTTGGGCCTCCCCTGACTTAGAGGGTGTGCATATGAACAAGTAAAAGATCATGTTTCTCTTTTCACAGACACAGCAAAAAAGCCCAAATAAGAGTACGCAAGGGAATCTCCCCTTTAGTTTTGATCATCTGTGCCACTCTCATCAGTTTCCTTCTTTGTGGTTAGAAAGATGTCTGTTTTAAGGACTCGAAGTCCACAGACTATTTTGGTTGATATGCAGACTGTATTTTACATTTAAATGTCCCTCCTGAAAGGTCCTCCTATGAGCTACATTGGAATGCCACTACTGATGCCAGGACTTCAAACAATTTTATGAAGATTTGAATTAAGAGTAGGAAATGAAAGCTGCTCATAGCAAATTGGCTTCTCTGCCTTCCCAGGAGTCAATTTCTACTTTCAAACATCATAAGTATTACGTTTTTGGTTATTAAATGTATGAATGACACTACAATTTCAGATTGTGTTTTAGGGAGGTTTGTGATGTAAAGCCTCAGATACTTACTACGATATGCATGGTTGTTTAAAATGAATAAAATATCTGAAGAATTATTTCTCTTCTGGGAAAATAGGTCAATTAGTATATGTGGAAACACAATATGGCCAGGTTTTTGTGGTTCATCTACAAGATCGATTGAGGTGCCTCCTCTCCTTTTATTATGTGGTAAATTTTTACAGGTTGTTTAGATTTGTCCTTTTCGAACTTCAGTGGCGATGTCTGCAGCCGTTTAAAATGTTACTGATTCATAGGGGTGCTACATTTTAGGTGTTAAACGGGACACATTGTCCTGAAGTGTCTGTTTTAACTGACAATAATGAAGTCAAATACTTTTCACATTAAAATAGGCATGGTTATATTATTAAGCTAACCTTTACTGATATCCAATACTTAAATGGCACTTTACACTTAGGGTGACTAAGCGATTACTTAAGACTTCCCTGATTCTCCCCCAGCCCCAGGGCTATGTGCTTACTCTTCCCTGGAGTTAGAACTACATTGATGAGAAATTTTGGGCAGCACATACTTTGGTGGAGATACCATGTTTATTTCTTTTCTTTTTTCTTTTCTTTTTTCTTTTTTTTTGAGACAGAGTCTTGCTCTGTCATCCAGGCTGGAGTGCAGTGGCGCAATCTCAGCTTACTACAACCTCTGCCTCCCGGGTTCAAGCAATTCTCCTGCCTTGGCCTCCTGAGTAGCTGGGGCTACAGGTGTGTGCCTCTACACCCAGCTAATTTTTGTATTTTTAGTAGAGACAGGGTTTCACCTTGTCAGCCAGGCTGGTCTCCAACTCCTGACCTCAGGTGACCCACCCACTTCAGCCTCCCAAAGTGCTGAGATCACAGGCGTGAGCCGCCGAGCCTGTCCTTATGTTTATCTCTAACTGTGTCCAAGCTCGGCCTCATGTTTATTTCTAATAGCATCTAAGCTCCTCCAATTGTGGGACTATACCTTCCTTTATTTCATAGCCCAGGAAGCAGCACAGTGTATGGCACTAAGACAGAACTCTAATAAAAACTTACTGACTGGGACTAAACCAGATAGAATACAGAAATTTAAAAAATAATCTGTAAGGCAGAAACAATCTCTACAAACATAGAAAAGGTTGTATTCTCTGGCAAAAGGACTTTCCTGGTTCTTACATGGGGCAGTGGCTGCTTAGGCCTTAAGAGTTGGAGTTTGGGAGTCACTGGCATGGATGGGGGATGACAAGGAAGTTCTGGGGCTACTGTCTGTCAGAGCATCATTAGCAGATTTCTAGAAACTTAGGGCATGATGATTTCATGTGCATTCACAGACCCAAATATGATGGCCTAATGGCTATAGATGGAGACCTGCATTTACAACCAGTAGACAAATCTTGATACAGTCACATTGCACAGCAATGAGAGTGAACAAACAACAGTTAGAACAGCATAGATGAATCTCATGAATTTAAGGATCACTCTGTGTGATTCTGTTTCTATACAGTTCTGAAAAAGAAAAAAAAAGCAGCAAAATGAATGCATGATGTTAGAAGTCACCCTGATTGCTATATTAGTTACCCTTGCCTGGGTAATTTGTTCAAGGCACAAGGGAACTTTGGGGACTGTGTCAATGCTGTGTTCTTTGATTGGGTGCTGTCTATGCAGGAATGTTTATGTTGTGAAAAGTTTATCTATTTGTACAGTTAGAATTTGTGCATTTTTCTGCATGTATGTTGTACATCAATAAATGTTGAAACACCTAACTTCAATAAAATGTGAGCATGAGCAAGAGAACACCTAAGATTGCTAGAATGTGCCCAGAAGTACTAAGATAAATCATAGGGAAAACTGACTTGAGAAGGGCAAGGATCTGAGAATAAATGGGCTGGGGTTATTTCAGCTCACTTATACCTGAGACTCCTGAGTTTTATCCTTTTTCATCAAGCTCTAAGGATTCTGTATATCAGGCCAATAATAGGGGTTAGGTTCGAGACCAGACACATTCATGAGGAGGCTTTAAAAGTAATTTGGAATTTCCAATCTGAGAAAGCAGCACTGCAGACTTGTACGTTTTTCTCTTTTTTTTTTCTCCCCCCCCGCCCCCAGCATATTCAGCAGGAAGGGCCACAGGTCTGGAGGTGGCTTTGGGACTCCTTCCTTTGCTCTACTCAGTTTTCAGGAATATCAGAAATGGCTGCTAACTGTTGCTGAGAAATCATTTTAAGGAATCATACAAAATCCTGGTAATAATTGAAAGGAATACAAAACTATACTGGGGCCTTATCCCAGGTTCTGCCCAAGTTGCTCTAGGTGGAAGACGAATGTGGATCCCTTTATTCCTTTTACTTTTAGCCAAATGAGTTAGAATCAAACCCTTTTCTTATATGTTCATAGGTGGCATTCAAGGAGGTGGAGTCTTTCCCATCCTTAACATGGGGTCAAAATAATGTAGAATTTGTGACACTGGTGTGGGGCCAGTTAGAAAAATTATTCTATTAGACAAAAACTATCCTACCTCATGTTGTAATTCTGTTTATGTTAAAAAGAAAGAGGCCGGCACAGTGGCTTAGGCCTGTCATCCAAGCACTTTTGGAGGCTGACGTGGGTAGATCACTTGAGGCCAGGAGTTCGAGACCAGCCTGGCCAACATAGCAAAATCTCATCGCTACTAAAAACACAATTAGCTGGGCATGGTGGTGCATGCTTGTAATCCCAGCTACTCAGGAGGCTGAGGCATGAGAATCGCTTGAATCCGGGAGGCAGAGATTGTAGTGAGCCGAGATTGCACCACTGCACTCCAGCCTGGGTGACAGAGGGAGACTCTGTCTCAAAACCAACAAACAAAGCAAACAAACTACCCTTCCCATTCTGTGTGTGTGTATGCTTGCATGCGAGCTCACTGTGTGTTATGTGACCTGCCATGGAGATGCCAAAGGAAGTTGCGTTTAAGGGATAATGAATTTCATCTCAGAATTTTTTTTTAATTTAAAAATTTTAATTGTGGTAAATACACATAATATAAGATGTATCATCTTAACCATTTAAAATTTTTTTCATTTTTAATTTTTTAGAGATGAGGTCTTGTGATGTTACCCAGGCTGGTCCCGAATTCCTGAGCTCAAGTGATCCTCCTGCCTCAGCTTCCCAAAGTGCTGGGATTACAGGCATGAGCTGCAGAGCCCGGCCAGTCTTTACCACTTTTAAGTGTACAATTCAGTAGTGTTACATATATTCACACTGTTGTGCAACCAGTCTCCAGAACCTTCATCTTACCAAACTGCAACTCTATACCCATTAAACAACTTCCCACTTTCCACTCCTTCCACCCCTGGAAACCACCACTCTATTTTCTGTTTCAGAGTTTGACAACTCTAGGCACCTCATATTAGTGGAACCATACAATAAAGCTTTGTTTTAACTTTTCACCCTGAGCCTGGCTTAGACCAAGACCATGGCTAAAATAATTTTACTGTCTATACCTTAAAGCTGAATAAGCCATCCTGTAAGTTGTAGCAGAGGACAAAAGAGGTCAAGACTGTAGGTGAAAAGTAAATGCGATGATCAGGTGGCCCATAGTAACTGTGCCTTAGATGTGCTATTAACATCTTCTGGAATCTTTGACCTACATTTGCAGTAGGAAAAGGAAGTCTAGGATAAGCAGAAACTTCAGCTGGAAAGCTTGATGGCCTCACCCAACATTCCATGCTCCTACCCCAAATGGAAGAGTTGGGCAGAGGCACTGGTCCCAGAGTGTGCAGAGTTAAGCACTTACTGACTGCGTAGGATACACTGGGTTCTTTTTCATATAAGTCATCTGATTTTAATCCTCATGTTAATATTATGAAGTTGGTTATAATTGTACCTGTTTTACAGACAGGAAACTGGAACTAATATGTTGACTTGTCTTCTTCAGAATCCCAAAGTTAATCAATGACAGAGATGGTATTTGACCTTGATTTCATTCTACCCTTCCTTACTGTCTGTTATGCAGTGGTAGCAGGGGTAATATATTCATGATCGTTATATTAGGGATGATCAAACTGAGTTAACTTATGCTAACCAATTTTTTAAAAATTACACATTTACCAAGTGATAGATATAGGAGTTGAAATCAGGACATTATTAAAAATAAGCTGCAAGCCCTTCCAAGATTTGGGACTATCTTTATACAAAGGTTTAGAAAATTCTAGAAGTTAAAAAAGACATTAGTGTGTGGGAAGTCCGCATGTGCAGGAGTGATACTGGTGTGGTGACATACAGCAATGCCTTCTTCAGAGGAAATGAAGGTCGTGGGGGTAATTTCATGGAAGCCCTTGAATGATCCACCTAAGAATTGGTTCTTAATTTGGTAGGCAAACAGGGTTTTGAAGAATCCTTGATTGAAGGTGATCAGAGCTTGTGCTTTTAGAAAAATCAATGCACACATTAGAAGGTGAAGCAACTGAATGTAAGCATTCTCTGAACACTAAAATTGGAATGACTTTATTGCTTCTCTGTATTCCCTTGACCTTTTCCCAATATCAGCTGGGAAACCTTCTGTTATGTAACATTTAATACAAGACTGTTTTTCCCAAAGGCATTTGAATAGTAAGGCTGAGATCTCAAACTTTTGTATATATACCAAAGAAGACATTTGAATACTAAGTCAGTCAGAACAGACTTTCAGTGATGAAGACTGAAATGGGAAATTCCACATGTTGTTTCATAGTTGACTTTTAAATGGATGAAATAACTGTGTTGCAATGATGCCTATAACACACACACACACACACACACACACACACACACACACACACACACACATTCTCAGGATTCTCAGGATTCTCAGGATTCTCAGGGCTATTTTCTTTTACTTCATATTCTTCTCAGTAACACTAGAGGTCACTCAGACCCTGTCTTTAATTCAGTTTTGCCCCGGTTCATCTTTAAGCTACATCTGAATTCCTGTTGTGGACTTGTGTTTCTCTTTATGAATTATACAGCTCGCCTCTCTTAACCTGCTAATGTTAGTTTGTAACATTCCCTATTACACTGATAGTTTAATTGACTAATTAACTTGTGCTAGTTTGCCAGATACTGGCACAAATGATATTTTTCTTCATCTCTTCAATGGTTGATGTCAGCAATAGAGAGGCAGGTTGATTGGATACAGAATGGTTCTAATTTCAGAAAAATCAATGTGATAACCTTTGTGTTCAGACTGCATTTCTTCAAACATTTTATGTCCAGTTATATAAAATCAGCTTTAAATTTTGTTTTCAGTCTATTTTTTTTTTAACTTTTTTGGTTAGTCTTCTGTAGACATATACTCAAAATATTATTGTTTGTACTAATTATGTCATCCATATAGTTAACAATCTTTTATTAAATACATACTATATTCAAGAAGCTGAGCCAGGCACTGAGAAGACAGGGGTGAGTGATGTTAAAAATGACCCAATAGACTTTTATTCACATTCCCCTCAACTCTAAAATGTTGTGAGGTTGCAAATTGATTTACTTGAGTTCTGGAAGTATAAATGTAGTAAACTCTAGGGAAAAGAGATGACCAACTTCTGTTTCTTGTAATTTTCTCTCTCTCCTTACTCCTTCCAGCAGGTACACTGGTGGGCACCTGTTCTTGGGTTTCTATGTAGCTAGCACCTAAAAGACATCTGTAATTGATTTTTCCAGCCACCTGAACCTGTTGTCACTGCTAAGGTATTGGCCATCAAAGGACTCCCTCAAGCAGAACATTTTCATACCACTTTGACAAAGTCCTTGATTGATAGAATTTTATTATGAACATGAGGCTGTTTTCTCAATGTGACCAAAAAAGGAGGCAATCTTACTTTTTCCTTTAGTTTCCTTTGTGAAAACTCCTTGGGAATGTGAAAATCACAACATGGTCGAGAGCAGCAGTTCTCAAATTTTAGTGTAGTTCAGAATCAACTGGAGGGCTTTAAAAGGCACACATTTCTGGGCTGTATCCTCAGAGTTTCTCGCTCAGTAGTTCTGGAACGAAGACTGAGAATGTGTATTTCTAGTAATCTCCTGGGTAGTGCTGAAGCTGTTATTCCTGGAACACTTGTTTATGAACCTCACTGGTCTAGAGGATAGAGCACCACGCTTGGAGTTGGGGAGACGGCTTCTACGTTTACTTTTGCCACAAACTAGTTAGGTAAAAATGAATAAGTGATCTATCCTTATGTGACATTAATATTTTGTTCAAGTTTGCTTATAACTCCATTATGGTCATTTCAAAAAATTGCAACCTAACATTTAGGAGAATTGTTTTCTTTCTCATTTCTCCTCCATATTTTCTCCATTTCTTCTGGCTCTAATCTACTTTACTTGGAGTTCCCTGAAGATGCTATACTTTTCCGTGATTCCTTGCTACTGTTTATGCTGTGCCCTAGAACCCTCTTCCCTTTGATTAACTTATGAACTCCTATTCATCCTTCATGTACCAGTTTAACACCTCCAGCTCCCCTTAATAAAGGTCATTATTACTTTTAAAGTGTCATGTTACCTTGAACATAATATTTACATTAATATAGGGCTCATTTGTTTATTGGACAATTGCTTCCCTTAGAGGAGATAGTTTTATTCATCTTTTTGTCTCTAGTACCTAGTGCATTGTAGTACAAAGCTGGCATTCAGTAAGTGTTTAGTGCATGATTAAATCTATGTATGTTTCTGCTTTCCTTTGTATATTGTGAATTCCTACATGTACATCTTCATCATTTTTGCTTTCTTGAGAAAGTAATCTCTTTCTACATTATAGTCCAATTTTAATGAAGGCTAAATGTAATACAAAATGAAAGACTTAGAATGAGAAGACTTTATATGTCCTTTAGTTAAAGTGTCTCCAGAGTCTAAGTGCAATACTGACTTTGTATTTTGTATTGTGCAGTTATTGTAATTGAACCTGATTTTAATAATATGTAACGTTTAGAAGCTCTTTTTTGCCATGGACTGCATTAAACACATTTATATAATTTTTGCAATTTTTACAACCCAAAATGGGAGTTTCCGAGTTACTTGTGTTTTATAGAATAAAATATTGAGGTTCAACAAGGCAAAGTCACATGTTTAGTGAGGAACCTGGGATTCATATTTATTAGACTCTTATATTAAAAATAATTTTGAGAGGAGAAAAACATTTAACCAATGAATTTGAATTGCCAAGCACATGTCAACATTTAATGTAATATTCACAAAGACAGTGAAAGCAGGATGCAGTAAATATTTTGGTCCCAGAAATGAGATGATGGAAAGTTGTCTAGGGGTGTCCTAAGATAGAGTGACTTTGTAAAGCTTTGATAATGTGTCACAACTTTGTGGCAGGGAAAGCAAACATACACATTTTATGTCATTGGTTCTGGGGCAGAGCTCATGCTAAGCAGAAAAGCTGATATAATTCCTGTTCTGTTGTTCGACTGCCAAATGTTAGGCTAAAAAGAAGTAGTTACTGTTGAATGAATGAAGTCTTCCATGCTCCTAGGATTCTGGTTCTTCAGGGCTGAAAGTTAAGAAGAGTGGGTTTACCCATTGGCTGGTGAAAGTACTTGCTTACTTTGTCTCAGTGTCGGTTACAGCTCTGTGTGCAAACAGAACATCCAAACAGCAAGGAACTTTGTTCGTGCCTCATTATATAAGGAGGTTGCTTACACAGTCAGTTTGATTTGGTCACCAAATTCTAATCACTAAAATGTAGGCTGCGGTTGTTATTAGTGATACTATTGTCATTAACAATGTAAGGACTCTTTTTTACCTAGAAATGTATAATCATGATATTCTAGTCTGGATTCAACCACATGTCCCCCTACCACTTAAAGCTGACCCTGAGATGAGGACTTGATGCAGGGTGCTATGGGCGGAATGTGTGCTTAACCCCAACATTGATAGGTTGAAACCTTAATCCTCAGTGCGAAGGCATTCTGAGGTGGGCTTTTATGAGGTAGTTAGGGTTAGATTAGGTCATAGGGGTGGGGTCCACTTGATGAGATTAATGACCTTATAAAAAAGAGAGCGAGACATGGCATCTCTCTCTCCCTCTGGCAAATGAGGATATGGCAAGAGGGCAGCTATCTGTAAGCCAGGAAAAGGGCCTCCAAGAAGATCCTAACCATGCTGGCACCCTAATCTTGAACTTCTATTCTCTAGAACTGTGAGAAATAAATGTTTGCTGCCTAAGTCACCAGTCTGTGGTATTCAGTTAGAACACCCCAAAATGACTACGATTCAGGGAGTTTGTTTTGGAGGCAATCACAGAAAGTTGGTGCAAGAATGAGGAAAGAGAGAGAGACAAGAAAGGAGAAAAAATAAAACCAACAACTATAAAGTACGTGTTAACGAGCTGGTTACTGCTTAAAATTGTTGCACGGGAGGACAAGGACGCTGGGACATTTATCCATAGATTTTATCCCCAATTGGATGAGGATTACCTTGAGGGGCATAGACTCTCTCACATTTCTGGGTTGCACCTGCATGTGGCTAAGCTACTTTCCCCACCTTTTAAGAAAGCGATACAGTGGGACACCATGGACACTGGCAAAGAGGCACAGAGCTGTCCACCACGTCAGTACTGAAATTAGGTGTGCAGAAGGGAAATGGCACAATTCATCACAGATGTCTGCTACAGATAACAAGAATGCTTTCCTGGAAATAATGGCTGAAATGTGATGAAATAGATTATTCATGCTCTACTAATTCTTTTATATATTTCTATATGCTTTTTTGTGTGTTTTGGGAGATTATAACCACTTCAAGTCAAATTTAGTTTATGGTTGGCAGTAGTGCCAACCTGTCATCATTAAAAACTTTGCAAAATGCCAACTTGTGGACAACTTTGAAAGGACTCAAAAAAGAAAACTAAAACTTTAGTTTTCAAGATCATTAATGAATGACCTTTTATTAGCTAGGTCAGTGGATGGGAATAGATTATAAAGCTAGAAAATGGCTTACATTTAATTAAATAGCATTCAGAATTTTGATTTAAAAATCATTTTATTTCTAATTTGTCATTGCAGAGTATTTTTTTTTTCTTTTTGAGATGGAGTTTCGCTCTTGTTGTCCTGGCTGGAGTGCAGTGGTGCAATCTCGGCCCACTGCCACCTCCACCTCCCAGGTTCAAGTGATTCTCCTGCCTCAGCCTCCCAAATAGCTGGGGTTAGGGGTGGCCACCACCATGCCTAGCTAATCTTTGCAGAAACTTTGAAAAGCATAAATTAAAATCTAAAGCAGGAAACTGTATCAATGATAACTTCCTACCCAGAAATAATCACAGTTACTATACTAGACAATCCTTCCCAGTCAAAAAATTTTATTACAGATGTGAGTAGGTGATTTTTTAAATAATAAATGCCAGTTCGCTATTGAGTGGCTGGTAAGGAAACTAATATTTATTGAATGCTTTTTATTTGCTAGGCATCGAATTGAATGTTCTATACGCCTTCCCTAATCCATCAGCCTCTGTACTGTTTGTTTTTAGGAAGCTACATTTTCAGCCCCAGAGGCCAGTCTACGTGCATTGGGTACTGCCTCATGCCTGTCTCCAGTCATTGAAAGAGTGCTTTGTCTTCTACAGGCCCCAAGTAAGCAAGTCAGAAAGGTTAAGGGCAGCCTGGAAAATGCTGAGAAGTGTTTTTTCTAATGGAAATGAAAATGGAATAGAGAGAGGCAGGAGGAAAGAGGGAAATGCATTAGAGTAAAGCAATGAAAAAGAAATTTTCTTAAATTTGTTTTCCTCACAGCACTGTTATATCTGTTTTTATGTCTGCTTGTTCAAATGACTAAGCAGATTTTCCCAATTAAACCATCATTTACAACCCCGCTCATCCCAGACGTGTAAATAAGCTTCCTTTGGGTTTGTCTGACAGGCATTTGCTTTGCTTCATCATTGGTGTTTTGACAATATCACCAGTGATGGAAACAATTCTGCCATACGCCCAACTTCTTCAAAATGCCTTTTTCCTTCCTTTATCTTTGATTCTTCGGTGTAAATAAATAAAACCTGCCCTACCATATCCTGTTTCTCCTTTTTCTTTTCCTTTCCAATTCAAGAACTTAATTTGTAGATGGTTATTTTTAGCCCTGTTCTCAACTTGCTGAGGACAAGCCTATCCTCCATCCCTGCCATGCTGCTGATTGCAGATAACGCAGGCGGCTGCAGGGTGGCGGGCACGATTCAAAAATATTACCGATAAGATTGGTGGAGAAGTGGATTGCAGTTGATAGAGACCCCTCTGAGGCCTAGGAAGCCTCAAAGCTTGCTTTCCAGTGTTGAAGTTTGCATCTCCATGTGTAGGGGGAAAAAGAGCAGATACTATAAACTGTTCCTCCTAGCGTACTCTTGAGACTCAGGGGTGAGCTGAGCGGCCATGACTTAAGAAAATTCTTGACTCTAGGGTCAGAGAAAGGGCTATTTTTGCAAGTATGTAGGAGAAAGGAGGTGGACCAAATCCAGAGGTGGTTCAAGATGAAGCTTTCAGTTAAAGTATAAGCTGGCCAAGGTGGTAGGATTAGCCTAGGCAACATAGCAACTGTCTCTACAATAAAATAAATGTTAAAAAATTAAAGTGTAAACAGTAGTTCAAATCTGATAACCTGTAGGCCACAGGTGGCCTGTAGACATGTTGTGTTTGGTTGCACAGTGTTTTTCTTTAAACAGGTATTTTTGTTGTTGTTATTAAATTATAAATTCAGTATTCAATTATGTATTTAACATGAAATTGAATATTACATATTCATTAGATGATACACATTCAAATGTGTATGTACACACTTACCATATGCCAAGAACTACTTTAAACTCTTCATAACCATCAAATGATTTATATCTCATAGCAGCCTTGTGAGTTAGGTTCCAATATTGTTCCCACTTTACAGATGAGGAAATAGAGGCAAAGAGGGGTTAGTTGTGCAATGTCATATATCTTGTACATGATACTAAAATAGTGACAGATTTTTACATGTGAAACAAATTAATATTTCTGACTTCCCTTGAATATTTGGAAGTTCTTGTGAATATTGGGCTCTCAATCCTCAGGGCAACAAGTACCTCTATTAGAAAGGACATGCATGCTCTAGTTTGTCAGATTTTTCACATATTCCTATTTTCTGTGATCAGTTGACTTTCTACATTTCTGTTATTTTTCCACACTCCTGTAGGTATTTTAGAAAATAACATCTGGGATAGAGCCTAGTTTTCAAGTCAAGGAGATAAGGCTTAGCAAAGACAGAGATTGGAAAATGGCCATGGGCGATGGAGGAAGTTCTGAGAAACTGCTTAGAGTACAGTGGTCTCTAGCATCCTGCCACCCACCTGGGAAGTAACCATAGTCACTTTTCTATTCAGCAATATGTAGTACGTGACTGAAACTGAGCTGAATGCAGAGGACACACCTCTGGGTGAAAGTCGAATGGAACTTCAAGTCTCATGGAAGAAAGTGCTGGGTGATCTATGCCCACTGTGTATATTAAAAAGAGGAGGGAATGCTGGTCAGGCACGGTGGCTCATACCTGAAATCTCCCAGCATTTTGGGAAGCTCAGGCAGATAGGTCACTTGAGCCCAATAGCTCATGATCAGCCTGGGCAGCTCTCATCTCCAAAAAAAAAAAAAAAAAAATTACAAAAGTTAGCCAGGCATGGTGGCGTGAGCCTGTGCTCCCAGCTACTTTGGAGGCTGAGGTGGGAGGATCGCTGGAGCCTGGGAAGTCTACACTGTTGTGAGCTGTGATCATGCCATTGCACTCCAACCTGGTTGACAGAGTGAAACCCTGTTTTTTTAAAAAAGGAGGGGACATTGAAAGTGGCCACTCTGAGATGGCGACTTTTATTCTAAGGGCAAGAGTAGAAGTTAGCCAGGTGGTGAAAGTTAGCCAGGTGGGGATATGTCACGACTTACGGCCGTGGAGAATATGCCCCGAAAACATAGCTTTCCTGACAGAGCATCAAGAATACAGAGCAGCAGTTGTAAATGCTGCAGAGAGCGCAACAGGCAGAGGAAACGAATGAAGGATGTGTGTTTGGTGAGAGGGACCTGAAACATGTTGGGGAGGAGACACTAGCTGCCTCTACTGGTTGAGGCATTGGTTTCTGAGTATAAATTTTCGTTTTTTAATGTGATGATTAAAAATGTTTGCCTCATAGTTTTGCTGTAAAACTTACTTTGGGCAATATAGATAAAGTGCTTAGCAGGGAACACGATGCGTCGTAGACACTCATCAATATGGCTGTTAAACCTAGCATAAAAACTTATACTAAATTTTTGTTTTATAGTTTTTGGTATTGATAATGATAATGACTAGAGTGATAGTATTTAAAACGTTATTATTAGAAATTCCACTTTGTGCCATGAGAACAGAAAATTTATGAGTTTCCATAAACGCACCATACGAAGATCCCAGTAGCAGAGCCACATATGAAATAATGTGCAATAAAGTGACCCTTAGGTGATGGGATGTTGGGAAGCAGCAGATAAAGTGAAAAAGCAAAACCAAACAACAGCAATCCACTCAAATGCTTTGACAAGATTTCTTTCTGCTGTGGAAATATATTTTACATATTTTCATATGAACTAAAGCATCCGGGTTCCAGTTTCTCCATGTCCGTGAGCTTTGTAATTGATTGGAGAAGTAAAGAAGAGAGAATTCAGGTTTGAAAAGGTGATGGATAATTTCTTTCTCATATGCAAAGTAAAACCTAGACTCTGAAGTTCAAATCTTCATTATAATCCTCTTTATAGCACTTACAATTCAGAAACAACTTTCTTTGTGCAAATAGTCCGGCTCTGCATCAGTGTGCTTATCCTAAAGGAAAATCAAGTGAGAGCTTCCTGCTAGAAAAGCCCCACAATCCTGCCAGCAGTTGTCATCTGGATCTGTCATATTTTGCCTCTATTAACATCTGATGTCAGTGATCCTCACAAAAGACGGAGAACAGATGTCCTTCTGGCTGTTGTGTATTCTTTCACCTTCACTTTCTATCAGTTTTTCCTTCTACAAGACATACGAGGATGAGCTATAGGCAACAAACTGAGTCTTACACACCTAAAATTGGGTTCAGGTGCCTTTGTTTGTTGCTTGCCATCTTAAATAGTTGAAAGCTACAGGCTCAGCTAGGATGGCATGTTCCAATGTGGGAACTTGAGAAATTTCTGACTTTTCCCCTTCTCTTCTCAGCATTTGTTAGTCCCACTAATAACCGCTTCTGGAGACTCATTTAGGAAGCACAGCATCTTCTCTCCTGGACCAAGAGGTGACACCTTCAGCTCAGGGGTGTGCGAGAGACCAGCCTGGCCGTCAATTGATCCAATCCCTGGTGCCACAGCATTTTCTTTAGGAATGGGCACATGCCTCTGTTAATCCAATCAGAGCTAATACTTTGATTTTTACTGGGGGGATTGGAAGGAACTTGTTGGCAGTCCTTTGTCCTGCTCTTATAGTTTAAAGATGAAAGGCGGGAGCTTCCAGAGACCACATGGAGAGCTCCTGTTTGAGTATGAAATGTACACAGATGAAAGTGGAGCCAGGGCATGGGGAAATAAAAGAGAGGGAGATACAGATAGAGATCGATAGACAGACGGACAGATAGAGAGGGATATGCTTAAAACCAACTCTATTAGTCTTTTTCCATTCTATGTTTGAACAATTCCCCTGTTCTACTTTTGTCATTTTGAGTTGAATCTTCATTAATTTGCAATTTGAAGAGTTATGACTAGTAAATGTGTGCTCACAGTCATCCAGGTCCCAAGCCAAGCCTCGCCTTGCCTCTGAAGTCAGTTTGCTAATTCAGAAGGAGGGAATACAAAGTGAGGAAGAGAGCCATGAAGCCAGGTGACCCAGAAATAGAGTTGCAAACATTCAAGTAGAGGGGCTGTGCTAACTTGGAGTTGGATCTGAGCCATCGGGTGTAACAAATGGTATGAAGTGTGAATTTAAAGAGATGAAATAAAAGGTTGCCACTCTTGACAAGGACACTTTGTGGCTGGAAAGCCCCCATATGACAGCTGAAGTCACACTTCCTGAGGGCATGTGAAAGATGATCAACTTCCAGTTCTGCTATCAAGCTGTGTATCCTAGTCTTCATTTCCCGTGTTCTTTGTATGTTAACAATACAAGCGTTGTATTTTATAAATATTGGTATACCAATATTTATTTATGGCTGGGAAATACAAGCACATGAATCTGTTTGGCTTGGGGTAGAAGAAGCAGGATCACTGGCAGCAGATAAACTTAGGCACTTATACATTACTGTTTCTCAGGAGTGCTGTGATTTTAGGTGCTTTCAGGTACAGCCCTATGAAACTCCCATTTACAATGATGTTGCAAGATGCGGTAGCATTTTGTAGATAATTTTAAGGGGCTTGGAGGAAGCTCACTTCTACACCTCATCATGTATTTTGAGACAAGTCTCATGCCACCCTTCTCAGGCTAAATAATGTTACTGTCAATAATCATGATTTTTATTTCACCGAATTTCTTTTGCTAAACATTCCTTTAATAACTATTTGTTGGTTTCTCAAAAGCAATATTCCATATTAAACAGACAATTCAAGTGTGACAATTCCTCTGTAACAAAGAAGCTGAATTTCTGTAATAAGTGGGAAACATTTCATTCCAGTCTTCTCAGGTACCAGAATCACGGACTTCAGTAGAAGAGAGGGAATAGAGAGGGAGGCGGGAGGCTAATGTGTTCGTGGCCTAGCATGGTGCTGTAATTCGTGACCCTTGTGGTTTCCACAGATCGTTGCAGAGTAATGCTTGAAGCATGTGACTTTGGACTTCTGCTTTAAAAGGCCCGGTGGCTTTCCAACCAAATCCTTAGACTCAATCTATTGGCTATTTCACCAAATTTCTTGAATGCAGTAACTAAAGGTGCACCCCCAGATTCTAGCACAGTTCCTGGCAAAAAAATTAGTAATAGGTGCTTAATACATTTTTGGGATTGGGATGTAGTTTTGCTCACTCTGATTCTCCTTCTGCAGGGTGCTGCTTTTTATTCCAAACTCTACTCAGTTCTTCCTCGTCTCTCTGCACTTCTACAGAGACTGAGTTCTGGTTTCCTATGAAAAGAGGAACTCAGTCATGGTGGCCAGAGCCAATTGATTCCTAATTAAACGAAGCATAGAATTGAGCTGGGATGCATTTGTTCTGATTGAAAAGCCACCTTTCCTTCCCGCCTGATGATTGTGTCTCTTTCAGTGTCAGCACAATGTGGGCAGGGAGGAACACTCTCTGCTCTGCTCCACTCCACACAGAGATAAAGAGAGATATAAGCACAGAATGCTTTGTGATGAAGCGGAAGCCACTTGTTAAAGCAAGGGGAGACTCGACAATAATAGGAGACTGTCCAAATGGAAAGGATGGGATCACAGGCAGTCATTCTTTCAGTAGCAGAAACTTTTCACTCACCAAGACGCAGGAAAGAAGCCAGCAGAGGTGATTAAGCCAGCGATTGGGATGAAGAGCAGTCAGAGATAGTCAGTGTGCAGAAACGACTCAGCAGGCTCGCTGAGCCGGAGCTCAACCTGTGGCTCTGTGAACCACCCCAGACACTTCATCACCGGGAATCTGCCAAGAACCAGGGCTTTAATTTATTTGTGGCAGTGGACACTGATCACCGGATATCCCGCTTAGACCCACTCATTCATGCCCTCCACAAGTATGTATGGAGCTCCCTCTACATGCCAGACTGCTTGTTAGATAGTAAGGATTCATAGGTAATTAAGTCTCTTTCACTAAAGGAGCTCCTATTTTAATGGGGGAAATGATAAATAATACCATAGTATGCCTTCCACAACCATTAGCTATTATTTTCATGTACTGGGGACCTAGGCAAGAATTCATTAATGATTATTTCATGTGACACCAGGAAGTAAATTCTATTTTTCTCTGCTTTACTGATGCAAAGAAGCATGATCAGCATTACCTAAAAATCAGTTGCAAAGCTAGGGTTTGGACCCATGTAATGAAGAAGCAAGCACAAAGTACTGTAAGAACACAGGAGTGAATGTCTCACCTTTTTAGGGTGGGGGCCATTCAGAGAAGTGTTACCAAATTAGGTACCCTTTGATTTAGGTCTTAAGGCATCATTAAGAGTTCACCTGGCAGACAAAGGTTAACAGGAGGACATTTCAGTAGTTGTAATATGTGAGTTTAACTGACCATAAGAGGCATTTCTGGTTTCATTTGTGAAGCCCAGTGAAGTGAAAACCATCATTGAAAAGTCTGTTTTGATAACCTGGTTTACATTTAGTTTTATGGCTTTAAGCAATATAATTTTGGCTTCATTGTGATGTTATTTTACTGACTTTCATAGCAAGAAGTGAAGGGTTCAGAGAAGGTTAGAAGGGTCAGTGGGTTTGTAAAGGGATATCGGATAAACTCCCAGAATCAGTCATGGAATTTAGAGCAAGGATAGCAAAGCCTTCATGGAAGTTGAGCCCACAGTGATGATCTCAAGCAGGATTAGAGTGTGAACACCTGGCTTTATCATCCACCTGATGTAGGGTACATGAGTTTGTCCATATGACCTAAAGGAGTTGGGTTTCAGAAGACAGAAATGATGTAAGATCATTTAATTTGCCTTGTTGTTGATCATTTAAATGGTCTCCTGAGCTCCATTTCTGCCCTTCTCAAATCAATACTTCCACCAGGAACAAAATTAAAATTATAAAAAACAATTTTTTTCAAGTTACCTCTTTGCTTAAAAATCCTGTAGTATTCAGAATAAAATTCCCAACCATGAGAGTATATAAAGCTTCTGTTTGACTCTTCAGTTTTAGCTGTTTTGTAACCTAGAGCCTCCCCTCTTCTCCATCCCCAATGCTAGGCTCCAGAGTCTCTTCACATTTTGGGATACTACTGCTCTCCCATGCTCACACATACCTCTTTCATCTAGCTGACTCCTCTTTCCCTAGGGATCTCATATTAAACATGTCCTTTTTAGGAAGGCCTCTCTGATCCCTTAAAAGACTGGGCAAAGGTTGCCTTGTCTCTATTTTTGTTTCTTTTTTTTTTTTCTTTTTGAGACGGACTCTCACTCTGTCACCCCCGCTGGAGTGCAGTGGTGCAATCTTGGCTCACGGCAACCTCTGTCTCCCAGGTTCCAGCATTTCCCGTTTCAACCTCCTGAGTAGCTAGGATTACAGGTGTGCACCACCGCCCCTGGCTATTTTTGTATTTTTAGTAGAGACGGGATATCACTGTGTTGGCCGGGCTGGTCTCAAAGTCCTGACCTCAAGTGATCTGCTTGCCTCAGCCTCCCAAAGTGCTGGGATTACAGGAGTTCCTTCCCTGTTTTCCATAGACCTGTTTTAACACTTAGGCAGTCTTGGAAGTGACTGTGTTTGTCTCCTCTGCAGGCTGTGAGCACCAGAGCATTTGATCATTTTGAACAGGAGGTACTCAATAAACATTCTATGATTAAGTGAATGGACAAATGATAAGATGATAACAACTTCATTTGAAATTCTACGGAAAAATTTCTCCAGATTTCTAGAATACAATTTTGGTTGTGTGCGTTAAATATGTTTGGTTTGAGTTGTGTCAGGGTATAGCTCCTTGCTTTTCAATCATCCTCCCCAATAGAATCACTGAGTAAAGAGGATGTTTACCTGTGATAACAAATAAAAATGATAATTTTTAAAAATATAAAAGAGCCCCTATTTTTTATTTTGAAATAACTTCAAAATGACAGAAAAGTTGGAAGAACAGTACAAACAATTCCAGATATTGCTCACCGAGGCATTCCAAATGTTAACATTTTGTCACATTTGCTTTCTTTTTCTATATATACATGATTTTTCTTAGAAAACATTTGAAAATAATTCTAGCTACTTAAACAATATACAAGGAAAAAACCAAGCCAACCCCATTACAAAGTGGGCAAAGGGCATGAACAGACACTTCTCAAAAGACATACTTGCAGCCAACAATCATGGAAAAAAGCCCAACATCGCTAATTATTAGAGACATGCAAATCAAAACCACAAATGAGATACCATCTCACACCAGTCAGAATGACTATTATCAAAAAGTCAAAAAATAAAAGATGCTGGTGAGGTTGTGGAGAAAAAGGAATGCCTCTACACTGTTGATGAGAGTGTAAATTAGTTCAACTATTGAGGAATCACCACACTACCTTCCACAAAGACCTAGACAAAAATACCATTTGACCCAGCAATCTCATTACTGAGTATATACCTAAAAGAATATAAACCATTCTATTATAAAGACACATGTGTATGTTCATTGCTGCACTGTTCACAATAGCAAAGACATGGAATCAACTTAAATGCCCAACATTGATAGACTGGATAAAGAAAACACAGTACATATACACCATGAAGTACTATGCAGCCACAAAAAAGAACAGAGTATGTTCTTTGTAGGGACATGGATGGCGATGGAGGTCATTCTTAGCAAAGTAATGCAAGAACAGAAAACCAAATATTCTCACAAGTGGGAGTTAAATGATGAGAACACATGGACACATAAAGGGGAACAACACACACTGGCCTATTGGAGGGCAGAGAATAGGAAGAAGGGGGGAGGATCAGGAAAAATGACTAATGGATACTAGGTTCAATACCTGGGTGATGAAATAATCTATACAAGAAATCCCCATGACACATGTTTATGTAACAAATCTGCACATCCTGCACATGTACTCCTGAACTTAAATGTTAAAAAAATTTCCAGCTATGATGTCTCCTTAACCTCAAATACTTTGGTATGTATCTTGGAAAATAAAGACATTCTCTTCTGTAAATACAGCCCAATGATCAAAATCAGGAGATTAATATTGACACAATGCTGTTATCTATCTGTAGACCTTATTTCAAGTCAAAGTTACTTTATAAGAAGCATTCAGTATTTACAGAAGCATTTGGTCCTGTCTTCATGCTTAGCTAATTGATACATCTTTGAATTGGAAGCTTGCCAGGATGGGAGCAAGAGGCAAGAGAGGAGGGACTGAGATTTTCCTGTTAGGACACAGAGGACTGAGACATGATGTAGCCAGGACCCTTTGTGAAAATAGTTTGAAAAAGACGGAGATAAAGATGGAGATGGAGAGAAAGAAGGAGGAAAAAGGAATGGGGGGAATGAGAATGAAATCTGAGTGAGGCTTCGGATGTCCGTGTGAGGATAGGCACTTAGAGCTACTCTGCTCTGTTGAGCTTCCAAAGTCCCTGGTCCCTTTTCCCTGGATTGTGAGAAAGCTATGCTGCATGCCTGATTGGGCTCTTTTTGGTGAATAAACCAGTGTGTTTTCCACAGATACTCACACCCCATTAGATGACCTTTAAAAGACATTCTTTTAAAGAAACTATGCAAAGTTTTGCCCTCTCCTGCTTATATTAGTTTGCCTTTTCGAATAATTCTCCTTTCCATGCTTTAATTTTACTCCTCTCCCAATAGATGACAGCTAAATGCAAATAAATACATTGGTTTTTCCAAACACAAACTCACTCTTATCACAGTATACATATATGAAAAGAAAAAACAGGTTGAAAACACCTAATGAATTAAACCTCTTCCTTCCCGTTCGATGTTGAGGAATGGTTGAAATTTAGCTATCCAGGGCCACTGTGTCAGGGGTTGCTGGGACCTGGTTGTTCTTCACTTCTTATGTTTCATCACAGTGATCATGCTATCAGCTTTTTGTCACTTATTCTTATCAGACACACCACCGCAGAGCACACTAGAAATGGGAAGCAGGCAGCCCTGTTTGGTTTGACGGACCCTTACTCTCGCTGTATCAGTAAAAACTGCTTTTTTGGGGCATGATTAGTCTCAGACCTGGAATATGAGAACAAGATATTAGACATTTGTGTGTTTATCCAGAGAGCAATCATTTGTTTATGCATTCCACAATTATTCCCAATTCTCAGCGATGTGCTCTTAATCTGTTTAGGAACAGAAAACACTTAGCTGTAACCTAGATCTAACAGAGGTAAGTCTAACCTCTCAAAAAATAGAAGGATTTGGCAGCCAAAATTAGCAATCAAGTCACAATCAGCATTTTGGTCTTTGATGATATTCCCTGGTTCAATGATTACACCTCTGTTCCAGCAGATAATACTGGGGTGCTAATTAAATGAGATAACTTTTCAGCTTAAAAAGATCTTAAAGATGGCCTACTCCAGTATCTTATGTTTTCCCAAATGTGCCTCAGTTTACTCACCTGTGGCTCTCAGTCCTGAACTTGAGGAGTTTGGTGTTCAGTGGAAGGTGTCCACCTTAGCATGCATATAGGAATGATGATTTTCCATAACCTTCCAAGCACAGAAGAGATTCTAAATACAAGATGTCCTGTGAGTTAGAAGTAGAGATTATTGGCAGAGACAAAGAATGGCAATGGACTGGGAAGTGGATCCAGAATCCTGATCTCCAGTAGTTCTCCATGTAGTTGCACTGTGAGGGTCATTGCTCAGATGACCTAGAGATGCTGAAATTCTCTTTTACTCTGGGATCAAGACCACAAGAAGAGTTTTTATTATAACTTTTCTCTTCTGGTAATAATGAAAATGAAATATTAAGAGCTTTTCATTACAAGCCTTAGGGAAATACGCAAATATGTTACAACTTTGTAAAATATGTCCTGATTAAATATCTCATTTCTCCACTTTCATAATTGGGAGATAATAGACCAACTGATTGTGCTAAATGGATTTTAGGAAGCCTCACTGTCTTGCTCCATCAGGAGGGAATACTTATTTCTCCATTGTGTCATTTCTGTCTACAAAGGATAACTCATTCCTACTACTCAAAGTAAATCTCTCTTAAAAAATCTAACAATCAAAGCTCTATTTCTGGATTATATAAGAACATTTACATATGTATGTATAGATATAAACATGCTTGTAGATATGCATTGGCCCATATTATTGAAAGCAATGTTTCCGGTTAAGGAGATCAAGGAATTTTTTGGTATTTTTTTTTTTTTGTCTTTTTTGGTAAGATCAGTGCAGTTTTATGAACAAACAAAAACAAAAACTTCAGTACTAATTCATGAATTGCTAACATAATGTTGTGGTTTGTTTTAAACTCCCAAATACCTCCTATACCTTGTACCTGGGAAGAAGAATTCAGTTAAATTCAACAAGTAAATACACACTTTATGCCAAACATCGTGCTGAGATCTGGATATATAAAGATAAGACTCTACAGGCAAGACTTTTGTGTGCTTATTTGTTTGTTTCATGCAGTAATAGGAAAGATATAGATGAGGTTTTAAGAGATACAGAAATCATCTTTATTTGGAACAAGGAGGGGAAGATCTCTCAGAATAGCCTGAACAGGTTTTTGAAGGATGAGGAAAAATTTACTATCCAAAAGTAGTGAAGGAAGTCATTCCAGAAGGTGGGAACAGTATGGGCAAAGCAAGGAAAGTTTAGTAGTGCATCATGTGTAAGGGCAAAGAACAGTATTTGTGGATTGCTGGAGTATAAAGGAGTGAGACAGCATGAGGGTTAAAGATCAATATGACTCAGAATTTAAAGATCCGTGAAGATCAAGCAAGCAACTTGCCCTTTATTTTCTAGGAAATTGGCAACTGATGAAGGGGAGTGTATTAGTCCGTTTTCATGCTACTGGTAAAGACATACCCGAGACTGGGAAGAGAAAGAGGTTTAGTGGACTTACACTTTGACATGGCTAGGGAGGCCTCACAATCATGGTAAAAGGCAAGGAGGAGCATGTCACATCTTACATAGATGGTGGTGGGCAGAGAGAGCTTGTGCAGGGGAACTCCTCTTTTTAAAACTATCAGATCTCGTGAGACTTATTTACTATTGTGAGAACAGCACAAGAAAGACCTGCCCCCATGATTTAATTACTTCCCACACAGTCCCTCCCTCAACATGTGGGAATTAGGAGTTGCACTTCAAGATGATTTGGGCAGGGACACACAGCCAAACCATATCAGCGAGCAGGAAAAAGAAAGAAAAAGAGCAACTAGTAACTCCCAAGACCACAGCTTCACTCCTGTCTAGAGCTTTGCTACTTAGCCATGGGAACACGGATGATCATACCTCAGCAGAAGTCTGCCAGCATTCATTATGACCAATGCTTAATCTCATCTGACAACATCAATGTCAAAATCAGAGCTTGGAGCTGGCAGTGTTTCAGCAGAGGAGTCTTTGGAGCTTCCACGAACTGGTTCAATAAACAATCTTGCTGTGAAACACAGAGCTTGGTATTTAGAAGGGTTTTAGCTGGCACATCCACAAAGCTGCAGCATCCTGTCCACTGCTAATTCCACTGTGAAATGTTGAAATACAGCTCTTAGCTCCAAGAAGCATGTAGGCTTCTATTTGCATGCAAATCATTGCCATTCATGTGTGAACTATAGCAGGTAACAGCTCTGCCAGATGGAATAATTTGGGGTAAGGCCATCCTCTTTGTTAAAGGCCACAGGTATCCATGCATGCTGCAGTGTGGCTCATTCCTACTTTCCACGCCACCCCCTGGGGAATAATCATTGTAATGATGAGCCTCAAGGAAAGGAAACTCTATTCTACCCTGTCATCATTTAGTAAACAAAATGGTGCCAATTAGTGTAATGCTGAGCTAATGTAATATTTGATGCAATTAGTAAATTGAGTCTTAGATATTGAGAGGGATAAAGAGGAACATGGTAAACTGATAGATCAAGAAAACTCCCTTGGATTTGGAAAGAGTACAGATTGCATGCATGTTTCAAGGAAAACTCCACCGTGGGGTTTTCTCACCCTAGGTGGCAGTGCCTTGTAATGGTTAGGAGTGTGTGTCTCTTGAATGAGAATGCTTGTGTCTCAATCACAGCTCTACCTATTACTAGCCAGAAGACTTTGAATAACACTCAGACGTCCTAGGTGTCAAGTTCATCATCTGTAAAGTGAAGATAGTAGTAGACAATTGAACTTAATCCTCTCCTGATCATATGAGGTAGGTCTGATTTAAGTAGTTTAGCAGTTTGCTTGATATATGTAAAGCTTAATAACTGTAATAATCATAATTACAATGAATAAAATAACCATAGAAGCTAGTTGAATTACATTTATTTGTAATAAATGTAGTAACTAATGCCGTACTCGATCAATTCACAGAGCTGATTCCTCCAATAAACAGGAAGCTCCTAAGTATACAGACCATGTCTTCTCTTCTTGTCATCAGTGGTTTGCTTAGCATCTAACACTTAGGATGTATTCAACAAATAGTTATTGAATGCACAGGGTTTCAAAATTAGTAGCATTTTTTCTGTTACTTATTCCTTTATCTTCTTCACGTCTCTTTCTCCTCCTCCTCCTCCTCCTCATTTTTTATCCTATTTCCAAAGACACAGAGATAAGATATGTCCCAGCAGGATTCATGCTGGTTACATGGAAAGCAACACTGCTGATATTCAGATGTCCCCTAGGGCTATCTACCTTCTTATGATCTTTGATAGCTTCCATTTGAATCTCCAGACTTACTCTTTATCCTTTCCCAGGAACTGCTCTATGTATTAATTTTATGGACTCCATTAATTTGTTTGCTTATCTTCTAGTTTCTCTTTGGATTAAGTCAATGAGAACCCAGGAGGGTAAGGAGAGAGTTAGGGCAGGTTTCTGTTTTCTGGGTCTAAGTGTTGCCTTTGGTTTTCTCTCTCTGGCTACAGCTTCCACTAGGCAACTTTCTCTTACAGCTTTAGTTTTTCTCTTTGGATTCTTGTATCTACTTCTTTTCGTTGCCATTCCCTTACTGGTTTTCCATCACCCTGCTCACTCTTTAGTAAATTTCCCTTTCATTAGTTTCCCCCCCAGGTTGCTCACCTTGAGTATGCCATCTGTTGCCCATTAGGACCTTGACTGATACAGGCTTTTAGAGCATATTAACTTTTAATGGCTTGCCACCAAGTCTGCGTGATCTCTGGTTCCCACTTGCCACGTGGCAGGACCTGAGAAGCGGAAAGGGACATTTTCTTGCTTTTACAGTGATCACTAAGTGAAGAGAAGAGCAGGTGTCTCATACATAATTGCTGCAGAACTGTTGTTTCTCAGGTCCAGCTGTTTTGTCTCTTTTATGCCATCTGTCTCCAAATCTCTGATATGTTGCTAATATACTGTTTAGGCCACTCATGAGGTATCCATGAGGGTCCGTTATGGTGGATAATTAGATTTAGGGTCAGAAATCCTGGAATCAAAGCCTTTCCCAAACTGCCTATCAGTGAGAGCTCAAAAGGATTCTAGAACTCATTTACAAATTCAACTTTTTTCTTTTTTTTTTGCCATGGAGACAGGGAGGAGTTGCTCAACTAACATATTGCCAACTACAGACGGCTCTTTTGTCATCTATTGGATAAGAGAGACACTTAATCAGACACCTAAAACAAAACATGCTTGTTATTTACAAAGAGATACATAAAAGCAAATATCAAA
Organism: Macaca nemestrina; assembly: GCF_043159975.1. Classification (NCBI taxonomy): domain Eukaryota; kingdom Metazoa; phylum Chordata; class Mammalia; order Primates; family Cercopithecidae; genus Macaca; species Macaca nemestrina. Next base: position 57,981,256 of record NC_092142.1, read on the forward strand.
TATTTGCACAAACTTTTTTTAAAAGAACCACAACTCGAGAACCCCAGAATAATGTCCAGAGATGCCTGTGACTTCTATTTGAAATCATACTCACTTAAGAAAACTAGAACTTTATCCTATGAAAATTTATTTGAATGGAGACTCATCCACACAAGAGAAAGCTTCTGTTTTAAAACTGATAAACTTTATTTGTAGATTATCAGGAAAATAAAAACATAACATTGAAATAGCCTCAGAGACAGTATGGGTTCCTGAATATTCATTCTTATGTCACAGTTTGGGAAATATGTAAATAAACTGTAGTGACACAAGAGAAATTCATCCCATTTGAAGATTCAGAAAGATGATATTTAATTTGAGTTCCTTAAGGATGAGGGGAGATGGTGAAGGGATAAATATGGTGAGAAGAGGCAACAGCAGTTGAGCATAGCAGCAGCTGTTTTTTGAGAATATATGAAATGTCATGGTAATAACTTACCTGCCTGGCCATATTTGAGGGCATGACATATTTTAGAAAGTGTGGGAAGTCCAGTATGGCTGGGCTATAGTGTGCATTATTGGAAAACCACTGGAGAGGAGGATGAAATAAGAGATTAGGCGCTTGAATATATGTTAAGGAGTTAGGACCAGTCCAAGTTACTGTTTTCCAAGCTCATTCTTCTGTCTCCCTCTTGCAGTGAAACCTATTGTTGGAAAAAGTCTCATTCAGAAGACAAATATGTAACAAAGAAAATGGGGTTCACCTCCAGTGGAGGATGCGGAGATGGGCAGGAGCTTTCTAGAGCTTAACAAGCGCAGTCTGAAAGCCTGCTCTGGGTAGTGGGAAATCACCACATTGGTGTTTTTAAGAAAGATTACCACAGCTCCACGGAGAAAGAAGACCAAACTGTCTTGTGCAGTAATAGAAGGGAGAAGTGATGAGGGCTGGCATGAAAGCTACAATGGCTGGCTGCAGTGGCTCACACCTGTACTCCTAGCACTTTGCGAGGCCAAGGTGGGAGGATCGCTTGAGCTCAGGAGTTCAAGACCAGCTTAGGCAACATAAGACCTCATCTCTACAAAAAATAAAAAAAAAAATTAGTCTGGCATGGTGGTGCACTAATTTTGCTGGCGAGGAAGGCACTGACAGATTTACATTCTGATGAGGAAGGCACCAGCTACTCAGAGGTTTCAGCTACTCGAGAGGCTGAGGTGGGAGGATCGCTTGAGCCTGGGAGGTGGAGGCTGCAGTGAGTTGTGATCATGCCACAGCACTCCAGCCTGGGCAACAGAACAAGATCCTGCCTCGGGGGTCGGGGGGAAGCTATGATGATGAAAATAAAGAGGGACAGATGCATAGTCAGGCCTGAGGTAGAATCAGTGTGATAATATGACATTGTAACATCTTAACCTACCAGGTGTAGGGGAGGTAGGAGCACCAAGAGTGTCTGGGGTTTTCTAATTGGTTTAGATTGATTAGGAAGTTCTAGGTATCACTAGGAAACAAACCAAAGAAGACTGTCTCCCTTGTTCCAGAGCATGGGGCTATCATACTGGACATATAGAGGGCAGTCTTCAAAAAGGCACTTGGGAAGAGAAGCAGAATGACCTGTTTTGGGAATAACATGTGGAATAGAATGGGATCCCATTTCCCCATTAAGCAAGAATCCCCAACAGAACTCAGGATGGAGCGCTCTGAAATCCCCATGATTTGGAAAAGGTGCGGAGGATATGCTCAAGTTGACCGTATTTAGTTTAGGTGGTGAAAGACAGTCTTTACTAGATGACATCTGGGGGAAAATATGAAATAAGTAAGGGAGGAAGCAAACCTGATTCAGAAAATATCACATTCCAGGTGGAGTAAAAAGCAAGCATAAAGGCTCTACTCCTGCATATTTCAGAAGCAGCAGGAAAGCAAGTGTAGCTAGCACGGAGTTTCAAGGAACCTGCAGATAGTCTAGGTGGAGGCAGCAAAGGTGATAGGTGTGATAACTAGGTAGAGGTCAAATCACACCAAGCCCTGAAGTCCAGGGGCAAGGAATAGGTAATATGATAAACTTGGTGTTTGCTAAACTTGGGTTTTGTGTAAGGTGACTTTGGAAAAGGACACGCATAGTTTGGAACATGAAGGATCCATTTTAGAGTGAATGACAACAAAGATGACTTTCCAAAAATGATGTACAGATTCAGGAATTTACCAAAACCCACATATATCAACCGAAAAAGATTCAGGAGGTTAGTGGACACCAGATAGTGAAGGGGATTTACTAAAGGAACAAAAATATCACCATCATTCATTCTGCCAGAGACAACAAACATACACACGTTGCTTGTCTTTGATAGCATAGGCAGCCCACCCACAAAGCACCTCTTCCGAGTGTCTTAGCAGCATGTTCGCTCAACTAATTGGCGTTTCTCTCATCTAACACATTAAAAAAAAAATACTGGCTTTATCTTCAAAATGTCTTGAGGCTATAGGCTAGCTTCTTTTTTTCTTTTTGAGATGGAGTCTCACTCTGTCACCCGGCTAGAGTGCAGTGACGCAACCTCAGCTCACTGCAGCCTCTGCCTCTCTGGGTTCAAGCTATTCTTGGGCTTCAGCCTCCCAAGTGGCTGAGATTACAGGCACCTGCCACCTCACCTAATTTTTTTTTTTGTATTTTTACTAGAGACAGGGGTCTCACTGTGTTGGTCAGGCTGGTCTTGAACTCCTGACCTCAAGTGATCTGCCTGCCTTGGCCTCCCAGAGTGCTGGGATTACAGGTTTTTTCCCAGAGAACTGCGCCCAGCCTATAGGCTAGTTTCTATCCCTCCTGTCCTCATTTCCATATTTTCCTCGCCTAGTAAAATGACTTCCATATTTCCACTCTTTTCATTTTACCTTTACCTTGCACCTGATAAAATCTATTTTCCAAAAAGCAGATAGAGTGATCTTTAAAAATGGGAATCTGATCCTGTTACTCACTTTTGCAAAACCTTCAGTGCCAGCCGGGCATGGTGGCTTAAGCCTGTGTTGCCAGCACTTTGGGAGGCTGAGGCGGGCGGATCACGAGGTCAGGAGATTGAGACCATCCTGGCTAACACGGCGAAACCCCATCTCTACTAAAAACACAAAAATTTAGCTGGGCGTGGTGGCAGGCGCCTGTAGTCCCAGCTACTTGGGAGGCTGAGGCAGGAGAATGGCATGAACCCGGGAGGCGGAGCTTGCAGTGAGCCGAGATCGTGCCACTGCACTCCAGCCTGGGCTACAGAGCGAGACTCTGTCTGAAAGAACAAAAACAAAAACCTTCAGTGCCGTCCTATTCCTTGCCCGTGGCCTTCAGGGCTTGGTGTGATTTGACCTCTGCTTGGTTATCACTTCTGTCACCTTTGCTGCCTCCACCTAGACTATCTACTGGTTCCTGGTAACTCCATTCTAGCTACACCTTGCTGCTTCTGAAATATGCAGGAGTAGGGCCTTTATGCTTGCTTTTTTCTCTGCCTGGAATGTGATTTGCTTCCTCCCTTCCTTACTTCAGATTTTCCCCCCAGATGTCATCTACTAAGAGATCTTCTTTCACCGCCTAAACTAAAATAGCTGTATCCCCTATTCCCATCTCCAAGTCATCCTTAATCATTTCATGTTTTTCTATAATACTTTTGTCTCCTGGAAAACATACTACATTTGCAGTCATTTGTCTCCTTATGAGTGTCTTCCTCATGAGCATGTAAGTCTTTGAGGGTAGTACTTTAGTTTTCATTGGTCAATGTTAAATTGCTAAGACGACATACAGTGGCACATAATGGGCAATATATGTCTTTTTTGATGATATCTTGATGCATAAATCAGATGCCAGCCTTTCCCCTTGGATATTTCTTCTCCTGGCCCTTATGTGTAATCTGCTGGCTATCCAACCTGTGCCACATCAGAAACCTCTTGCTTGCCTTGGGTAATATGATTTTTCCAGTGCTCAGAGGATGTCACATTTACCAAGTGGTTGGAGCATCTGAAAGGACTAATTTATTTTGCAGAATCTTATGAAATCTGGGTGAATTAAATGTGAAATAATGGCATATATAATTATGTGAAAAAATCAGATACCATTATATAGAGTACTAGCAGTTACCAAAATGCTTAAGAATAATTTATAAACAGAAAGGAAACTTAAGTCTGTGAAAATTCTGTCCAGTGACTTACTAGGGGTTTTTTAGTAAGCATTTGAAGAAAAGGGTCAATTATTCTATTACAGTTTTAGAACTTCTTAGATAATTTTTTTTGGGGTAACGGTTAACTTTACTGTCAGTCATAGTTGTCAGCTTTCAATGAGCAGCGACTGTCACTCCCAAGTTTTGTGGGTTGAGGGGGAGGGGGGTCCTCCAAAGGTGGTTAATGCTGTCTTTAAGAGTGCACATTCTGCTAGGTGCGGTGCCTCACACCTGTAATCCCAGCACTTTGGGAGGCCAAGGCAGGCAGATCATGAGGTCAGGAGATCGAGACCATCCTGGCCAACATGTTGAAACCCCGTCTCTACTAAAAATACAAAATTTAGCGGAGCGTGGTGGCGCATGCCTGTAATCCCAGCTACTCAGGAGGCTGAGGCAGGAGAATCTCTTGAACCTGGGAGGTGGAAGTTGCAGTGAGCCGAGATCGCACCACTGCACTCTAGCCTGGTGACAGAGCGAGACCCTGTCCCGAAGAAAGAAAAAAAAAAAAATGCACACTCTTTCTTGTCCTTCCTGTGTACTGCTGCTTGGATAGTTTTGAGCGTGGTAATAGGAGGATTATTGTCAAAGGCATTAGAGCCCAAAAGGAGTCAGAAGGATTTTTTTTCCCTAATGATAAACTTTTTGAACCATTATCCAGTTAATTTGAAATACTTTAAGAAATGATTCACTTATGATTCCCCTGTATGAATATTCTGTAAAATCTAATAGAAGTGTCAAGTACAATTTTTTTCTATGATCTAAAGCTTAAGCTATTTTTTTTTCTCTTAATTTCGCCCCATTAGTCTTACTTTCATCTTGTTCATGTTAAAAATTTACTCTCCATTTTCAGCCTTGCGCACTTCGGGTGTGTTTCTGGAATTAGTGACCTGGATTAAGTTCTTCTGTCTTTCTCTTGGCTTGGCTGCTTCCTTTTCTGTTTCTCTTCTTGGGGCTTTCTCGGGTTTAACTTCGTATTTTGGGAGTTCAAGTGCTCATTCCTGAGTCCAGCAACCCATCCTGAGGCAGGGATGGATCAAAGCCTGCTTTATTTCAGATGTAGCCAAGATTTGCTGGGCTTCCAGTCACGGTAGGCATCATGCCTGTTGCTTTTTGCACACACTGTCTCATTTCATTGCCATAAAGGCAGCCCTCTGAGGTGGGTATTCTTTCTCTTATTTTAGAGGTGAAAAAACTGGATCATATGGGATACCCGAGTTTGAATCTCAGATCTGTCTTATTGACTCCAAATTCTGCTCTATCACAGGGCAGTAAGCCAAAGAGATTCCTTTTTGGCTGCCATTTCACATTATAAGCTAAGATGTAATTGACTTTTCAGTAACTCCTGGGTCACTTTTAGAAATGGTGCTTTGGAAGAAGAAACCTCTTAGCAGATGACATCATAAAAGTTACTTTTTCCCAAATGATTCATGGAAGCAGAAATAATAATATAAATTACAAAATATTTATAAGTAAACAATAAAAACATGTGATATTATAAAAAAAAATTTTCCCCCTCGACTTCTTCCCAAATACCACTCCCCATACATCCTCTTTTCAACTCTGGCTTTCCATGTTGCATTATAGGTTATTCATTTGTGTCTAGATATCTTTCCTCTTTGAGTTTTCTTTGATAATTTAGCAATCTTTATCAGTGTTTGTGATGTCTCATGTATTACCATTTGTGAATTTCATTAACAAGCTATTTGCTGCCTCTTTCAGACCATTGATGAAGACGCTAAATGAAACTCAATCCATCAATCCCTATGCCACCCTGCTGGAAAACTAGGTACTCAGAGGTTTATGATTATTCCTTGTTCGTGACTCTTGAGCCAGTTCCCAAATCAACTGAGAGTACTTATAGCCAAGCCTATTTCAATTAATCTGCCAGGAGAATTTCATGAGCAAAAGCAGCACCTGCTTCTCTAAAACTAAGATGGATCACTTGCATTCTCACTTAACCTACTAAAATTAAAGTTGTGTCCAAGTAGCAATTATGACACATTAGTGATAGTCAATCTTTTTTTGAATTTCTATTTACCTCATATTTTCTGTGACCAAGAGTTGTTTCTTAAATATGTCTAATTTTCAGTTCTACATTTGAAAATCAGTATGATTATTTGTGTTATTTCATAATTTAAAAGAGGCTTGTTTTGGTGTTTGTTTCTCTGCCACAGCTAATAATTTTTGTGCCACAGTTTATACTAGAAAAAATTCTTATGATCAGTATTGTGTAATAAAAAAAATGCAGGTTTTGGAGTTAGTAGATTTAGGTTTTGAAATCTCTGCTCACCTGCTTTCTAGCTATCTGACTTTGGACATATAATAACTTCTCTGTGCCTGTAAAAAGCCTCAAAATAATGTCTATAGCATAAGAAAATCTGTAAAAATAATAAAAACCACAGGAACAGTAATTTCTACTTTTTCAGTTTTTAGAATGAAGATGAAGAGATTAGCATTGATGGGATGTAATAAGTAGTCAACAAAAAGAAGCCACTATTGAATTTAATTTTTCTTCATTTGCAATGACTTCTAGCCTACTTATATATTCATGTAATTATGTTCCATGAATTAATTTAAAAAATAGTCAAAAGCCCAATAAAAACCAAGAAAGTCTAATATGAAAAACATGAACCTTGCTAAGAAATTAATGAGTATTTTATTTTATTTTTTGAGACAGAGTCTCACTCTGTTGTCCAGGCTGGACTGCAGTGGCATGATCTCGGATCACTACACCCTCCGCCTTATGGGTTCAAGCAATTCTTAAGCCTCATCCTCCTGAGCATCTGGGTCTACAGGCACGTGCCACCATGCCCAGCTAATTTTTGTATTTTTGTTAGTAGAGATGCCATGTTGGCCAGGTTGGTTCTGAACTCCCAGCCTCAGGCGATCTGCCTACCACTGTCTCCCAAAGTGCTGGGATTATAGGCGTAAGCGACTGTGCCCAGCCTGAATTTTATTTTATTTTTAATTTCAATTTTTATTTTAGATTCAGGGGATATATGTGCAAGTTTATTATACTGGTATGTTGTGTGATGCTGAGGTTTGGGGTTTGATTGATCCCATCACCCAGGTAGTGAGCATAGTTTTTCTACCCAGTATCTACTCGGGTAGATACATAGTTTTCCAGGCTCTGTCCCTCTCCCTCTCTGCCCCCTTTTGAGTCTCCACTGTCTATTGCTCTTGTCTTTGTGTCCACATGTATCCAGTGTTTATCTCTCATTTATAAGTGAGAATATGTGGTATTTGACTTTCTCTTTCTGCATTAATTTGCTTAGGACAATGGCCTCCAGCTGTATCCATGTTGCTGCAAAGGACAAGGTTCTTTTTTATGGCTGCATAGTATTTCATGATGCATATGTACCACATTTTCCTTATTTGATTCACCATTGATGGGTTGATTCTGTCTTTGCTATTGTGAATAACCTGCAACAAACATATAAGTACATGTGTCTTTTTGGTAGAACAATGTATTTTCCTTTGGTTATATGCCCAATTAATAGGATTGCTGGGTTGAATGGTAGTTCCGTTCTAAGTTCTTTGAGGAATTGCCACACTGCTTTGCTTTCCACAGTGGCTGAATTAATTTACAGTCTCACCAACAGTGTATAAGTGTTCCCTTTTCTCCACAGCCTCATCAACATCTACTGTGTTTTGACTTTTTAGTAGTAGCCATTCTGATTGGTATAGGATGGTATCTCATTGTGGTTTTGATTTGCATCTCTCTGATGCTTAGTGACGTGGAGTAGTTTTTGATGTTTGTTGGCCACTTACACATCCTCTTTTGAGAAGTGTATGTTCATGTCCTTTGCTCACTTTTTTTTTTTTTTTTGAGACGGAGTCTCACGCTGTCACCTGGACTAGAGTGCAGTGGCCAGATCTCGGCTCACTGCAAGCTCCGCCTCCCTGGTTTACGCCATTCTCCTGCCTCAGCCCCCTGGGTAGCTGGGACTACAGGTGCCCGCCACCTCGCCCGGCTAGTTTTTTTTTGGTATTTTTTAGTAGAGATGGAGTTGCACCGTGTTAGCCAGGATGGTCTTGAGCTCCCGACCTCGTGATCCACCCATCTCAGCCTCCCAAAGTGCCTTTGCTCACCTTTTAATGGGGTTATTTGTTTTTTGCTTGTTGATTTAAGTTCCTTATAGATTCTGGGTATTAGACCTTTGTTGGATGTATAGTTTGTGAATATTTTCTCCTGTTCTGAAGGGTATTTGTTTACTCTGTTGATAGATTTTTTTTTTTTTTCCTGTGCTGAGGCTGTTTAGTTTAATTAGGTACCAATTTGTCAATTTTTGTTTTTGTTGTGATTGCTTTTGAGGTCTTAGCCATAAATTCCTGGCCAAGGCTAATTTCCAGAATGGTATTTCTTAGGTTTTCTTCTAGAAGTTAATAGTTTGAAGTCTTAGATTTAAGTCTTTGATCCATTCTGAGTTAATTTTTGTATATGGTGAAAGGTAGGGGGCCAGTTTCATTCTTCTGCATATGACTAGCCAGTTATCCCACCACCATTTATTGAACAGGAACTCTTTCCCCCATTGGTAGGACATTAATGAATTTTAAAACCAATGAGATTCTACTTTATATCCACTAAACTTACAAAAATTTCATTGGTCAGGACTTAACATTATCAAAGTTGGCAAAGAATATGAAAACAGGAACTCATACTGTGGGAATGTCAAGAACCTCCACTTTTCTAGGTGTTTTAAACTTTTCCAGAGTTGAATAGCGATATAACCTTACAATCTTCCTATACCCTCAGAGACTCTCAGATGTGTGCAGAGAAGTTCATTGTGCAACAATGTTGATTGCAATCTGCTTGTGGCTGGAAAGAAGAAAATAACTAATTGAAAGGCATAAGTGGACATATAAACAATGGCATGCTCATTAAATGGGTTATATTATTAGTTAGGAATTAATTAGATTGCAAGTAAAAAAGAAAACCGAAAACCAACAACCGTACCGTAAACAAAATGTGAATTCTGCTTTTCTCATTTGATATGAAGTCCAGAGGCAAGGCCGCTTGTTAGGAGAGCTTTACAAAGTCATCAAGAACCCAAACTTCTTTACATCTCACTCTCTCCTATCTAGCAGGCAGGTCTTTCTCTTAATGGTTACAAAATGGCTGCACTGCCACCATGAATTACATCTGCATTCTAGGCAGGAAATAGTAAAGAGGAAAGAAAGGAGGAAGCAGCTGAACCATCAGGAACTCTCCTGAGCAAACCTCGGCCTAATTCGCTTACATCTCATTAGCTAGGACTGTGCCAGAGAGCTAAATCTAGCTGCAAGAAGCTTGGAAAATATTGTCTAATTTTTCAGGGCACATGATTGCATTGAAAAAGATGTTTCTGTTAGTAAAACAAAAAAGGTGGGGGCTTACTACTGGGTAGACAGCTGGCACTGTCTGTCCCCCTCTATTTAGAAGTTGAAAAGGATAAACTTTACCCACATTCACAACGTGGATACATCTCACCAACATAATTTGGGTAAAAAAAAATTTAAGTAACAGATCAATATCCTGGTATGATACAATTTATATGGTTTTTAAAAAGCCACACACAGAGTAAGAATATCTGTTATTAACGAATACCTGTGTATGTATTTATAAGGTAAAAACATGTTTGGGAAAGCTATACACTTGGAGAGAGTAAGGGGAAAAAATTAGAACCGACTACAGAGGGAGTTTCAATTGTTTCTTTAATGTATGATTGCTAAGTAAAAGTTCTAAGAGTAAATAAAAGAGAAATAATTAGGAACTATTTTATGAAATTATAGATAGGCACGCTTCCAGGTTCCTAGTTGCAATGGTTTTCTGTTTTCAGGATCTTTTCTGTTCCAAACGTCCTAAATATAAAAGAATGGACCCTGAGGTGACAATCTAATTAAATCGATACAATCATTTTCCAAGAATGAAATCTGTCATTTAAAATCCATAATAAATATTTTGAAGAGAAAAATAATAAAACATAAATAGGGATTTGCTTTTGGCAATCTATTAAATATTTAATTTTGAGTAAAAATGAAATAATCAGTTCCTTATGTTATCCAGTGCCCCCTGAACTCTGAAATTCTTGTGGAGGAAATTACAAAGATGAAAAGTAAATGCCATTTGATACAAGTAGACAATTGGAATTTTTTTAGCAATGTGTTGCGTTATAAAACCGTTATGAAAATGCATTGTTGTGATAAATGATAAAGTTTGTAAAATTTTTTTCCAATTCTTGGATCAAGCTAAAGCTAAAAGTATTTACTGGTGGCAATAATGGGATGAGATGGGCCAGTGTAACTGATAAAAACATTTATTTATGCTGAGAATTACCCTTATAATTTCTACCATTTGTTTATATATTTATTCAATACACTTTTATTAAACACCTTTTATATATGAAGTCTTTGCTATGTATGGGGAGTTCAGGTATTATACAATTATTACTCTGATACTTAAGGAGCAAGTGAAGAACACAGACAAGTACAGAAAGATACAATAGAAGCGGTCCTATGACTGCTTTTTTCTTTTTAAATTTAACAGCGTTTAACTGAGCAAAGAACTATTCATGAACTGGGCAGCCTTCACCCAGGATAGGTTCAGAAAGGCTCCAGTGTAGCCACGTGGTGGAAGATTTATGGACAGAAAAAGGAAAATGACGTATAGAAAACGGACGTGAGGCACAGAAACAGCCAGATTGGCAACAGCTTGGCGTTTGCCTTATTTGAACATGGTTTGAACAGTTAGTTGGCTGCCTCTGATTATGACTTTGAGGGAAGATGGAAAGGCTCAATTCACTTAATGGCTGGAACAGTCCAGATACCAACAGGAGACGGTATACTCAAAGTAAGATAATGTGAGGTCAGTCGAATAAAGGACCATTTACAAAGGGTAGCCAGGGAATAAAAAACCGTAAGGCATAATGCATAACCCCAGGGCTGGGGTTAGTACCAGCTGCAGGTTCAGTGTGAAGAGAGGGAAGAAATACTCCATGTTCTTCCTCCTCAGACCTGCTACCAAAGCTCTTTGTTGCCTGGACACAACTGGAAGTCAGGGCTTGACCCTTCACAGGTGTTGCTTGTGCAGGTGACCACCTTGGGAAGGAGAAGAGGGTGGAGAAGGTTGGGGAATAGATGTGGACACAAACACAATATCCTGCAGTATGGTTTTAGCTGGACCTTGAAAAATAGAAGCAACTCACTGAGAAAGCTTTGCCAGGGGTGTGAGGTGGGGTGAGAAGGGGTGGGAGGTCTGGCAGTCTCGGTCAGGAAACTACGCAAAATGTGAAAGAGGAACTTTTTAATGGGTTTATTGTGTTTGGAATGTATTTTCACTTTATGCCATGGCACTGTAGAATATTGCATATATATTGCAGCACTCTCTGGCCCTCTCTCCATCTCTTCTCTCTTTTCTTTTTTGAGATGGAGTGTCGCTGTGTCACCCAGGTTGTAGTGCAGTGGCACAATCTCGGCTCACTGCAAGCCCCGCTTCCCGGGTTCACGCCATTCTCCTGCCTCAGCCTCCCGAGTGACTGCGACTACAAGCACCTGCCACCACGCCCGGCTAATTTTTCTGTATTTTTTTTAGTAGACATGGGGTTTCACCATGTTAGCCAGAATGGTGTTGATCTCCTGACCTCGTGATCCGCCCGCCTCAGCCTCCCACAGTGTTGGGATTACAGGCGTGAGCCACCACGTCTGGCCTCTCTTTCTGATGTTGGGGGAAAATGTGCCTTGAACTCAACCTTGGCATGAAAATGTAACATTTTGTGTGTGCACCTGTCCACATGCCACGGACCTCTTTGGCAGCCTGAAGCTGACAGTGGATTCTTTCTCAAAATAATCTTTAAAAATATCAAAAATAGGCCAGGCGTGGTGACTCACGCCTGTAGTTACTCCCAGCACTTGTGAGGTCAGGAGATCGAGACCATCCTGGCTAACATGGTGAAACCCCGTCTCTACTAAAAATACAAAAAATTAGCCAGGTGTGGTGGCGGGCGCCTGTAGTCTCAGCTACTCTGGAGGCTGAGGCAGAAGAATGGCATGAACCGGGGAGGCTGAACTTGAAGTGAGCCGAGATCTTGCCACTGCACTCCAGACTGGGCGACAGAGCGAGACTCAGTCTTGGAAAAAAACCAAAAATAAAAAATATAATATTTAGGATTACAGAGGGCACACTTATGTTGAAATACTGTTATGATAAATCTAAAAATTGTGATGCAGCAAAATGAGCTGCTTTGTTAATGCACTAAATAGCATGTTCTTGTGTGGGGCTATTAACTATCATAATTTCAATGTAATGATGTAGTGATAAAGTATCTCGAGATAACAATTGTATTGTTAAATAGCAATATCTGTGATTTTCACTAATGACATAGTGCCAACTGAAGGAAATGTTAGAATTCACTTAGCAGTTAATGAAAATTGAGATGTCATTTTTCCCATCCAAGTCTTGGAACCATTGGAAGTCTGTGGACCCCACGTTGAAAACAGCTGTTTTAAAGTACAGTTACCATGTCTTTAGACAAGTCACATGAATTATAGAATTTTTAAATTCACCAAATAAGATGAATGCATATCTTATGTAAAATGTCATGCTAAGGAGATACATGGTGAAGGAGTTTTTTTTTTTTTTTTTGACAGTGTCACACTGTCACCCAGGCTGGAGTGCGGTGGTGTGATCATGGCTAACTGCAGCCTCAACTTCCTCAGCTCAAGTAATCCTCCCACCTCAGTCTCCTGAGTAACGGGGACAACAGACAGGTGGCACCATGCCTGGCTAATTTTAAAAATTGTTTTGTAGAGATGGAGTCTTGGTATGTTGCCTAGGCTGGTCTTGAATTCCTGGGTTCAAACTATCTTCCTGCTTTGGCATCCCGAAGAGTTGGAATTATAGGTTTGAGCCACCACACCTAGCTGGGAAATTTTTAAAACACTTAAAAATTCTGTGGAAAAATAAAATTATCCCCAAATGGCTCGTCATAAAATACTAGAATGCAAGAACTTAAAATTTCATCTACTCTTTGCCAGAGACAGTTAATAACACATAGTGATAGTCATGGAATAATCTATGTTTAATGCAATAAAAAAACCGCTCTGATTGGTAAATTTCTTTTTTTAATTTTTGTTTTAAGTTCAGGGATACATGTGCAGAATGTGCAGGTTTGTTACGTAGGTAAACTTATTTCATGGGTTTTTTTTTTTTTTTTAAATACAAGTTATTTCATTACCCAGGTATTAAGCCTAGTACCCAAAAACCTCATCCTCTCCCTCCTCTCACCATCCACCCTCCAATAGAGCCCAGTGGGTTGTTCTCCTTTATGTGTCCATGTGTTCTGATCACTTAGCTCCTACTTATAAGTGAGAACATACGGTATTTGGTTTTCTGTTCCTGCATTACTTTGCTAAGGATGACGGCCTCCAACTCCATCTCTGTCCCTGCAAAGGACATGTCTTCATTGTTTTCTATGGCTACATAGTATTCTGTGGTATACATGAGGTAGCCACAAAATAAATTCAGCCCAACTGGGGTCTACCAAGTGAGAGAAGGGAGGAGGGAGAGAATAATATTCTTTTAGTTTTTTTAATTTGAATAGTACTTTTTTTGTTGTTCTGCATTAAGACTTTTTTTTTTTGGCTTTGACTTGAAATAAGTTTGAGAGAGCATATTGCTTTGGTAAGCGGAAGTATGCATCGGAACTGTGAAATGTATCATGCAAGAGACAAGCTAAATTTCTACAATATAAATGTAACCTCTTTTTATGACACAGCTTTAGCAAATTATAGTTATTGCTAATTCTTACAATTGGATGCAAATCATAGCTTACTTCAGGAAATAGGCTGCAAAGATATTGTCTTCTATTAAATGTTATTACAGATGTGTTACTTTTGAAAACTTTCTGTTGAAGTAAAAGATAAGTTTACATGTTGGTTAGTCAGGGTTCTCCAGAGAGGCAGAATCAACAGAATGTGTATATGCTTTTATCCATATATATATGTCTATACTTGTATGTGTGTGTGTGTATGTATATATAGAGAGATCTCGTATGTCTTCTCTCATTCTGTGGGTTACATTCTCACTCTGTTAGCAATATCTTTTATAGTCAGATATTCTTAATTTTAGTATAGTCCAATTTATCATTCTTTACATTTACGGTTAGTGCATTATATGTCTTGTTAAAATCTTTATCTACATCAAGACCATTAAGATGTTTTGTATTTTCCTCTATGATTTTAACTTTTTATATTTAATCTTGCAATCCATCTGGATTTTATTTTTGTACCTATTTTGAAGTAGATGACAAGATACATTTTTTCCATATGGATATCTGATTGACCCAGAACAACAACAACAAAATCCCCAGTCTATCCCATGTGACCATTAGAGGTCTATTTTTGAAAACTCTATGCTGTTCCATTGGTTATTTTGTCAACCCTTGTGCTCATGGGTCCGGAATTGGTGGGTTCTTGGTCTCACTGACTTCAAGAATGAAGCCGCGGACTCTCGCCGTGAGTGTTACAGTTCTTAAAGATGGTGTATCTGGAGTTTGTTCCTTCAGACGTTCAGATATGTCTGGAGCTTCTTCCTTCTGGTGGGTTCGTGGTCTCGCTGTCAGGAGTGAAGCTGCAGATCTTCGTGGTGGTACAGCTTTCAAAGGCAGTGCGTCTGGAGTTGTTCATTTTTCCCGGTGGGTTCTTGGTCTCACTGGCTTCAGGAGTGAAGCTGCAGACCTCCGTTGTAAGTGTTACAGCTCATAATGGCAGCGTGGACCCAAAGAGTGAGCAGCAGCAAGATTTGTTGCAAAGAGCGAAAGAACAAAGCTTCCACAGTGTGGAAGGGGACCTGAGTGGGTTGCCACTGCTGGCTCAGGCAGCTTGCTTTTATTCACTTATCTGGCCCCACCCACAACCTGCTGATTGGTCCGCTTTGGCAGAGTGCTGATTGGTACGTTTACAATCCTTGAGCTACACACAGAGTCACAGTGCTAGTCCTCCAAGTCTCCACCAGGTTGGCTAGATACAGAGTACCAATTGGTGTATTTACAAACCCTGAGCTAGACAGAGTGCTGATTGGTGCACATACAATCCTCCCGCTAAATATAAAAGTTCTCCAAGTCCCAGTCCAGTTCAGGAGCCCAGCTGGCTTCACCCAGTGGATCCTGCACCAGGGCTGCAGGCAGAGCTGCCTGCCAGTCCTGAGCTGTGCATGCACTCTTCAGCCCTTGGGCTGTTGATGGGACCAGGCGCCAGGGAGCAGGGGGTGGCGCCCGTCGGGGAGGCTCAGGCTGCGCCAGAGCCCACCGCAGGGGGAGGAGCTCAGACACGGCTGGTTGTAGGTCCTGAGCCCTGCCCCCGGAGAGGCAGCTAGGGCCAGGCGAGAATTTGAGTGCGGCACTGGCAGGTGGGCACTGCTGGGGGACAGGGCGCAACCTCCGCAGCTGCTGGCCCGAGTGCTAAGTCCCTCACTGCCTTGGGCTGGCAGTGCCAGCCGGAGGCTCCGTGTGCGGGTCTTTCCGAGCCCGTGCCGGGGCCAGCGGGAACTCACATTGGCCCGCCAGCGTAGCGCACAGCCCGGGTTCCCGCCCGCGCCCCTCCCACCACACCTGGCAAGCAGAGGGAGGGGGCTCCGGCCTCAGCCAGCCCAGAGAAGAGCTCCCATGGTGCCTTGGCGGGCTGAAGGGCTCCTCAAGCGCCCTCAGAGTGGACGTGGAGGCCGGAGGCTGAGGAGGGGCTGAAAGAGTGAGGGCTGCTAGCACAGTCACCTCTAACTAATACCACTGTGTCTTAATTAAGCTTTACACTTGGCCTTCATAGGCGATAGTATAAATCCTCCAGCTTTGTTCTTTTCCTTTAAGATTTCTCAGATGTACCTCTCTTTAAATTGGATAAAATTAAAAATTGTGATTTAGAAGACAATGCAAACTAGACCATACATGACTATTTAGATAATCACATCAGCTGACACATAATCATAGATAATCCTTTATAGCACATGTAAGACAGAATTCATTCCTGTTGACCTCTCTAGCTTGAATTGAGATAAAGTCTAGTATAACGAGAAGCTCATAGGCTTTGAATTCAAGTCTAGTGAAACCTGTAGTACTAACTAGATTTCCCTGATTCAGGATCAGTAAATATTTACTTGGCATCTACTATTTGCCAGGTGTTATTCTGTGCATTTCTGCTGTAGCATATTATTAACTTCTTTAACCTCTGTGATCCTCAATCTCCCTTTTTGTAGGATAAATTATTATAGAGATATTTTTCAATATTCCACCGAACTGTACTCTTGTCTGAAAAACCAGTTACGGTTCCTTGGCTTTAAGTAACAGAAACCTACTCTGACCAAAATGGAATTTATTAGAGAGACACTGGATGACTCATAGAATCAATGAAAGGTTGAACAAAAGGGCACCAAGAAGGATGAGGATCAAGATAGCTCAGGAGACGAACCTCAGGGAGAGTCTGAGTTCTCTATGACGAGAATCCAAAGCCAGATTTAAGTAATAATGATTTATTGGAAGTTCAAATCCCAGAGCAGAGACAGGAAAAGGAAACGAGGCAGGAAAGGATGGGGAACGAATGTAGGCGATGCATTACCATGTGGCCGTGGTTTCATGATGAGTCGTGGAGAGGCTCTGTTGGTTTCTCAGTATATATTACCAGCTAAGTTATGCAGAGGGGATAGCTGAACACTCCGCAGAAGGCAACTGGACTTCAGTCCAGTGCAGTAAGAAACTGAGAGGATACTGACTTGCCAGCTCCATTCCATCCCGTTTCCTATTTCCTGTTCATCGAAGGTTATCCCAGAGTAGAAGGGTACTCTACCCTTCTAGATTGGATCACTCAGTCCCTTCAGCAGTCACATCCCATACCCTGGGACTTGGACCGTTTCTGTGAATCTGGAAAGATAAGGAAGAGCCAGAGCATGAGGCAGTGGGATTTGGTGGTCATGCATGGACTTAAGGTCCCAGCAGTGACTGAAGTGGAACAAAATAGCCAAGGGCCTAGAAGACACGTGAGGTGAAGAGCATGTAATGATGTACATGTGGTATGTCTCAAACTCATGAATTTGAAAAGTACTGGTTCTTCAAAGTAATTTTTGCAAGGCAGATAAAAATCAAAATAAGGGGTTTGGGGATTCGTGGTTCATGCATGTAACACCAGCACTTTGGGAAGTCAAGGTGGGAGGATTGCTTAAGGCCAGGAGTTTGAGACCAGCCTAGGCGACATAGTGAGCAGCTGGGCAGATGGCACGTGCCTGTAGTTCTATTAGGAGGCTGAAATGAGAGGAGGCTTGAGCCCAAGAAGTTATAGTGAGCTATGATTACACCATTGCATGCTAGCCTGGGTGACAGTGAGACCCTGTAAACAGCAGCAGCAACAAGAAGAAGAAACAAAAACCAAAAAACCAAGCAAAACAAACGTACGTGTGTGTGTGTGTGTATTTTAGTGCATCAAAATACTGCTCTTAATGGCTGAAATGAAAATGACAGTAGTAGCAATAGCAAAGGTGTGGGGAAGCTGAAACTCACATATTGCTGGTGTGACTGTGAAGTGGCACAGTCACTTTGGACAAGAGCTTGACAGTTTCTTATTCAGTTAAATACATACTTACCATATGACCCACCAATTCTCCTCTTTTGTATATGCCCAAGAGAAATGAAAGTATGCTCAGAAGATATTGCACATACATGTTCATAGCAGTTTTATTAACCACAGCCAAAATCTGTAAAGAACATAAATATCCATCAATGAGCCAACAGATGAATAATACCCACATTCAATGGAATACTCAACAATCTAGAGGAATAAACAAACTACTGATTCTTTTAACAACATGGTGAATGATAAAAACATGGCAAGTGAAACAAGCTAGGGAAAAAAGATACATTTTAGGATTCAACAAAGGCAAAACTAATCTGTGGCAGTAGAAATTAGAATCAGCGTTTCTTTGGGATGGGGAGAGAATTGACTACACTGGGGCATGTGGGAACCTTTTGGGGTGATGGACATGCTTTATATATAACTTGATTGGAGTGGTAGGTACATGGGAGTTTATGTCAAAACACATTGAACTGTGGATATATTTTACTTAGTGCAGATTAGACCTCAATAAAGTTGATTTGAAAATCTTGCTCTTAAACATGAGTCAGGACACTCTACATTGTGGGACAATGTACTCAGCTTATCAACCACTAACACCAACTGAAAAAGCTTCCGCCTGGTTTCCCCATTTGTCTTCATCACAGATTGAGGGCAGGAGGGAAGGCAAATGTGCATGGCTCTTGGCTGATTTCCATTGCCCTATAGCCATTCATCTACCGTAGCTTTGTTGAATTCAGACAAACTTTTACTCACATGGTCCTATATCTTAATGTATGAAAAATTCTGAAAGACTATAGCCTCCTCTATACAGTGTCTTCAGAATTCTGATTTAGCCTTTATTTATTAACATTTCTATTCATGTCTTCCACATCAACCTAAATTTTTATATCACCACCAGTACTTCCTCCTCTTAGCCCTGTTGATTTTCTTAGCTTTTTGATCTTCCATTATATTTCTAATGGGAGACATTAGGAAGGGGCTGAGGCAGAAACAGAGTCTCCTAGGATTGGGGTGCTTGCCTCATTTTATAACTAAGCATGGTTGCTGAATCATTGAATCCAAAGTGGATAATAAACGGAGATCCCAACTTCCTCCCAAGTATCTTCTGGGTGGTGTGTGTGCTATGAGATCATTTGCGAGTTGTCTCATTTCAGCTCTTGGCTTGTAATTGTTGGAATTTCCTAACAGGATTCTGGCAATGGCTTGGCTGTCTGTTTCAGTTTCCAGGCTTCCTTTGAGTTCCATCTCTTTCTGAGTCTTTGTAGGTATTTCAAGGGCATGTTTGGAGATGTTGATATAGGGATTGCTAACCAGATGCCATTTTATACCAGCAAATCCACTTCCATTAACATTGTAGGATTCTCTTTAAAGAGGGCTATATTCTTCAGCAAGATTTATTCTAACCTAAATGTGTGCTGTTTAGTCCTGATTTTGTCGGTTCAGAAATCTCTGCTTGTGCTTGCCAACGCTCTCGCTGTCATTTCTAATCAACCTGGCACTTCCTCCCTTGCCTATATCTGTATAATTACATTAATAGGATAGTGTCCCAGGGGATTTCGTCTATATTTTATCTTGAAAGTGAAAAATCAAGGATCTTGTAAATCCCTATTTCTCATGAAACTGCCTTCAAAGGACTGAGTACATGCCTATTTCCTTAGATTTTATCAGCGTATGAAACGCTGCTGCAATGAAACTGATATTACCTTTATTTTGCAGAGCAATAATTGGCTTTCTTTCAAAAACCTAACCCAGTTCTTTCCAACTTATTTTAGATAAAAGGAAAGTATATTTAGAAAGTGTCTTTACAGGTAAATTTAGAAACATTAGGTAAGGTTGAGTTTGAACACATGGCATGCAGCTTATTAAAAGTGAGCTTTTCACCAAATCCTTTGACCCCCTAGAGAAATGTTCTCAAATTTTAGGATACCAGGTTCAACCCCAGACCTAAAGGACTAGAATGTGTAAATGTCTGGGAAGTGGGAATCTGAATTGTTAACAGCAACCCAACCTGTGAGTTTCTGATGCTCATGTGTCCAGTCCACAATTTCAACATTACCCCATCATCAGAAGACTCAATTCAAGTGAATTTTCACATATACAAAATAGAAATGGAGTCCTGTATTTTTATACTTGATCCAGTCAATATTGCTGAAACTCAGCGTTTTTTATTATGTAATCAAGTAATAACATATTTTCTCAGTAAGAACTTACTGAAGAGTTTCAAGAATTAGAAAGAGTAAAAAACATGCCATTCTGTTAGGGGAAATATATCTGTCACAAAGTCCACACATATTAAACTGGAAGAGAAATGCAGTCATTAGAATTTTTGTTTTTACTCAAACTTTCATAGTTAGCCAGAGTATTTGTTTTATCTTAGAAACTTTTTCTAGCTGAAAGTGGAGTGTAATAAAGAACCGTGTGCACTGGTAAAAGGTAAGGGAGGAAGGGAAACTAGGTTTAGTAACCAGAGAACTGAGAAGTGACACATTTTGAAGCATCATAAACAATAGAAATACTATATTCAAGACATTTGGAGCTATATGGTTTAGGGAAAATAGCACTAAGTTCCTAAGAAAAGAACTACATATTATCAAAGCAAAAACTGGTTTGCATAAAATGGTCCAGCATCATAACAAAAAGTTAAAATTACGTTCAGGGCCATCTGGTAAAGACATTTTCATTTGCTTTATTACATTTTGGAAAAAGAAATTCTTCCTAAGTAGCTTCTGTTAAAGCTTAGATCTAAGAAAGGGAAGAAAAAAAATGCTAAATAGAAGGGAAGAAAAGAAGCGTATTTATGCAAAAGCAATGGGACTTTTGCTGCTTTTCTTTACAGCAGAGTAAAAGGTGTCATATGCCAGTGACCTACTTTGGGGAATCAAGTGAAGCAGAATCAGGCTAAGATGTGTTTTGGGAGCCCTGCAGTGAGATTTTCAGTTGGATTTCTGCCAGTATTTGATATCAAATTTTAGAAACAAAGTTTCTGCAAGAACCTAAGAAAGTGTGCCCCGG
This sequence comes from Macaca nemestrina, assembly GCF_043159975.1. Lineage (NCBI taxonomy): Eukaryota > Metazoa > Chordata > Mammalia > Primates > Cercopithecidae > Macaca > Macaca nemestrina. The sequence continues at coordinate 58,002,022 of NC_092142.1, forward strand.
TGACTGAGAATGATGCTTTTGGACAATTAAAAACCATGAATGAGATTTTGCTGATGGAATTCTTAATTTCCATCTAATATACACATGATTAATAGAGATATCATAATGATAATAGTGGTCAGATACAAACTTGGTTCCAGCCACTGGAATAAGTGTTTAGTGCAAATTCGCGCATTTACTCATTGCATTAGTCCTATTCAGTATGTATTATTATAATTCCAGCTTTACAGGTGAGGATGCTGAGATTTAAAGTGATGAGAAAACTTACCTAAGGTAATATGACTAGTTAAGGGATGGATTTGAACTTCAAATCCCAACTTTAAACTGCCCCACTAAAATACTACCACACGTGTGTGTATTTATAATTATACCAGCATTCATATTTATATCTGTTTGCACTCATAGTTATTCATAAACATTAATTATGTCTCTTTCTATAATCTGGATAGCATAGCTTTTTTCCCCCCAGAAAAGTAGATATTCACAGTTAATTTGAAGAGACTACAAAAATCTAAAGGGAAACTTTTGAAAAATTTGGCATTGAGTTTTCCTTCTGTTTGGCTGAAGTTACTTCAATATCAGCATCAATATAGAATATACACTTTGTGAGAGCAGGGACTGAATTCCTTTCTTTTTCCTTTCTCTGGTTACTTACTGCTGCCGTGTAATTAATAGTGCCAACACAAATCAGACACTGCTTTATACATTTTTTTGCATTAATGAGCAAATTAAACAATCAAATGACTCAATTTTTCTCTCTCAGAGACAGTCTCTTCGAGAGTAGTGAATGGAAGTCATTCTGATTTTGATGCTTTAGAAACCGTGGGATTTTCTAGATTCAAAGGATGAATGATTTGTGGCTGAGTGTTCATTCCTTTTCTCTTCTCTTTTCTCTAAGACTCGGGTGGTGGTCAGGATTGATTAGTTTTCCAAGTAAAACGTCCAAATGCAGTCTGATCTCCTGGTATTGACAATAGGTGCTGAAAGGGTAGAATAGATTAAGGAACTCTTGTAAAGTAAGCATTTGGGTTAGGATTTTTGGAGATACTCTCTTTATTTCTAATTGCTTTAACTCATTATGAGTTGAAATTAATTTGGAAACAATTATTTTTTAATAAACGAAGTCAGTATCACAGTGCTGTCTGTTCCATTTGAAAACAAATGTTTCTGGATCTCCATAGGAAAAATAAAAGCAATTCGATTGGAGGCTACCTGAAACTAGTCCTTGTCATTAAGAATAGCTTGAGGCTGCTCACATCATACATACCTTGGGCATATGCTGAAGAGAAAACAAATCATGGAGAGATTAATTTAGGTACATTATTCTGATAATTCCTAGCGAAGGATAGTCACTTTTGTCTTCCATGTTCTCTGAGCCTTTTTATGAACTGATAGTTTGGAGCTAATGAAAACCAAGCTTTCAGATTTCCCAAGTCTCATTTAGACAGTCAGTAGACTGTCCGTCCAGAGAGGGACATCCAGTGCTTTCCAAAAAAATTCTCTAGTGTGAGGCTGTGGATTTGACTATGTTAGAGAGATTGTGAAAATTGAATACAGGGATTTGCTTATTAAAAATTTTTTTTCAGACAAGATCTCACGTATTGCTCAGGCTGGCTCAAACTCCTGACCTTAAGAGATCCTCCTGCCTCAGCCTCTTGAGTAGCTGAGACTAGAGTCATGCGCCACGGCACCCAACTCTGGAATTAATTTTAAATCCAACTTTACCACCTAATTGTATGACCTTTGGCAAAATGCTCGCTTAGTTTAAGCCGTTCTACCTGTAAAATGGGAATATTGGGTACCTTTATGAACATTAAATTAAATCTGTATGTGTATACACACACACACATAGCATCTGTTACATGGCAGACACTGCGTTAATAATACAGTAGTTAATATTACTGTAAATTGGAGTAGTGTTACAGTTTCTTGTGTCTTGCTGGTGTATTTTCCTCAGTGACAGACAGAAGAGATAACAGAAAAGGAAACCCAGATAATTTTGGCTGCAGTGGATGTTTTATAATAAGCTATTTAAACTACGTCTTGTCATATTTAAGCAACATAGTCAGTAATACAATATGATCCCTAAAATTTCCCATTAACAAAAATTGCCTCTGCTCATAGGTTTCCCACACCTCAGCCAAATATATACAACTACGATCCCCAATTACTACTACCACTCATCACTACCATCACCGTCTCCCACACAACCTTCAACTACAACCACACCCCACACAACTACCACCACAACTAACACTCCCACTAACTACCCTCATCTCCTGCACAATGTTCAATGACAGCCACACCTCACACAGCTATCACCACCACTACTACTACTCACCACTGCTATTACCATTTCCCACACAACCCTCAGTTACAGCCACACCCCACACAGCTACCACCACCACCCACAACTACCACCCCCATCTCCCACACAACCTTCAACTACAACCACACCGCACACAGCTACCACCACCACCATTAACCACTGCCATCACCACTTCCCACACAACCTGCAATTACAACCACACCCCACAGAACTACCACCACCACCCACAACTACCACCCCCATCTCCCACACAACCTTCAACCACACCCCACACAGCTACCACCACCACTAACCACTGCCATCACCATTTCCCACACAACCCTTAATTACAACCACACCCCACACAGCTACCACCACTAACCACTGCCATCACCATTTCCCACACAACCCTCAATTACAACCACACCCCACACAGCTACCACCACCACCACCACCACAACTCCCACCTACAGCTGCCCCCCACATCATCACCATTACTACCTACAGTTGCTACCACTCACAACTGTCACCACTATCTTCCAGAATTGCTATCTCCATCATCATCACCTCTCATAACTATCACATCCTCCATCACCACCATACCCACAATGATTACCTCAAACTATCACCACCATTATCACCACCATTACCCATAGCTACTGCCGTCCACAAATGTCACTATTATCTCTCCCATAACTACCACCTCTACTACCATCACTTCTACCTGCAGATACCATCTTCCTCACCACTATTACCCATAATTATCACCACTGCCACCTCCCTCAACTACCACCATACAACCTACAACTACAACCACACCATGCACAACTACCATCACCTACCAGAATCACTGACACCTGTCACTCCCACTACCCACAACTGCCACCATGCCCTCACCACCTCTGCTAACACCACTACCATGGTCGCTTCCTTTTCTTAAGGAAAAGTGCAAGTTATTGGTAGAAAATCTTGTAAAAACCAACGGGAAAAAATATTCCAGAAAAATAATTATTTCTTTGCTTTTCTTCTTTTTTGAGACAGGATCTCACTCTGTTGCCCAGGCTGGAGCACAGTGGCATGATCTCAGCTCACTGCAGCCTCAGCCTCCCAGACTCAGATGATTTCCTATGTTAGCCTCCCAAGTAGCTGAGACTACACATATGCACCACCATGCCCAACTAATTTTTTGTATTTTTGTTTATGGAGACAAGGTCTCATTATGTTGCTCAGGTTTGTCACGAACTCCCGAGTTCAAGCAGTCTGCCTGCCTCAGCCTCCCAAAGTGCTGTGATTATAGGCATGAGCTGCCTCATCTGACCAGTAATTCTTTAAAGTAATTTTGAACATCTTTTTTTCTACTTATAATCTTTTACAGTTAACATTTTCTATTGCTGAAAAAGTGATTTCTTTTAAAACACATCTCATAAAATTGCCAGAAGGATACTGTACCTCTGTTATATAAATTTTGGCTTTCTCAGTAAGTTCAAAATGATAACTGCTGGTTTAAAAAATGATTTCAGCTTTTATTTTAGATTCAGGGGGTACAGGTGCAGGTTTCTTATGTGTGAATATTGTGTGATGCTGGGACTTGGGGTACTAAGTCTTATCGCCTAGGTACTGAGCATAGTACCCAATAGTTTTTCAACCCTTGTCCCCCTCTCCTTTCCCCCTTTAGTAGACAACAGTGTCTACGGTCATCTTTGTGTCCATGTGCACCCAGTGTTTAGCTCCCACTTATAAGTGAGAACATGCAGTATTTGGTTTTCTGTTCCTGTTCTGTTCACTTAAGATAATGGCTTCCAATTCCCTCCATGTTGCTGCAAAGGACATGATTTCATTCTTTTTTTATAGCGTGTAGTATTCCATCGCATGTATGTACCACATTTTCTGTATCCAGTCCACTGTCGATTCCATGTCTTTGCTATTGTGAATAGTGCCGCAATGATCCTGCAAGTGCGTGTGTCTTCTTGGTAGAAAAATTTGTTTTCTTCTGGATAGACATCCAATAGTGGGATTGCTGGGTCAAATGGTAACTCTGTTTTAAAGTTCTTTGAGAAATTTTCAAACTGCCTTCTGCAGGGACTGAACTAATTTACATTCCCACTAACAGTGTATAGGCGTTCCCTTTTCCCCACAGCCTCACCAGTATCTGTTTTCTGCCTTTTTAATAATAGCCATTCCACCTGGTATGAGATGGTATCTCATTGTGGTTTGGATTCGCATTTCTCTGATGATTAGTGATGTAGAGCATTTTTTCATGTTTGTTGGGGACTGGCATGTTTTCTGTTGAGAAGTGTCTGCTCATCTCCTTTGTATTCTGCTGCTTCTCTTCTGTTCTACATATATTTGTACCATACACTATAAATATGCTCCTCATTTCTGCTGACCTCATTCATATATAAACACAGGGAAAGGTAAAGAGTTAAATTCTAATATACTTTAATATAATAGAAAATGCATTCTCTTGGGAAAAAAGTGTAATGTTTATTTAAGACTGTTGGCCCATCCGCATGTTAGTCAAGTATGTATAGCAGGATGAAAAACATTTCCTTTTGTTTGGACCTTTTTGGAGAAAGGGAGGTGCTGGTTACTGTAGTAGTTTAGGACATTTTTTTAAAAAAGTCTATTTCACTTTAAAGTTTAAAAATGCCCACTCCCTTCTGCATAGGAGTGGGCATTTTTCCTCTGAGTTGAGGATTCATTTTAAGAGCAGTTTTTCTAAAAAGATGAGTTTCCCAGACAATGTTAAGAAATGTGGGGTAGAGAGAGGGCTTTATTTCTACTCCATGCTCGTCATGACTCTGGTTTTTCGACCCAAAGTGTAAGCTTTCATTAAATTTATCAAGTGCGTTTTTACTTTTTTTTTTTTTTAAAGTAGGCATGGACTACAACCAACTTTTAATTAATCATGAAGTTGAAAGTTTCATCATTTATTGTTTAAAAAAGCCTTCCATGGAATACTTTTATTGAGAAGTATTCTGAATTATTAGCTTGTATACAAGCTAATAGAACTCTTGAGCTGGAGAGAAGAAAAAGAGAAGTGGCTTTTATAGTGGCGACAGGTTAGCGTGGTGACAATCTGATAAGGAGCAGAAACTGGAAAAAATAAGGCCTTGCCAAATGTAGATGGTTTCCTGGGTACCTTTTGTGCATGTGGGGAATTCAGCTACCCATTACCTATTTATATATCCCTGCTGTGTTGTTAGGAAATAACTTCCCCAGTTTTCTGCCCACTAAATAATTATTTATTGAAAAATTAAATTAGTGAAAGGGAAATTTTCATATCTGTTTATCTTGCTTTCAAATATAGTTCATGCACATAAATTACTTTGGAAATCAAATGCCCCTCTTGTGAAAGAGAATGTTTATTTTGGAAATGTACACAAAGCATGCAAAAAGGACATAATGGTGTGTGGTTCTCTAGAAGTTTTTACAAACATCAAGGACTATGACAGCTACTGCTCAATGTCTCTCATCTGTGAATATGCTGGGCTGCCTCCCAAGTATCAATTTGTTTCTTTTTCCTTTTTTTTTTTTTTTTGAGACGGAGTTTTGCTCTTGTTGCTGAGGCTGGAGTACAATGGCACAATCGTGGCTCACTGCAACCTTTGTCTCCTGGGTTCAAGGGATTTTCCTGCCTCAGCCTCTGGAGTAGCTGGGATTACAGGCACGTGCCACCATGCTGGGCTAATATTTGTATTTTTAGTAGATATGGGGTTTCACCATGTTGGTCAAGCTGGTTTTGAACTCTTGACTTCAGGTGATCCACCCATCTTGGCCTCACAAAGTGATAGGGATACGGGTGTGAGCCACCGTGCCTGGCCCTAAATGTCCATTTCTATGTCCAAAAGTCAAATGATTTGCCCACGCTAATCTGTCTGCTGTTTCCTCCAAAGATTTCTTCAGAAATACACAATGAACTTCTTCAAAAATACACAATGAATGAGAGTGAGCTATAATTTCAGAGAATTACTGCTTGAGCATACTTTCATTAAAAATGACTGCCAGACACTATTCACAATAGCAAAGACTTGGAACCAATTCAAATGCCCATCAATGACAGACTGAATTAAGAAAATGTGGCACATATACACCATGGAATACTATGCAGGCATAAAAAAGGATGAGTTCATGTCCTTTGCAGGGACATGGATGAAGCTGGAAACCATCATTCTAAGCCAACTATCACAAGGACAGAAAACAAACACTGCATGTTCTCACTCATAGGTGGGAATTGAACAATGAGCTCAGTTGGTCACAGGGTGGGGAACATCGCACACCAGGGCCTGTCAGGGGGTGGTAGGCTGGGGGAGGGATAGCATTAGGAGAATACCTAAAGTAAATGATGAGTTGATGGGTTCAGCAAACGAACATGGCACATGTATACCTATGTATCAAACCTGCATGTTGTGCACATGTACCCTAGAACTTTAAAAAAAAAAAATGCCTGCCAGAATACAGTTAAACAACCAGCCTGCAACAAACAAACCACAGTCAATTAGATATAGAAGGTAGGCCCCTCTTCTAATTGAGAACCTATTGCTGCTATGAACCTCATTGTACAATGTCTGTTTGAGACCCTCTTTTGAGTATATACCCAGAAGTGAAATTGTTGAATCATATGGTAACTCTATTTTTATTTTTTTTTAAACATTGTCCTGCTGTTTTCCACAGTAGCTGCATCAGTTTACATTCCCACCAACAGTGTGCAAGGGTTCCAGTTTCTCTACCTCCTTAACATCCTGGTGGATGTGAGATGGTTGGCATTTCATCGTGGTTTTGATTTACATCTTCCTAATGATTAGTGATGTTGAGCATCTTTTTATATGCTTTTTGGTCATTCATATATGTTCTTGGGAAAAATGTGTTAAGTCTTTTGCTTAATTTTTATTTGTGTCGTCGTTTTGTTGTTGAGTTGTAGGAGTTCTTGATACATTCTGGATATTAATCCCTTAACAGACTATGTGATTTGCCAATATTTTCTACTTCATAGTTTCCTTTTCACTCTAATTGTGTCTTTTGATGCACAAAGGTTTTAAATTTTGAGTAGTCCAATTTATCTGTTGTTATTTTGTTGCCTGCTTTTAGGGTCATATACAAGAAATCATTGCCAAATCCAATGTCAAGAAGCTTTCCCCCATATTTTGTAAGAGTTTCAGAGTTTAGCTCTTATGTTTGTCTTTGATTCATTTTGAGTTTGTTTGTTTTTTTTGTATATGTGTAAAGTAAGAAGAGTTCAACTTCATACTTTTGCATGTAGACATCTGGTTTTTCCAACACCATTTGTTGAACAAACTGTCATTTCCTCATTGAATGGTTTTAGCAACCTTGTTGAAAATCACATGAACATATATGTAAGGGTTGTACTTCTGGGCTTGCCAAATCTTTTGATGTTTCAAAACAAAGCAGATTCAGAATTTCATGTGTAACAGTATTTTAAAGTATAACAATGTAAATTTAAAAAAATAAAAGTTAAAGGACTACAGAGCCAAAACAAACAAAACACAAATATATAACATATGTGGGCCAGTTTTGAGTCCATTGGGCATTAGCTTGTTGCTTTTATTCTGAAGAGAACAGAGATGGATGGATATATATATGCATACAAGAAAATGTTCTTCTCTGCTGCATTTATGGTTAAGCAAAATTTTTTTTTTTTTGGAAGCAGAGTTTCACTCTTTTGCCCAGGCTGAGTGCAGTGGTGCGATCTTGGCTCACTGCAACTTCCACCTCGCGGGTTCAAGCAATTCTTTTGCCTCAGCCTCCCATATAGCTGGGATTATAGGCGCCTGCCATCATGCCCAGCTATTTTTTGATTTTTTAGTGGAGACGAGGATTCGCCATGTTGGCCAGGCTGGTCTCAAAGTCGTGACCGCAGGTGATCTACCCCCTCCTTGGCCTCCCAAAGTGTTAGGATTACAGGCATGACCCGCTGCACCTGGCCCAATTAAGCAAATTTTTGTAGAGAAGTATTAGTATGGAAAAATAGGTCATTTTAGTTTTGCTAGAGGGGTGCAGTAAGAAGTAAAGTGGGATTCTGAAGCCATTTTCCCTTTGCAAGGGTAGGCAACGTTGCCCATGGAATGTTACTCATGTATTTCTCCGAGAGCTCAGTTTCTCTAAGGCTGTAAAGATGGAAAAAGAGAGAAGAAGGAAGCTAACATTTGTCGAATGACAAATCTATGTCAAGTGCTTTACAAATTTTAGCTTATTGTCTTACAAAAATTTCCCTCTAGATTGGCTTTTATTATTCCCTTTAAAAAACCCTCAAATGCTTAAAGTTAAGAAGAGATGGGGAGTTTATTTTAGGTTACAGTGAGTGACAGAACCAGAATTCAGACAGTTCAGCCATCCTCCAATATTTGCATGATCCATCGAGAATACTACATTGTCTTTACATAAAAGTTTCCCAGTGACTGAGATGGGAAGCCAGGTGGCTGAGTGCAGGAGAAGAGATCATGCTTCTTCATTAGTTCTTTTAAAATAATCAACTAGATTTAAAGGAAATAAAGATAAAATCAGGGCCATGCATGGTGGCTCATGCTTGTAATCCTAACACTTTGGGAGGCCAAGGTGGGAGGATTTCTTAAGCCCAGAGTTCAAGACCAGCCTGGGCAACATAGCAAGACCCTATCTCTAAAAAATATACAAAAATTAGCCAGGCGTGGTGGAGCATGCCTATAGTCCTAGTTACCCAGGAGACTGTGGTGGGAGGATTGCCTGAACCCAGAAGGCCGAGGCTGCAGTGAGCTGGGATCACGCCACTGCACTCCAGCCTGGGCAACAAAGCAATACTCTTCTTCTTAAAAAATAAAAATAAAAAATAAATAGAAATCAAATCTTCCTGGCTTTACACTGTTACTACCTTAATATAAGCCCCAAATCCATCAATTTATGCAAGTGTTTGCACCCTATAATTAGATTTTGTCCTTTTAACTAAGTCCTGAAGTGTGGGCACTTAGTAATTGGTGACAATTATTATTCTGCATCATAATAATGAAAAATTTGAAAAACATTAATTACTGAAAGCAGTGGTTTTTCACCTACCACCTTTTGGGAATATGAGTGAGTTTCTGAATATATAGGAAGCTTTTAAACTTGCAAGTCCCTTCTTATGTCAACAAGCCACATGTGCTTCTTTGAGGATACCAAAAGCAGGGCATAGCCCACGGAATCGCAGATTCTGGGCCAGAAAGGACCCCGGATAGCTCAGTTCTCAGATTTTCCTCATGGTGAAACTAAGTTTAAGTGTGTTCTTCATGTCCAGAGGCAAGACTAGAAGTGAGCTCTCTTCAATCTTAGTGCAAGTCTTTCTCTGGTACATCTTTCTTTATTTGCTAGATGCTGCTCTGCAGCTAATGCAAGAGATCCCGAAATTCATAATGGCATCGAATAGTATCTGTAGACTAAATATTCTACACGTCTGTGTTTCTTCTTTCTAAAATATATGTAGATGTTACTGTGATTTTTAGTGTTCACCGAACAATTCAGCAACTTGCTGAGCACTTATATGAACAAGGACTGTACAAATTGCTCCATATACAGTAGTGGGCTTAATGACACAGCCTTACACCTTCATGAAGTTTATATTCTGTTGAAATGAGACTGACAATAGATGATTAAACAAGCAAAGCTAAAGCATTACAGTTGGCAAAACAGAATCTATGAAGAGACATAAAACAGGGTGAGGATAAAAAGTGCAGGCAAGTGATGTTTGCTCTTTTTTATTGACAGGTTCAGCAAAGGGCTCACTTAGCTGAAAGGGTAATGTCTGAGCACAGACTTGCAGGAAAAGAGGGACCCAGCCATTGGGGGGTATCTGAGGAAGGAGAATTAAAGGAAAAGGAAAGACCTTAGATGTCATTGTGCCTGGAGTGAAGTGAAAAAGAGAACTATATATATCATAGACTACATATGAAAGGTCCATATTATACATTGAGGAAGTTATAATTTATATGAAAATATTAACTCTTGGCCGGGCGCGGTGGCTCAAGCCTATAATCCCAGCACTTTGGGAGGCCGAGACAGGTGGATCACGAGGTCAGGAGATCGAGACCATCCTGGCTAACAAAGTGATACCCCGTCTCTACTAAAAATACAAAAAACTAGCCGGGCGAGGTGGCGGGTGCCTGTAGTCCCAGCTACTTGGGAGGCTGAGGCAGGAGAATGGCCTGAACCCGGGAGGCAGAGCTTGCAGTGAGCCGAAATCTGGCCACTGCACTCCAGCCTGGGTGACAGAGTGAGACTCTGTCTCAAAAAAGAGGAAAAAAAAATATTAACTCTTAGGAAAAATATCTCCTAATCAATGTTATCAATGTTAACATTTTGGTCTATCTTCAGCTCTGACCTCCAGTCCTGTCGTCAACCAATGCATTTTATCTTCCTTCTGTTATATAAGCTTCAGAATAGCAGGGATCTTGCCTATTCTGTTCATTGTTTTATCCCCTCTGCCTAGAAGCATGGTCAGTTCCTAATAAGATGTTGAAAATATCTGTTGATATAATATAAAATGCAGATGGCCCCATATATTTATTGCAATAAGCTTTTTTCCCCGAATAATATGTCCATACACTTTAAAATATTGAAAAGTGCTATTGTAAAGAAAGAGCTGGGCTATAGAATCTTATGATCTACAGAAATAGTATTAGTAACAGACTGTTTCCTAGGGTTTTTGTGAGACATAGATATGGTAATAATATAAGCTGAACGCCTTGTATAGGTTGGCAGATACAAGGTGCTCAGTAATGATTTCTAATGGCTACGTTCCTCTTGCCCACCACCTCTTTCTCTTTACAGATTCTGCTTTTGGAATGCGTCTCTGATATAAGCAAGTAAACACTGAGCAGAGAAATTTGAACAATTGTTCAGTGTTCTAAAATATCATGATCTATTGAAAACAGAACTGGATAAAATTGTACACAGCCACCTTATTCTAGGGTCCTGGCATGAACTTGAGCCCTGTTCCTCCTTCTGTCACAATATGTCAGAAATCCTGTGGAGACTTTCCCTCTATAGACCTTTCAATAACTGACAGTTCAAAGATGAGTCAAATAATTAAGACAGCTCTATTTGACATAATCAAGAAACATTGCTCTGGGAGCTGGGGAAAAGATAGTATAGCTGCCCTCTTATATAGCAAGCCTGTTGAATTACAAATGAATGAACCAATGGCAAAGGGAGAATTCAGAACTTGATGCTAAGTGCCCGGTCCACACTAGGCATTTTGCTAGATGCTGTGAGAAATGTGGTCGTGAAATAGAATGTTAGAATCCAGTGGACAGAAGAGACAGTTACTAACAATGAAAGAAGTGTGTGTGGGGACAGAATGAATGATGAGGAGGCTGAGAATGGATTGGAATGGCTGAGGGAATTAGGGGAGGTTCAGTGAGGAGCTGGTATATTAAGTGTGTCTAGAGGAATGAGGAGAATTTTGTTAGGGGGATTCTAGCAAATGCAGCGCTGTAGTCTGCAGGTTAAGAGTGAAATCTGGGGCACCAGCAAACTTTAGCTGTAAATGGAGTCTACCACATTCTTAGCCATCTGACCTCTAAGTTTCAGCTTTCTTGTCTGTGCTTTCTTGTCTGTGCAATGGAGTGGGGTTGGAAAATAGGCTTGGCATAAAGATTAAATGAGATGATCCACGTCAGGGACTTGCACAAGCTTCAGACCTGGAAAAAGGACTCAATAAATATTAGCTACTATTGTTATTACTATTATTTTCCATTTTTAACCAGATGCCAATTTTTGTGCAATGGCGTAAGTCCAGAGAAGCCAGGCAGAACTCAGATGACAGAGAGCCCATTGTGGATTACAGTGTGTAAATTCTACCCAGTAGGGTACAGAGGAAGGAACACCCTCATTTTGAGTGCTCACAGGGCTCCAGGTGCTGCAGGTTTTGGAAGGAACAGATGCAGCCCTACCTTCTAAGTACTTCGTGAGGGTCAGGCAAGTCTTCCATGTCATTCTGAATGCAAGAAAGACTGTGATCAGCTTCTGTAAAAGGGGTGCAAAAATACCATGAAAGCGTAAGTGCGAATCATCAGTTTCACTTAAAATATTAAGAAGAGGTGACATTAAAATGCATCTTTAAGAAACAGCCATTAAAAAATGAGTCAAAACCTGTTTCTGATTCTAGAAGTGCCACCACTTTCCTGGCTGTGACATCTGGGTGAATTGCTAACGTCCCTAAGCCTCAGCTTTCTTATCTATTACATAGGGATAATATAATACCTATTGCTTAGAGCTATTGTGGGGTTTATGGAAGATAATCCATGTAAAGGGGCTTACTCAGGACTATGCCAGGAACTGGTTCAATAAATCACTGCTATATATTAGTATTATTTCAAGACTGTTGTATAGAATACAAAGCACTTTCTTACAGATTATCTCGTTTGATCCTTAAAACATCCTTGTAACATTGGCAAGATGAACAACTATCATTCTGCTTTAACTGGCGAGGAAACTGAAGTTTGAAGAGATAAGTTTGTCAAATCACAAACAACTGGTATGGGTCCTAGTAAGGGCTCAATACCAAATCTAATATCCTGAACACATCTCCCCTCATTTCTCTCTGGGGAACACCCTCAGAAGATGTAATTGTTGTATTAGTTTTAAAGCTATGGTTTCTTTTTTTTTTTTTTAAATCAGAATTAAATTGTTTTATTGTTACTGGGATGTGGTCACTTCTGCAGTCAAATCTTCTGCTTATGGAAGTAGGGTAGGATCAGATTAAAATCTAAATAAAATGAATTTGCAATAATTATGTGGAAATTCATAGCTGGAAGCAGAATTTAAAAGATTGACTTGGTTCACTACAGTAGTATTCACAGTAGCTAAAAGATGGATGCAGTGCAGGTACCTATTGACAGATGAAGGGACAAGCAAAATGTGGTATATACCTACAAGGGAATTTTACTCAGCCTTAAAACGGAAGACAATTCTGACACATGCTACAACATGAATAAAGCTATGATTTCTTTATAATTTCAGTGCTTCTTTCATTCAAATGAAACCTCATGGAAACCCCTAACTTAGGCAACAGTAAATAGAACTGTGTTGGGGTCTGCGTGTTTCCTAAACAAAGGAATGAACACACAAGACAACACAAGACAAGACAAACATGGTGGCCGCCATGAATGGCAAATGGCGCACTCTGCTTTATTTTATACAGTCATTTGTGGAATGTTACCAAGTCACAAGACACATTGTTGTTTTTCTGACCTTTCCCTGACTTCGTTTGCAAGAGCAGGACTTATGGGGAACGCCCTGCTTCGTTTGCAAGAGCAGGACTTATGGGGAACGCCCTGCTTCGTTGGCAAGAGCAGGACTTAATGGGGAACGCCCTGCTTTGTTTGCGAGAGCAGGACTTACCGGGAACACGCTGTTTGTGAGCACGTAGTCCTCTACAGAACTGTTCTGTTGAAAGACTGAAGACTGCAAGGTCTCTCCTTTCCTTTTCCCCTAATGGCTGCATATAACCCAACTTGAGAAAATAAAAAAAGGCTCAAAGCAAAGTTCTGGATTTGGAGTATGGAGAACAGCACAGGCAAGGGCTTTGTGGCCTGGAAGTTCATGGTCTTTTCACAAGCGCTCAAAGAGTCTAATGCTTCATTCTTGGCCGGATGAGCTTGCACAAGGCAGTGTGGTTGTCTGTAAGTCTAGTGGCCTGAGCCTTACAGAGTCAGCCCATGATGTTTCCTAACTGTGGGACCCTGAGCATGCTGCTGCTGCTGCTGCTTTTTTTTTTTGAGATGGAGTTTCACTCTGTCGCCCAGTTTGGAGTGCAGTGGCAAGATCTCGGCTCTTTGCAGCCTTACCTCCTGGATTCCAGTGATTCTCTTGCCTCAGCCTCCCAAGTAACTGGGACTACAGGCACTCACCACTGCCCCCCGGCTAATTTTTTTGTATTTTTAGTAGAGAAGGGGTTTCATCATGTTGGCCAGGCTGGTCTTGAAGTCCTGACCTCAGGTGATCCACCCTCCTCAGCCTCCCAAAGTGCTGAGATTATAGGCGTGAGGCACTGTGTTTGGCCTTGCTTCTTAAATTCTCTCTGGCTCATCCTCTTATTCACAACATGCAAGTAAAAATAACATTGACCTCATGGGTTATTGTGAGAGGTAAATTTGATAATAAACAGCATTTTGAAATATGCTTGCCATATAGTAAGGGCTCAATAATCATTTATTGCAAATACTTTCACCTTTTGGGGCCTCTCATTTCTGCAGAATAAGAATAATAATTTGCCAAGAGCGTTTTTGTCAGACTTAAATGGGGTAATGTATACAAAATGCCTGACAGTGTCTGCCACGTGACTAACGAAATAAAAGTCATCATAATAAGAAGACTAGTGAACATGATAATTATCTGGGTGACTTAACTCTTTTCTCTGAATCCTAACTTTCCCCAGTAACACATGTCCTATCTTGTGTTCCCAGTTTTCTTTTCCCCCTCTCTGCCCCTGCTCACACATGAAGGATCTTTGCTGTTTCTGACATCAGTCCCTGGACCCTTTCCACAGGAAAGGCTCATGTCCTCCAATTAGTCCAATACCATTGACCCAGGCCCTTTGGCAATCCTGGCGCTTCCCGTATTAATTTGACATCTGCACTTCACCTTGAAAATATGCTAATTGCAGCAGGGATCTGAAGACTGTACGAAACACGGGTTTGCAGGAGTCTATGGTGTGCTAGCGATAATTGCAAATTTAATTCCCTTTGAGAAGATGTACAAAAACCTGACCACTCCCATCAGCCCAGAAGAAATTAGAATCTCTGAAATCAAGTGAAATGAACCAAGTGAAAGGAGAAAATATCACTTCTAAAGGAAAAAGCTCAGAACTTTATTATTTAAAATCTCCCTTAAAAAGTTTGGCTCAGAAACAGTGATTTTTAGCCCATTCGTTTACATTAAGGCAATTAATTTTTCGGAGTTAGTATTCTGAAAAGAAAAAATGGATCCAATCTTATTTTACAGAGACAAGTTTAATTTAAAATATAAGTAAATAAAAAGAATTGTAGGCAAAAGTTCATTGTGTTTTATTATCATCAAAGGAACAGTAATTTAAACTAAGCCAGCAGTGCCATTGAATAAGAAAAAATATAATCTTAAGTTTGAAGAACAACTTTATTGAGGTATTTTTTATGTATCATAAAATTCTTCTATTTCATGAATGCAACTCAATGAGTTTTAGTAAATTTACTGAGTAGTACAACCATCACCTTAAATCAGTTTTAGAGCATTTTTACTCCCCTAACAAGATCATGTTTATTTACAATTAATCCTCATTTCTACCCCCAGTCCCTGGCAACCACTAATTTACTTTCTGTCTCTATAAATTTGCCCTTTCTGGACATTTCATGTAAATGGGATCCTGTAATATGTGGCCTCTTGTGTGTGACTTCTTTCACTTGGCATAATGTTTTTGAGCTTCGTTCATAATGTACCATGTGTCAGTAGTTTCTTTTTATTGCTGGATAGTGTTTCATTGTATCGATAGACCATGTTTTGCCTATCCATATGTCAGCTGATGGCATTTAGGTTGTTCCCAGTTTTTGTGTATTGTGATGTAATCTTATTTTTACAAGACCAAATGTTTTACAATCTGGTCCTCTGTTGGCTCTTCTCTCCTGAGCCTAAACAACTTGGGAAGTTACGGAACAGAGTGGAAGGCAGCACCTATTATAACCCATGGCTTCCGAAGTGTCTGTCTTCCTCAGCTTTCTTTGTTCTACTTTGTTTAATACATTACATCAGAAGAAGAGCAGCATTTTCTGCATTTTTGAAGCCTAGTTCAGGTCCATAACTATAAGGAACCACAGATGATTTTAATGGACAGTGGGGAAGGCAGACTGCTGAATGTTCTGTGGTGCAGGTCAAATCCCCCACCCACAGTTTGCAAAATTTCCTCTGTTAAAATTTTCTTCGCATCCTAATTGAGGCCATATGTCAAAAGTAAGTGGGTGAGCAACTCCCCAGCTGAAATTATTCATTTAGTCTAGTCTTACTCACATTTTAAATATAAATATGAACCTATCATGAAAGTGTCAAAAGCTCAGTTGGTTGCACTTTCATGGTTTGTGCTTTGCTGTAACAACATTATTCATCTTGCCCAGGATGGCATAAGAGAGAGTATTTAGAACCCCAAATATCTCCAAAGGATCTCAGGCAACAAAATGAGAAACAGAGAGAGGTAGAGAGAGAGAGAAGCAAATGGAAAATAGGAATGAATTCAGCTCTAGATATTTTAAATTGCATGGTCTGCATTTGATAGAATGAATTTACTTCTGAGCAGCCAATATTAGCCACGTGCCTATTACATGTAGAATGCAGAATCCTCAACCATTAGCTGGGGGTGCAACGATAAAAATGTTCATACATTGGATTGCTAACAATATTTATTGAGTAACAATTTTGTTCAATGCACTCTGTGTACTAGGCATTTAAAAGTGCAAACCAACTTGGTGCTTGTCCTCGTGGACCTAGTAGCCAACTGGGGAGCAAGATAGAAATACACGAAAGAACTACATAGTGATAAATGCTATGAAGAGATAAGAAACCAGGCTATTAAGGAGGAGGGTAAGGAGAGGGTGACCTCTGAGAGGGTGACATTTAAGCTGAGTCCTAAGGGGAGGGAGGAAATAGAGTGAGAGAAAGAATATTCCAGGCAGAATCAACAACAAGGACAAGGGACCCCAGAGGAAAGGGACACAGCATGGTTCTTACCCTCAAGGATCTCACATGCTTCTAGGGAAGACAGACAAAGTAGTATGTGAAAAAAAAAAACATACACGGGTACTGTGCACAAGAAGTAGTAGCTCAGAATGATCTTTTGTGGGTCATAGGAAAATAAGACTTTAAAATAAGTCTTTAGTAAAGACTTTAATGACTGAACTGATGAATAAGTTACTGAATGAACAGATGGACAGATGACTGACTGAGAGACTGACAACGCAAGGATGCATAAATGGAAGGAAGCCTTCTTGATAGATGGAGAGAGAATGACTTATTTATAATCCAAGGATAGGATTATGTAAGAGAGAAGGCATATAGGACGGATGGGAAGGAAGGGAGAGAGAGTTGAAAGTATTTTCCAGTCTTATGCTTTTTTTCCCCCTTAGGGGCTAGCTCTGAGTGGCTTCTTGCATTCTAATTTGAAGAACCCTTCTCTACACAATTTAGGCATGAAATGAGAGCATCTTCCACTTCTGTGACAGCTGTCTGGCGAGCAAAGGAAAATTAATTAACTGGCACAAATGGCCTGCAGGTCAGATTTTCCACATAAATGACGCATAAAACAGTTGTATCTTTTAAGATTGGATTCATTTTGAGAGAGTAGGGGAGGCGGGATATATGAACCCAGAGTAATTCAATGAAAATGATCTTTACGAAGCCATGTATACCTGAATTCACACATATGGCACACAAATATGTTTGTTGACCTTTTTTTCTTTCTTAGCTTTCGAGCGAAACCTTTTTGTAGAAGGTTAACAAGAGAGGCAGTAGACATTATCTCTAGTGCTGCTGGATTGCGCTGCTCTGGGTTGCAACATCCTTCTGTGTTATGCCACATGGCAGTCCTGACAACCGTATATGTTACGTGATAGCCTCCATGGGCCAAGGCCAAATAGACTATCAGTATCAAAAATCATTCGAACCACTCACAGCTTGCCAATTTCCAACCTGATGGATTCTCTTCACATCTAGAGAATAAGCAGGGGTGGTCCTTGGAAACCTGAACTATTTGATTTCCCTCCAGAATTATTTTCTGTCATTCCAAGAGGAAATGAATATATTCCATCAATACAGGAACCCCAGAGTGCAAATGCAATTTCCCACAGCACAAGCAGCAACTCCAGAAAAGGCCCTTAAGCTTCCCACTCATGGCCAGTAAAATTGTTTTGTCTGATAGCATTAATAAAAATGACACATGGAGCGTTTGTTCAAGTTGCAAAATGGGACATTTCTGGCTCTTTGTTTAAATTATTCTCTTATTATATTTTATTCTTTCAGATCAAAATGAAATTAACACATGTGGAGGCCAGTGGGTCGTGGTGACCGTAACAGGCCACAGTCCCAAATAACTTCAGTTTGCTCTCTGTAAGCAGAGAGCAATTGTTCTCCAACAGGCAGAGATTTCTGGGTGGACTGTGCTGATGCCCAGTCCTGAGATCAAAGAAGGGGGATAGAGGTGGGAAGTAGAGTCAGAGCATGGAGATTAAGCTTGACTCCTTTACATGGCTATTGCCTTCTAAACCTTATTTTCTCTTTCTCTTTCTCCTCAGTTTCACTCACCTCACAATGACTTCTGATTTGTTTTCAAAGCACAGCATCTCTTCTTGTGCAAAGCATTCTTGTAACCTTCCTTCCCTGCCCTAGGTACCTGCTGGGGTCTTTCTTCCTCTTTAGCGTTTTGCACTTACTATCATTGCATGTGAAAAATTTATATAAATTGAAATTATTTTGTTAATCTCTCATTTGGGCTCTGTGATTCACAAAAATAGGGGCTGATTGTGAAACTGCCTTTGCAGAAACTAACAGCGAGAACATTACGGCAATGAAGGAGATCTGATCTGGCCAACTCTCATCTTGCCTTTGGCCTTCAAGCTGCCCTTAATGATTCCTGGGCGTAGGCCAAGCTAACTTTGGGAGACATTTAGTTTATAGTTTAAATGTTAATAGCCCTTCCCGCAAACTCAACTGCCTTTAGTAAAGCTAGTGAGAGACCACCAGGCTAGGATGGTAGACAAGTCTGAATTATACTGAAATAGGGACATAAATCATCACCAGCCATTATTCTGGAGGTCAAAAGATATGCAACTCCCTCAATTACTCCTGCGGGTAACATCACAATTGTAGAACCTAAGATTGGCCTATAGAGATATCTTTTCTGGTTTTTTTGCATGTCTGATTACCAGTGGCTTCACCTGGAACACCAACCACTCTGTGGCCACCCACCCAGCAATAACTCAGTACCCAAGAGAACCATTTCCCACACCCCTATGATTGCACCCCCAGCAAATCAGCAGCAAGCACTTATTGCCTAGCCACTTGCACCCCTTATCCCCAAACTACCTTTGGAAAATCCCTAACCTCTGAGCCTTTGATGACATTGATGGGAGTAATAACTTTGTCTCCTGCGTGGCGTAGCCAGCCTCTTGTCAAGTAAACTCTACTGCAATGCCATGGTCTCTATGAATTGATTTTGTTTGTGCAGTGGGCAGGAAGAACCCATTGGGCAGTTACAATTGTGCTGATTGTTTTTTTCCTGTTATTCCTATCCATATTGTAGCTACTTAGAAAATGAATAAGTGTGTAGGAACACCCATAAATTTGTCCCCATTCTAGCAATTTTCACTGAATCTAACCTTTTTTTCTCCATCTTTATTTCTACTTAGTCTACACTAATTTTAACATATTTTTGGTATTTCTTCAACTGATTTCCTAGAACAATTAATTTTAGTTTTATTTTAGAGTCAGGGGTTTATGTGCATGTTTGTTATATGGGTAATTGTATATTGTTGGGATTGGGCTTCTAATGTACTCATTGTGCAAACAGCGAGGATTGTACCCAATAGGTAATTTTTCAGTCTTTGTCCCCCTCCCACCTGTTCCCCTTTTGACATCCCCAGTGTCTATTGTTTTCATCTTTATGTCCATGTTTACCCATTGTTTAGCTCCCGCTTATAAGTGAGAACATGTTTTTGTTTTTTCTCCCAACCCGGAGTTAGTTCACTTAAGATAATGGCCTCCAGCACCATCCACGTTGCTGCAAAGGGCGTGATTTCTTTCTCTCTTTTTCTTTCTCTCTTATGGCTGTGTAGTATTCCATGATGTATATATAGTACATTTTCCTGGGAACATTTTTATCAGGTATTTTTAGGTAGAAACTCTGTGACCTTTGCCTGGATTCCTGTAGCAGCCTGGCTGCACGCTGGCTACATTGTATATGCAGCGCACTGTCTCAGTGTATCCTCTAAATGCCTGCAGATTACTATTTCTTTTTTTTTTTTTTTGACGGATTCTAGCTCTGTCGCCCAGGCTGGAGTACAGTGGCGCGATCTCGGTTCACTGCAAGCTCTGCCTCCTGGGTTCATGCCATTCTGCTGCCTCAGCCTCCTGAGTAGCTGGGACTACAGGCGCCTGCCACCTCCTCGCCGCTATTTTTTTTGTATTATTAGTAGAGACGGGGTTTCACCGTGTTAGCCAGCATGGTCTTGATCTCCTGGCTTCATGATCCACCCGCCTTGGCCTCACAAAGTGCTGGGATTACAGGCATGAGCCACTGCACCCGGCTCCCTGCAGATTAATATTTCTAAAGCCCTAATCCTTTACCCTGCTTCAAACAAAATCGAAACCAACCAAACAAAATTTTCAATTTATTTCTCTTGCCTTGAAGAGAAAACTTGAGCTGGGCGTGGTGGCCCATGCTTATAATCCCAGCACTTTGGGAGGCTGAGGCAGGCGGATCGCTTAAGTCCAGGAGTTTCAGACTAGCCTGGGCAACATGATGAATCCCCGTCTCTACTAAAAATACAAAAATTAGCTGGGCATGGTGGCGGGTGTCTGTAGTCCCAGCTACTTTTGGGGCTGAGGTAGGAGAATTGCTTGAGCCCAGGAACTGAACGCTTCAGTGAGCTGAGATCACGGCACTGCACTCCAGCCTGGGTGACAGAGTGGGATCCTGTTTCAAAAGAAAAAAAAAAAAAGAAAAGATCCATAGACAGATAGTATGGGTATTGAGTCAGAATCGTAGTGCCATCCTAACTATTTCCATAAATTAGTTTATCCAAACCTCAGTTTATCCTTCTGAGAAATGGGGGTAATAATAGTAGCTCTCAGATCCTGTGATAAAGCATGAAATGTATAGAATAAGGGGTGTGGCTTTTAACAATAATTAATGTTGTGGGTAGTGACTACCTGGGGCTGATACTGTGTGCATGGTAAAAAGAATTTACCAAGTCATAGGTAAAGAAAGGCGGATTTATTAAAGAAAGTAGGAAAATACATTGTTAAGAAAGCAACAGGCAAGTCAGCAAGAGAGGAGCTGACTGCAAGGAGACAGAGGCTTGCTGGGGATTTTACAGGACAGTGCTTGTGCTGTGTGCTGAAGGGGGCTTTTTGCAGTGCTGACAATGCCAAGGTTGCAGTGAGCTCACTTGCATTTTTCTATCAACCAAGGTGTCTGGTGATAGCTGGGTGCAGGAAGATTGTCAGTTATTTGCACAAGAGGGCTATGTGTCCTGGACCATGAACAAAGGCAGACTTACAACTTATCTTCTTTTTTTTTTTTTTTTTGCTTTCCCTTGGTCCTGCCAGCCCGACTCCTTTTCCCTAATTAGGACTCCACAATTAATATGTAATCCTTAATTTCATTGGTTATTGTTTCTTTTATTTCTATCCCCATTTCTTTTTACTCTGTTCCTACTTTCCCTTCTGCTTTAAATTCATTCATTCATTTATTCTTTCATTCAACAGCAGCAGTTACAGGATTAGTATATCAGAGACTTTTCCATGATGAATAACTTTGAAAATGAACATTTCTCTGTAGAAATTCTACAGAGAACTGTTAGGCAGTATCTAAAATTTGTGCTCTTGCTAATGACTGTGGTACCTGTGCAGAAAAACCTTATGAACACTGGTAGGATTACAGGATCAGAAAGGACAGCAGATCGCCCTCAGATATCAGAAAAGAGATTGCTGGAAACAAATCTATGGTCTCACCCCTTGGAGAGGATGCTCTGATTTCAAAGGACCAAAGCTTTGGCATGATGAGTTAGCATTATAGCCTTGCCATTTCTGCCTTCCTTTTGTGAGTTCATTTCCAAACTCAAGAGTGAGCCATTTCATGCAAATGATCTTGCTTCCAGGTTTTGGGGCTCCATAAATTTCCATTGTTTTAGGCAAAACAATAAATTTTATTCATTTCTTCTGTTATTTATTCAACAAAGTATCATGTGCCTATTGAGTGCCCAGGACTAGGGGTAAAGACAAATGAGATATATTTTTCTTGAGGGAGACAAATGATGGGGGAAGGTTGTAATGTGGATGGAAAGGAGATGCTTCATGCTTTTTCTTTTAGCATGATATTTATGCAGTAGTTCCAAATCAGCTGACTCCCTTGGCAAAATATCACATTTGTGTGCCAATGCAGCAATCTACCTACAATAACCTAAAATTGTAATTATTAATTATGTTTGGTCGCACATGAATCAAGCTGTATTAAGGTTTTCCTTCTCCTGATTTTCATGGCAATGTCTCCCGACCTCACCCTGATTCTCTGTGTGTGGACATTGATATGGTTTGGATCTGTGTCCCCACCCAAATCTCATGTTGAACTGTAATTCCTAATGTTGGAGGTGGGCCTGGTGGGAGGTGACTGGATCATGGGGACAGTTTCTGATGAATAGTTTAGCACCATCCCCCTAGTGCTGTTCTTGTGCTAAATTCTGACAAGATCTGGTTGTTTAAAAGTGTGTAGCATCTACACCCTCCTTCTCTTGCTCTTTCTCTGGCCATGTGAAGTGCTACTCCCCCTTTGCCTTCTGCCATAATTTTGAGTTTTCCTGAGGCCTCTCCAGAAGCTAAGCAGATGCCTCTATGCTGTCTGTACAGCCTGCAGACCCATGAGCCAACGAAACCTACTTTCTTTATAACATACCGCATCTCAGGTATTTCTTTATAGCAGTGTGAGAACAGACTAATACAGACATGATGCCAATTAGAATAATAACAGGCCAGATAACAATGTAGGCAGAACTGAGGCTCTAGAGCCAGAGAGACCTGGGTTCAAAACTAGTTCTAAACAATGTGTTGCTGGACAACTTACTCAACCTAGGCAGAAGATGTAGAATGGGCCCATCTTAGGGCACTGTCAGTGCTGTGCAGAATAGGTGAGATAATACATTTGAGACATTCAGCCCGGAGTTATTGCATGGTAGTTACTTACTCAATGGAGTCTCTCCCTTTCTTCCTCTCTTACGGTGTAGTACTGTGCCATTCATGGCAGGGGTTTCACTTTAAGTTGTGGCCTTTATCATGTGGTGCTGCTTCTGTCTCTGTTGGGGCAAGAATTGAATGCTCTCATGTCTCATCAGGCTTTTCTTCACCTTAGGGGTTTGAGCCCTGTAGATTCACCCTGAGGCTGTGGATTCCTGGGGAAGGCATAAAGAGAGAGCCGAAGGAAGGGCCAGAGTGAAGCCTTCCCACCGTTCCTCTCACTGAGCGCCACACTCAGAGGCCCTGCTTTCTGAGGAGCTCTGAGGAGACAGCTTCCTCAGACCTTTTCTAGCTGCATGCCTGGCGCAGCGTGAATCAAACGTGGCATACATCTTCCAGGACACCTTTAGCCTGCTTATACAAAAAATGTTGAATCTTAATAGCATGGATCTTCTTGATGATGTTTAAAATTAAAAGTATCTCCTCTTTTTGCTCCCATCTACTGTTGTACTTCATCAGAAATAAAGATGTAGATATCTAATGACAGACCATTAAATTTAGAGTGTAATTTTAAGTGCGCTTTGTGTGTGCATGTGCATATCAAGATGCATATTTTGGATGACTACCTGGGGTGTGGGGCTGATATATCCTTTTTTTTTTTTTTTTTTTTTTTGAGACGGAGTCTCACTGTGTCACCCAGGCTGGAGTGCAGTGGCGTGATCTTGGCTCACTGCACCCTCTGCCCCCCAAGGCTCCAGCGATCTTCCCACC